>NC_087200.1:40619451-40654451 GCF_015104395.2 Macrobrachium nipponense
GTAAGGAAATCTATTATTTTTCTTTCATGGATTCTGAGAGAATTTATAAAAATTTTGATTTTATTAACTGTAAAAAATAATAATTTGGCCCATATTACAGAAATGGAGGAATTCGCAATTCGTGATTGTACAGGACTGATAGTTTCTTATGTAGTCAATACTATTAAATATGTAATCATTCGTGTGTATTCACTGCTCTAAAAATTTAATTCACTTAAATTACTCTGTTTACCATTAAACAATTGTTTTAAAAAGCTGAGAACTGAAATAGGGAACTTGATAGGCAAAGACAACTAACACGCTCACACAAATACCCTAACTCATTCGCACAACACAGACATGCACATTCTTGTGTGTGTGTGTATATATATTATAAGATATATATATATATATATATATATATATATTATATATATATATATATATATATATAGATAATATATATTATATATATAAAAATATATATACAATATAATTTAAAAAATATATATACATATATAAAAATATATACATATTTATATATATATATATATATATATATATATAATATATATATATATAATATATATATATATATATATATATATATATATATATATATATATATATATATATATATATATATATATATATATATATATGATATATATATATATATACATAGATAGATATAAATATATATATACAAATATTATATGTATATATATATATATATATATATATATATATATATATATATATATATATATAAATCATGTATATAATTAATACAATAACATAATTAAAAATGAAAATAGAGTGCCCCCTCATCCTGAGAGTCATTCCTCTGGAATATTAGACTGCAAAACTAACTTCTCCAATTGCTTTTAAATTTGTAATAGTGATTTTGGATTATTACAGGTAATCGTGCTCTTGGCTGTCATGGCCGTTGCCTCAGCTGACTCTGTCCCATCCTATCGTGCTCCAGCTCCATCCTACCATGCTCCTGCTCCCGTAGTAAGTTTAAATCCTTTATCTTGTGATATGATTAAGTCGCAAAGCTATCAGGTTTATCTTACTTCTCTTGCTGTAAAATAAAACTGATATGATAACTGTTCAGGGCAAAACATTTAAATCTGAATGATAAGACTATAATGAGTTTACCTTTGATTATCAGGGACCAGCTCAGTACAACTTCAACTACGCCGTGAAGGACGACTACTCAGGAAACGACTTCGGACACGAGGAAGGTCGCAATGGATACGACACCCAAGGTAGCTATTACGTGCAGCTCCCCGACGGTCGACTCCAGAAGGTGGATTACGTTGTGAAGGGCGACTCCGGTTACTTGGCCCAAGTTAACTACCAGGGCGAGGCTCAGTATCCCACGTATCAGCCTTCTCAGGGATACCAACCTGCGCCAAAAGTAGGATACGCTTAAGGACATTACTGTTTTCCTACGCGGCAATTGATACTTAGGATTCCATGATTGAATTTGTTACCACTGAGAGTGACACGTTTTTATTTATTGTGTATATAAACGACTTATGAATAAAATATTGTAAGAGAGGTTAGTTTGTCTTTATAAAAGAATTATCACAAAACTCTCTCTTTGTTAATTTATTAGTTAGTAATTGTTGTGTCTTTTCGTTGGTTTCATATCTAGACTAGAAAATAATAGATAAAAGTTATTCATTTAATCAGTAAGTCTACTGTAAATGATAAAGCCAATGAACTCTATTTTCTTCAGATATCTTTCTTGTGATGCTGTATATTGCCTACGCCATCCATGACAATGATAAAACAGCTTCCAGTGTAAAGTTATATGATATGTGAAGCAGAGTCCTTAAATCTACTTTTTTAAGTACAACTATGGCAATACCTCTGAGATGTCTACTGTATCATGCAAACAAAATCTTCTTTCCCAACGTTATCCATACATTAATGGGACAGTTGCCTGAAACGCCTTCTCCACTGTATGCATCAGGCATAGTCCATTGTTTGGCAAAGGGTTTTTTAAGACCGCATGCCCATGCTGTCATCAACCACAGTTATTGGGGGTGGGCTTCGCCATTGACAAAAAAGTCCATCTGCAAGAATAGCAGTTTACACAGTTATTGACATTGGGGCTAGCCTTTTCTTAAAAAGTAAGACTGCAAGCCAGCAGCTGTCCTTTTAGGTGCCTTTTACGACCCGCAGAATCTACGGTGGCAGTATTCTTACACCGCTACCACAGAGTCTTATCACGCAAACGAAATGCAGGTTTCTAAAACCAAACATTTTATAAGGAACGCAACCGCAGGTTAGACAGAGAACAACTTGTACTATGGATAGAAATCATGCGAGAGCATATATCGGTCTCTCAAGACATACCAATAATTAAGAAAATGACGCTAACCAGTAACATACATTTCTCTGCCCACATTCATTAAATGCTAAAAATTACCAGTCAATTAACAAAGGTCAAGAAACAAAACAGAATAAAAAGAATATTTTAATAACAAAAATAAGAAAACCGTCTTATTATGGAGAGAATCGCAATGCTATCAAGGTGCTCGTATCTCCAAACGCTGAGAGATAGTGGGGAAGAGAAAACTATACATATTAGTATATAAGGAATTAACCATGGAGGAAGAGAGAAGTATGCATGCAAGTATACAAGGCTAATTAGCCACTGACAGTCAGTATCGGCTCAACGGAATTCAAGATCCATTCCAAACTGATACACTACTCCTATCTATGTGTACTGATAAGCTTTACATCTTATAAACATTAGGGTAAGCACTCACTGACGACGCACAAATTTCTTGTGAATCATATGTCTAAGATGATGAGCAAAATGAGTTTATTTAGCTGAATCAGGGTTTATTATATTCAAGAAATTTTGATTAAGTATATCTGTAATTTTCCAAGATAATGGAAGTGTTAACATCTGATTAAGAATCAAAACTTTTAAACGGTTGTGACCCTAATTTTAAACCATTTTTATATCGAAGATATGTGGATGAATACTTTTTGTTTTATTTAGACATTCATGGCAGTGCTCCTTGTTTTTAGAATTCATTAATAACGCTCATTCTCAGATTAATTTTACTATGGAGGTAGAGAGCGAGGGCAGCCTTCCATATCTTGATATTAAGGTAACGAGAAATAACTCGGAATTCACCACGGCAGTATACAGAAAACGAACTTATACGGGTTTAACCAATAACTTTTATAGCTCTTGCTAATACTCATTTAAACTCAACACCATCTATACGCTGATTAATAGAGCTCTCAAATATTCTTCCTCATGGCAAATATTTCATAACGAAATGACTTTCTTGGCAAACTTTTCAAAGCCAATTCATTCCCACAAGATATAGTACATAAAATCACCAAACAAAGTACTTTCCAAATTTTGCATCCATCATCAACTACTTTTGATGTACCGAAGAAATAATGCTATGCTACTGTTCCGTATTTTTCAGATTCAAAATTTATCTTAAACCTCACTCGTATAATTGAACAGGAAATTCCCTGTCTCAAAGTCAGGCTTGTGTCGAGTAATCCTTGCACTATTCGATCGTTTTTTAACTTTAAAGATCGCCTTCAGCCCTTCATGAGATCCAACGTTATTCATAAATTCACATGCCCTGGATGTCCGGGCTCTTACGTTGGATCGACTCGGAGGTTGCTGAGGGTCAGATATTGTAGCCATTTGGGCTTTAGCTTCCGTACAGGTCAAAGGATAAAACAACCAGAATTTTCCAATATCAGAAACCACTCAATAATATGCAAGACTGAAATTCAAAAAGAACATTTTACAATAATTGATTATGTTAAACATCCTGACCAACTAACAACGCTGGGGTCGTTATATATTAAAAGACTGGTGCCCTCATTAAACGGTAATTTGTCCTCGTCACCTCTGTACCTGGCATAGTTGTCGTCGCTTCTCTCTGCAAACTGTAACTCATTCCATCTTCACCTTTGATCATGGACGGTTGGTGTTTTTAGTAGTCTCTCTTTTTATTTACTGCTCTTTTTAATCTTTTTTAGACTTTATTTTAGAAAATTTTGAATTCCTTTTAACTTTATGTGATTGTTTATAATATGTCTTTGTATTTTATTCAACAGACTGATTGATGCACACAGTTGTACGAAACGTATCATATGTAATAAAACTTGGCCTTTTGAATCTGGTATCATGGACTCCTTCTGGACACTTTATAATTGAATGCTGAAGCACCGTATATATATATATATATATATATATATATATATATATATATATATATATATATATATATAGATACAATACTATAAGCAATAAATAATTAAGAATGAAAATAGAGTGCCCCTCATCCTGAGAGTCATTCCTCTGAAATATTAGACTGCAAAACTAACTTCTGCAATTGCTTTCAAATTTTTAATAATGATTTTGAATTATTACAGGTAATCGTGCTCTTGGCTGTCATGGCCGTTGCCTCAGCTGACTCTGTCCCATCCTATCGTGCTCCAGCTCCATCCTACCATGCTGCTGCTCCCGCAGTAAGTTTCAATCCTTTATCTTGTGATATGATTAAGACGCAAAGCTATCAGGTTTATCTTACTTCTCTTGCTGTAAAGAAAAACTGATATGATAACTTTTCAGGGCAAAACATTTATATCTGAATGATAAGACTACAATGAGTTTACCTTTGATAATCAGGGACCAGCTCAGTACAACTTCAACTATGCCGTGAAGGACGACTACTCAGGAAACGACTTCGGACACGAGGAAGGTCGCAATGGATACGACACCCATGGCAGCTATTACGTGCAGCTCCCCGACGGTCGACTCCAAAAGGTGGATTATGTCGTGAAGGGCGACTCCGGTTACTTGGCTCAAGTTAACTACCAGGGCGAGGCTCAGTATCCCAAGTATCAGCCTTCTCAGGGATACCAACCTGCGCCAAAAGTAGGATATGCTTAGGTACATTACTGTATTCCTACACGGCATTTGATACTTAGGATTTCATGATTGAATTTGTTACCACTGAGAGTGACACGTTTTTATTTATTGTGTATATGAACGACTTATAAATAAAACATTATAAATGAGTTTAGTTTCTCCTTATACAAAAATTATCAAAATGCTCGCTCCTTGTTAATTATTGGTTTGTAATTTTTGTCTCTATCTGTTTCATGTCTAATCTAGAAAAGAATTGATAAAAATCATTCATTTAATCAGTAAGTCTACTGTTACTGACAAAGCCAATGAACTCTATTTTCTTCTGATATCTTTCTTGTGATACTGTATATTGCCTAAGTCATCATTTAGAATGATAAAAGATAAAAAACTTCCAATGTAAAGTTGTATATGTGAAGCAGAGTTCTGTAAAGTCCTTAAATTAAATATCATAGGTATAACTATGGCAATAAGATGTCTATATTATCACTCAAACAAAATCTTCTTTCCTACCATTATCCCTACATTTAGGGGTCGTTTGTCTGATGCGCCTTCTCCACTACATGCATCAGGCACGGTTCATTGTTTGGCAAAGGGTTTTTTTGTGACTGCATGCCCATGCTGTCATCAACCATAGTTATTGGCAGCTGACTTCGCCTTTGACTAAAACGTCCTCCTTTAAGACAGCAGATACCGCAGTCATTGGCAGTGGGCCTAGCCTTTTACCAAGAAGTGAGACTGCTAGGCAGCTGTTTCCACAGTTTTTGGCAGTGAGCCTAGCCTTTCACAAAGAAGGAAGACTGCAAGACAGAAGTTTCACAGTTATTGGCAGTGGGCGTAGCCTTACACTAAACAATATGACTGCAAGGCAGCTGCTGTTCTTTTAGTGGCCTTTTAAGACCCGAAAAATCTACGGTGGTGTTCTAACACCCCTACCAAATGTTCCACACCCCTACCACAGGGTCCTGTCACAAAAACAAAATGCAGGTTTCTAAAGCCGATCATTTTATAGAGAACGCAACCACAGGTCAGACAGAAAACAACTTGTACTATGGATAGAAATCATGCGAGAGCCTGTATCAGGCTCTCATGACATACCAATGTTTAGGAAAATGACGCTAACCTGTAACATACATTTCTCTTTGCATGCATTAAATGGTAAAAATTACCAGTCAATTAACAAAGGTCAAGACAACAATCAGAATTTAAATATATATATATATATATATATATATATATATATGATATTTATCACATCACCGTGATTCATATAAATCATTCGAGCTACAAATGTCCTTTAATATCATATCGCTCTACCTCGGAATTGATATATTTCATATATGTACCGAGGGGGAATTTTTTAGTTGATAATAATTTGCGTACCCCCATGGGATCGAACCACCGTCCAGTAGGACGGGGGAACGAAATCACTGTCCGATCCTGATTTCGTTCCCCGTCCTACTGGACGGTGGTTCGATCCCATGGGGGTACGAAATTATTATCAACTAAAATATTCCCCCTCGGTACATATATGAAAATATATCAATTCCGAGGTAGAGCGAATATGATATATTAAAGGACATTTGTAGCTCGAATGATATATATATATTATATATATATATATATATATATATATATATATATATACATGATACATATATATATATATATATATATATATATATATATATATATATCTATATATATATATATATATATATATATACATATATATATAGATATGTATATATATATATATATATATATAATATATAGATATATATATATATATATATATATATAATCCCGTGTTATTATGGAGAGAATCCCAATGCTATCAGGATGCCTGTATCTCCAAATGCTGCGAGATAGTGGGGAAGAGAAAAGTATACATATAAGTATATAAGTAATTAACCATGGAGGAGAAGAAAAGTATGCATGTAAGTACACAAGGCTAATTAGCCACTGACCGTTAGAATCGGCTTATTGGAATTCAAGATCCATTACCAACTGATACACTACTCCAATCTATGTGTACTGACAAGCTCCACATCTTATAAATACTGGGGTAAGCACTCGCTGATGACGTTGTTTTCATGTGAAACGTATGTCTAAAATAATGAACAATATGAGTTTATTTAGCTGGATGTGGGCCTATTATATTCAAGAAATTTTTAGTAAGCATATCTGTAATTTTCCAAGATAATGGAAGTATTAACACTGCAGTAACTCATGTATAAAAATATTGTTTTTATTTTATTCGCTTGATTCACCATTACTGTAAAGATCTGAGGTGGCAGCTGATTTACTGACTTTTCCCAGTTACAGGCGATGATTCTTACCTAAGCCAAACGGGGGCATTACAGGCATAAATTCGAGAATATAATATATGAGAGAGAGAGAGAGAGAGAGAGAAGGCGGGGCTGCGGTGGGGGAGGTTTGGCGGCGGGGGTGGTTGTATTTTCATTATTAAGTTTATTTAAATAATTAGTTATTTATATTCCTTCATTCGATGATAAGTTATAATTCATATCCAGCCAAGCGGAATTGGCGGGAAAAAAACAACTTGTGACAAATTAAACAAAAACCCTTTTAGCAAAAGTAAAAAAAACCAATGAACCTTTTAGTGTATGATAGATAGGTAGCTGTCACGGCCGAATTATATCTAGATATTTTTATGGTATTGTATTAAAGTCGATTAGATTTAATGGTTTGATCAAGATTTTCAGAATTTAGAGAACTTTGGTCCAGGTCATTAGCTTATTTATTTATCTTGATTTTTAGGCTGTTTTCACAGCCACCAAGTCGAAATGCAATAATAAGTTTCCTTTTCGTTAGGGGATGAAACAGAAAGTGAAAAGATAAAAGAGACAGAGACACCACACTGACGCAACAAAAGAAAAACCGACGAAGCAGTTGTTATATATATTATATATGATATATATATATATATGAATATATATATAGTATATAATAATTATGAGATATATAATCATATATATTAATATATATTATATATATATAGTATCATATATATACATACGATATATATATATATATATATATATATATTATATATATTATAGTATATATGATATATCTATATTTACACATATATATATTATATATATATATCTATCTATATATATATATTAGATATATATATGCAATATAATAACTCTATGACTCTATATAGATATATACATACATATAGCTTATATATATATATATATATACTTATATATTTATATAGTATATATATATATATATATAAATATAAATAACAACAGCCCCAACAAAAAACCACCCAAAAAAAAACCAACACATCAAATGGTACGGATGGGGCAGGAATGCATACATGACAATGCATTACCATTGAAATAGGGAGGGTTAGAACAGGAATACTCTTGGTTTTAGTCATTAGATTACATGCTTATTTCCTCCACGTTTCATAATTCCAGATTACATCAAAAGAAAAAAACCATTGACAGTAAGAACTACAGAGAAGTACACAAAAGAAAGTTAAAGTTAAGAACATAAAAAGAGAAGTCGACTTAAAAGGGAAAAAGGGAAATTTTACACAAAGGTTCCACCCGAGTAAACAGGCAAAATACTGAGGAATTAATTCAAACAAATAGAACCATATGAATGACCAAGGCTTTAAATTAGTAGATTAAAGTTATTTTATATTTGAAAACACAAAAAAAATGGAAAACCATATTAAAAGGAGAGAAAAAAAGTAAGGAGAAATATTAAATGGTATAGAGGCCAACCTTTCAAGTAGCGAGACAAATAGAGAAAATGGAGTTTTGAAAAGAAAAACAAAAGCAATTATTTATTTGGTCACAGATATAGAAAGGAAGCAGCCGACGATTCTGGAGTTTTCAATTCTGGAAAATAAATCTTTTTATTTTAACCATGGATGAAGGTCGTCCAATTAATGCAGAAATGTTTCTGCTTTCAACTGGAGGAAAGGTTTTTATAAAATTTTCCTATGACTTCTAATGTTGACCTTCTAGTAATCCGAGTCGTTGGATGATAAAATCAGCTTGTTTCGGAAATTGAAACGCTCAGGATTCGGCTGTTCCTCTATTACCTGTAGCATTAAGAATGCTTTTGTTGTTTTAACTTCCTCTTTTGAAACTCCTAATTTTCCTGTATTTGTGTCGAACTGACAGGTGTTTGTGTCTTATAGCTTTTATCGTTTTTTTTTTTTTATTTTAATTTTTTTATTTTATTTTACATAAATAGTTTTTAAAATATGAACTCTTGATTATTAAGAATAATATCTTTACTTCTCTACACATTTTCTACATATTTTCCAATTTAATTTACACCAGTATTTTGCTTGGCTCCTTTTCGGTGTCACTGTTTAAGTGAAATTTTTCAATTTTTAAGCCGAGGTGTCGTTTTTCATGTTCCTAACTTTGGTCTTTCTGTACATTTTCTGTAGTTTCTATTGTTATTGAATGTCTTTGTTTTTTTTTTATTAATTCAATAGACCCTGATGGCGTCAATAAATGGCATTTATGAAACGTAGGGAATAAACATGTAAAAACCTTTTAACTAACCAAGGGTTTTTATATATATATAATATATCATAATAGTATATATTATATATATATTATAGTTATAGGATATATATATGATATATATTATATATAAAAAAAAAAAAAAAATGATATTCTACTTACATATTGGCGTTGTTGTGCATGATACAATACCACCAAACGACACTCACCATATATAAATATATATATATATTATGATATGATATTATATATATATAGTCATTTATACTATATATATAGAATATATATTATATATAACTGAAACGAATAAACGAATTATTGTTTAGAATTTCTTATTTCATTTCATGAGATAAAACTAAATCATAATTAATTTCCTTTTAAGGATGACTAAGAATTATAGACCTAGAATATCTTCCCATTAAAGCTGTAACCATAAAAAATTATCTGTTTTTGCAGAACGTTATTAAAAGGAAAAAAATTGTAAAAAATCGAATGAGAATAATGATCGATTCTAAAGTTTTTGGCCAAGAAATTACTCAAAGAACCCCTGATAAAAATTTGTCCCAAGCCAAAGATATTTGCTTTAGGGCTGCCTGAAAGTTTGCCCTCTATGACGCCAGATTTCAACTCTACTGAAATTTGTGTTTTCCCCCGACATTTTGCTGTTTCCCAGTAAACCGTTGATGGTAATTTTTTCATTTGTCAAGTTCTGTCCAAGTGGCAGCAAAATAAATAAACTTGGAGTAAATACCAAGGTATATAATAGGAAAGTTTAGGGGGCGTGGCTCTGGTTGGTTTTTGTTGGCCTACCTTTTATAACTTGTATATATAGAAAAAAAAAAAAACCCAATGGTCTGCCACCCACTGCATTTCGAGGTTCCCTCTCTCTAGGTTCCCGAACAACATGGCTCTAACCAGTAAGGAAATCTAGTTATTTTTCTTTAATGGACTGTGAAAGTATTTGAAACAATTTTGCCCTTTATTTGACTGTAAATAATACTAATTTGGCACGACATTACAGTAAATAGGACAGGAAAATTCGCTCCATTTGTAATTGGTACTGGATTGATCGTTTCTTATTCCCACAGTTAAACTCCTAATGTGTGTAATCAATGGTAAGAAATGTAATTCATTTGGGTTTTGGGTTAATAAATTTTCTTTAATTCATTACTTGCTATTCAACCAATAAACATTTGGCTCTAAAAAGCTGAGATCGTGAAATAGGCAAACTTGAAGGGCGAATAGGCAAACAACAAATTACGCTCAGAAAGAATACACCTAACACACATTTATTATATTATAGTTATATATATATCTATATATATATATATATATATATTATATTATATATATATTATATTATATGATATATTATAGAAAACGTAACTAACAAAACAAGAAAACCGTGTTAATATGGAGACAATTGCAATGCTACCTGGATGCCCGTATCTCCATATGCTGAGAATATAGCGGGAAGAGAAAGCAAGTTGCATATAAGGTATATAAGTTATATAAGTAGTTTAACTCCATGGAGGAAGAGAGTAATACATGTAAAGTTATAGCAAGGTTTTAATTAGGACCACTGGACCGTCAGTATCGGCTTTTAATCAGAAATTCAAGATCCATTCCCAAACTGATATACTACTCTAATCGATGTTAACTGATCAGGCCTCACAGCTTACAAATACCGGGGCCGGGGCCTGAATTGACACCTCCAAGTGGTTTCTTGTGAATCATATGTTTCTAAGATAAATGAGCAAAATTTAGTTTATTTAGCTGGATGAAGGATTATTATACCCAAGAAATCTTGAGTAAGTATATCTGTAATTTTCTAGGATAATGGAAGTGTTATCACTACAGTAACTCATATATACAAATGTTATGTTTTTCTCTCATTCTCTTGATTCACTATAACTGTAAAGATCTGAGGTGGCAACTGATCTGCTGACTTTTCCTAGCTACAGGCCATACGACACTTTCTTACCTAAGCCTAACAGGCTCATTGCTGGCATAAATTTGAGAATGCAATTATATGAGAAGAAGAGAGAGAGAGAGAAGAGAGAGAGAGAGAGAGAGGAGAGAGAGAGAGAGAGAGCGGGGGTGTTGGGGGTTGGGCGGGGCGGGTGGGTGGGTTTTGGGGCTGTAATGTGCTGTTTAGATGTTTATTAAATTAATATTAGTTAGTTATGTTTCCTTCGTTCGATATAGTACAACTCATATCCAGAAGCGAAATTGCTAAAGACATTGTGAAATTTAAAAACCTTTAGCAGTACCTGACCCTTCTAGTATACCAACATTAGATAGCTTGCCAATGGCGAAAGAATATCTATAAATTTCAGGAAGTGTAAGTCGAATTAGAGTATGAAAGCAGGAGTTGGTTAGAAATTTAAGAGAACTTGGTCCAGGTTATTTATCTTATCTCAATGTCCATTTTTTCCAGGCGTTTGACAACCCAAAGGTCGGTAAGATGAATAAGTTTCCTTGTTTTCGTTAGAGGATGAACCAAATTAAAGACGTAAAAGATTATATATATATATATATATATATTACATATATAATTATAATATATATATATATATATAAGGATATTGTATGGTTTGTATTCACATCAACTTCCACCCCATACGTTATTAGAACTGCAGAAGTTTCACTAAGTCTATATTGCATTGTATAAATGTCTTCTCTTTCTTCTCTCAACTAATAATATTAGATTTGCACAACAACAGCTACACACGTTTGTGTGTGGTGCCGTGTGTGCGTTGTTTTTTTTGTGTGTGTGCGTTTGTTTGTGTGTGCGTTTGTGTGTGTGTGCGTGTGTATACCAATGAACGTGGGGCAGGAATGCCTGAACTACAGATATGACAAACAGGAGTGCACCCAAGGAATACCTTCAGGTTAGTATCAATGGATTTAACATGTTTATTCCACACCGGTTTCCTTATGCAATGATTACAACATCATGGGGTTCTAGAATTTAAAAAAAACAAACTAAATAAATCAATAAAAATTAAAAATCAAAACTTGGCAATAATAAGAAAAAAGTTACACAAAAGCCCACATTTAACACTAAAAAGCAATCGAACCTTTAAAGAAGGAAAAACTTAATTTAATATAAATAAATTTTTTACTTTTCATATGCGTTTTAATTCAATTTCTCAGTGATGTTTTGCTTGTTCCTTCCTCGGTGTCCTTTGTATAAATTTGTTTCCCTATTTAAGTCAATTGTCGATTTTTTGGGTATGTGTTCTAACTTTGTCTTTATGGATTAAATTGAAACTTTGGGAGTAAAACATGTAATTTTATTGACTAGTCCAAGAGCAATTCTTTCTTCAAGGCCCTCCCTTTTTTCATATTTTTTGTATCATATAATATATATATATATATATATATTATAATATAATATATAATAATTATATATATATATTATATATATATAATATTAACTCCAATTTCCGGAGCAACAGCGCGAAGAAACAATCCAAAGCGGGTCAGGGAAAGGGCAAGGCCTATCCATATTGCAATATTATTAAAATATATGCCGACAGTTATTTCACAAACTCCACAAGTTTAGCATTTTCGAGGCTGCAAACGAGCGAACATGGCAATCAATAAACTAATCAAAATTCGAATTACATATAATTAAATTAAAATATTCAGAATGTTAACAATTTGATACAAAACATTTTACTTAAAGAACAAGCCAAATGGCTGGTGACAACCCATACCGCCCAGAAGGAAGTTATTAAAACATACTACTGTACTCGTATAGAGTTACCAACGAGAGAGAGAAGGAGAGAGAGACAGGAGAGAGAGGAGAGGAGGAGATAGAGAGAGGAAACAATAACGAAACATACAAGACAGAGAAAAACAGCTCAACAAGACCATCAGGCAATAAACAATGGTGTGGATTGACGTTTTGGGGGGAGTTTTAAAACGGTGGTACGGTCAATTTTGATAATAAATTGAATTCCAGTATTGTTTAACTCGTTTCTTTTTGTACCTGTTTCCTACTATTGAAAAAATCCTTTATTGTCTATATAGGTTTTTACACACATATTTTTGGAATGGTTTTTAATATTAGATTGTTCACCGGGCCCCCTAGACAATCTGCTCCCAGTTTCCTGAAGCTGACCCCTCTGTGAGCATCAATGCGCACGTCTGCAACAGCCTCTTTGTACATCCGACATAGAATCCCCTGACTACATCTGGGGCACTTGGTACTTAAAATAAATGCGTTGGATGTTAAACAAAGGTACTGAGCTTGTCTTTTGAACTTGAGAAGAGGAGCGAACTGTTTCCTGGGATTCTTTCTTCGGAATGGAGTGTATGGTTTGAGGGCCCGGTTAATTTCGTTTTTTGAAATTGATGGTTAGAAATTTCTTCCTGAAAGTGGTCATCTTGTATGTAGGGGAACGCCGCGTACAAATTCATTTTTGGGACAAAGTGGTGATATAAGAGGAGGTGGCGTCATCTTTTCTTATTCAAAACATACTATTTAACTGGTCTGAAGAATAGTTTTTGGAATGGAAAACAGTTATTCCTGTAAATAGTTTGAAAGAATTTGTTTTGTTATTTTCTTCATGAGAAAGGTCAGGCCAACTTAGATGACTGAGTAAAAGCCCTATTGGAGGAGGGTAGAAATCAGAGTGTTTAATTTAAAACTTGAAATAAAACACGAGCTAATACAAAATTTTCATACCTTAAACCCGTAAACGTACCTTAAACGATATATAACCCGTGTGGAATCCTACCAGAGTTCTTGGAAACAAGAACGTCCCAAAAATGGGAGTTTACTGTTAGATTCTTTTTTTTCTAGCGTATATTACCATATATATATATATATATATATATATATTATATATTATGAATATAATAGTTATATTGATATATAATATATATATATAGATATATAATATATAATGTATATATATATATAATATAATAATATCATATATTATTATAAAGTATATCGATATATGATATTATGATATAAATATACATGTGTGGTGTGTGTTTGTTATGTATTGATGTTGTAGTGTTGTATCTTAACAAGGCACTGGGTCAGAAGAATAAAGTACATATATATTTAAAATAAATGGGTTGATAGCCTTAAGCTTCAGGCCGGTTTTTTTTGTTTTTTTTTTAGAAATTAGATGCTAAGACAGTGAACTTCCTCAAGCTGAACGACGTGAGAACATTATGGTTAAAAAAACACGCTGTTTGCCATACAAGTTGAAAATAACATTCCAGAGAATATTGAGGGTAAATCCAATGGCGGGGAAGGTTTACCTCATCGTTACACAGGTTTACAGAGTACATGCACTGGTGAACGTGAACAATGGGAATAGACTAGCCACAGGACGGTGCGCATCATGTGTTCATTAAGGCATGAGCATGCGTGTATCCGTACAACTGTGTTTGGTTGGGTCGTATGTATGTATAATGGTTACAATGTGAAATGAGATATAATCTCTAGTATGTGAAGTTACGGAACGGAACCCAGTTTTATGACAACAAACCTGTCGTAGTGGTCCACCAGAGAAACAAACACCCGTACGGGGAAAGGAGCGTTTAAAGATCCCTCGAAAAGGTAAAGTGAAGACGTTTGAAAAGTTATTTAATCTTTTTAGTGACATTGAGCTTTGCAGTTTCTAGAGGAAGGGAAGTGCGATGTCAACACTCCATATTCTTTTTGACGAAGCTTTTAACATTTCATTGTTTTTGATAATTATATTCCTCATTTTCAGATAGGATTCGAAGTCACCCCATTTAGGAAAATAAAAATAGATTTCTCCTAAACACTTGTATTGACTTTTGTTTAGGCTATGAATAGTTTTTTGGAGAGAAAGAGATAAAAGGGGGGTACTTTATCTAAATTGGAGGGTTTCGTGGGAAAAATAAAAACTAATAATAGCTTAACGATTTTGGGAATGTTCTTTGAACTCCATTTTATTTCCATTTTCATGCTTAGCTATTTTTGGGTAAAAAAAAAAAAATAAAGATTATATTTTTGTAAGGTTCGGGGAGTTTGAATTGGCCTAGAGTTTGATGAATTTTGATTTTTAGGCTAGCTTCAAAGACATCACCGAAGGGGGTACCGTTGGAAGTTAGGTTACGGTTCGTTTTTCCAGTTAGGAGTCCTCTCCAATTATTTAAACGACTGTCATTTTGACCCTCGTAATAAAATATAATAATATATATATAAATTTAATTACTATAGATAGATAATAGTAATAGTATATATATATATAATATTATAATATATATATATATATGATATAATATATATAAATCGTTATATATAATATATATATAGTATATATATATATATAATAATATTATATATTATATATAGCTAATATATAATATATTATATGATATATCGAGGCTAACAATGTCCCTTTAACATCTAATTCGCTCTACCCTCGGAATTAATAATATTTTTTCATAGATTGCATTAACCGTAAGGGCGGGGATTTTTTAATTTTTTTCTCGATAATAGACTTGCCTGGACGCCCGAGCACGAACACCCATGGAGCCTTTCCCAAATGCATGGGAAACGATCAGGGAAGGGGCTTTTACCTACTACATGGGTTTCGCTGCCCGGGTCCAGGCAAGTTCCTATTAATAAAGAAAAAAAAAAAATTCACCCTTCGGGTTAAGAACATATGGAAAATATATTAATTCCGAGGGTAGAGCGAAATTAGATATTAAAGGTACATTGTAGCTTCGATATATGCATATGAAGCTACGGGAAAAATTTGCCCAAGCCAAAGATTTTTGGCCTTGAGAGGGCTATTTCTGAAGTTGGCCCTAGTTGACACCAGTTTCAGCTCGTTTACTGGAAATTTGTTTTTGGTTGGTTTCCTTTCCCCGACGTTTTCCTGTTTTTCCCAGTAAAACCGAATGCTGTCAATTTCTTAAGTTTGTCGGAAGTCTGTTCTCTTGAGCAGAAATAAACAAATCATTTGAATTTACTCGGTAACAGGAAATTAAAGATTAGGGGCGTGGCTCTGGGTTTTTCGTTGGCCTAGCTTTTATATTGTATATAATTAAACCGGGGGATGAAAGCCTCCCCACCACTGCATTCAAGTTTCCTTTCCACTTTCCAAGTTCCCGAACAACATGGCTCTAACTGTAAGGATATTTATTATTTGTCTTTTATGGATTTAGAAAGAACTCTGGAATTATTTGATTTCAGTTTCAGTAGAAAAGGACTTTACAAAATAATTACTTTTAGGAGTTTTACAAAAAAGGATTGATTATTTTTTGCTCACACAAGAAATAAAAAATATAAACAAAATTACTAAGAAAAGCGGTAAATCATTTGTGGCCTATCCGTGAACTGAAGAGATTAATTTACTTTGTTCCTCAATAAAACCTTTAGCTTAACACCCACACACAAAGGACACCCACAACACACACAGGCCCTACACACCCCACACACCTACAACACATACTTATTATATATATTATAGATAATAAATATATATATATATATATATTTATATATTATTATATATATTATATATATATACTATATATATGTTTATAATATATGATGAAATTTTGAAGTTTTAAATAAATTTTATTTTGATGATAATGATGTTTCGCATCACTTATGATAGTGGAAAAAGGCAGTGACCCCATGCTGAGAGTCCATTCCTCTGAAATATTAGAACTGCAAAACTTAATTTCTGTGATTACTTCTTTTCAAATTCTTATAAATGATTTTTGGATTAATTTACAGTGGTTAATCGTGCTCTTGGGCTGTCATAGCCGTTTTTTGTCCCTTCAGCTGACTCTGTGACCCTATGGTCCTATCGTGCTCCACTCACCAAGCTCCATCCTACCATGCACCTGTGCTCCCCGCAGTTAAGTTTAAATCCTTTATCATGTGAATTATGATTAAGACGCAAAGCTATCAGGTTTATCTTACTTCTTTTGCTGTACAAAATAAAACTGATATTGATAACCTTTTCAGGGCAAAACATTTGTATCTTGAATGATAAGATTGCTTGAAATGAAATTTTCACCTTTGATTAGCAGGGTCCAGCCCCAGTACAAACTTCAACTACGCCGTGAAGGACGACTACTCCAGGAAACGACTTCGGACACCGAGGAAGGTCGCTAATGGATACGAACACCCAAAGGCCAGCTATTACGTGCAAGCTCCCCGACGGTCGACTCCATGAAGGTGGATTACGTCCGTGAAAGGGCGAACCTCCGGTTACTTTGGCTCCAAGTTAACTGCACCAGGGCGAGGCTCCAGTATCCCAAGTATCAGGCCTTCACCCAGGGATTACCAACCTTCACCCACAGTAGGATTACGCTTAAGGACATTACTATATTTCCTACCGGTAATTGATACTTAGGATTTTCATGGCTTGAATATGTTGCCACTGATGGAGTGGACAACGTTTTTTTATTTATTGAAATAATTTAAAACGTAGGACTGTTAAAAATAAAACATTATAAATGAGTTTAGTTTCTCCCTTATACAAAATTATCAAAATGCTCGCTCCTTGTTAATTATTGGTTTGTTAATTTTTTGTCTCTATCTGTTTTCCAATGTCTAATCTAGAAAAGGAATTAGATAACAATCAAAAATTTCATTTAAAATCAAGTAAGTCTACTGTTACTGACAAAGCCAATGAACCTCTATTTTTCTTTTCCGGTTCCCGGTATCCTTTCTTGTGATACTGTATATTGCCTAAAGTCATCATGTTAGAATGATGAAAGAAATAAAACAACTTCCCAATGTTAAAGTTGTATATGTGAACCATAAGTTACCTGTAAAGTCATTAAATTAAAATGTATCATAGCAGTAGAACTATGGCAATATCCTTTAAGATGTCTACATTATTCACTCAATAACAAATCTTCTTTCCTACCATTTATCCTTACATTTAGGGGTCGTGTTTGCCTGATGCGCCCTTTCTCCACTGCATGCATCAAGGGCACGGTTTTTTTATTTGTTTTTGGCAAAGGGTTTTTTTTTGCGACTGCATGCATGCTGTCTCAACCATAGTTATGGCAGGGTACTTCGCCTTTTGACTAAAACGTCCTCCTTTAAGACAGCAGATTCCGCAGTATTGGCAGGCCCTAGCCTTTGTACCAAGAGTAAGATGCTAGGCCAGCAGTTTCACAGTTTTGGCAGTGAGCTAGCCTGTTCACCAAGAAGGATGACGGCAAGGCAGCAGTTTCACAATATTGGCAGTGTGCGATGCCTTACAGTAAAACAATAAGACTGCAAGTAGCTGCTGTCTTTTATGGCCTTTTAAGACCCGCAGAACCTACGGTGGCGTTCTAACACCCTACCAAATGTTCCACACCCCTACAAAGGGTCCTGTCACAAAACACAAAATGCAGGTTTCTAAAGCCAAACCATTTTATTAGAGAACGCAACAAACAGGTCAGAAAGAAAAACAACTTGTACTATGGATAGGAAATCATGCGAGCATGACTCGGCTCTCATGACATCTACCAATGTTTAGGAAAATGACGCAACCAGGAACCTACAATTTTCTCTTTGAATGCATAAATGGTAAAAATTACCAGTCAATTAACAAAGGTCAATACAACAATAGAATTTAAATATATATATATATATATATTATAATAATATTATATATATATATATATATATACTATAATATATATATATAGATATATATATACTATAATAATATAGATATATATATATATATATATATATATATATATATATTCATAATCCCGTGTGTGTTATGGAGAGCATCCCAATGCTATCAGGATGCCTGTATCTGCAAATGCTGCGAGATAGTGGAAGAGAAAAAGTATAAATATAAGTATATAAATTAATTAACCATAGAGGAGAAGAAAAGTAGCATGCTAAGTACACAAGGCTACTAGCCACTGACCGCCAGAATAGCTTATTAGATTCAAGATCCATTACCAAATGATACAGTACTCCAATCTAGGTATGTACAAGTTTCACATCTTATAAAAAACTGGGGTAAGCACTCGCGAGATGAACGCTGTTTTCTGTGAAAACGTCTTGTCTAAAATAATGAACAAATGAGTTTATTATTGGATGAGGTCCTATTATATTCAAGACATTTTAGTAATATATCTGTAATTTTCCAAGATAATGGAAGTATTAACAATGGCAGTAACTCATGTATCAAAATATGTTTTTCTTTGTTTCGCTTGATTCACCATTATGTAAAGATCTGAGGTGGCAGCTGATTACTGACTTTCCCAGTTACAGGCGATGATTTCTACCTAAACCAACGGGGGCATAATGGCATAAATTCGAGAATATAATATCTGAGAGAGAGAGAGAGAAGGGGGGGGGGGGGGGGGGGGCGGCTTCGGTGGGTATCTTCACACACAGACGTAGGATACGCTTAAGGAATTACTATAGTCCTAGCGTAATTGATACTAGGATGCATTGGCTGAATATGTTGCCCACTGAGGAGTGACCACCGTTTTTTATTATTGTAAATGTAAACGACTAAAAATAAAACAATTATACAATGAGTTAGTTTCTCAGTATACAAAATTATCAAAAATGCTCGCTCCTGGTAATTATGGTTTGTAATTTTTGTCTCATCTGTTTCAATGTCTAAATCTAGAAATGAATCGATAAAAATCATTCATAAGCAGGTAAGTCTACTGGTTACTGACAAAGGCCAATGAACTCTATTTTCTTCCGGTATCTTTCTGTGATACTGTATATTGCACTAAGTCATCTATGTCGAATGAGGAAAGATAAAACAACTTCCAATGTAAAGTTGTATATGTGAACCATAGTACTGTAAAGTCATTAAATTAAATATCATAGGTATAACTATGGCAATACCTTTAAGATATCTCTACATTATCACTCATACAAATTCTTCTTTCCTACCATACCTTACAATTTAGGGGTCGTTTGCCTGGATGCGCCTTCGCACTGCATACATCAGGCACGGTTATATTGTTTGGCAAAGGGTTTTTTTGCGAGATGCCCATGCTGTCCTCAACCATAGTTATTGCAGGTAACTCGCCTTGACGAAAACGTTCTCCTTTAAGACAGCAGATTCCGCAGTTATTGGTCAGTGCCCCTAGCCGTTTTATCAAAGAAGTAAGCCTGCTAGGCAGCAGTTTCCACAGTTTTTGGCAGAGAGCCTAGCCTTTCACCAAGAAGGATGACGGCAAGGCAGCAGTTTCACAGTTATTGGCAGTGGGCGTAGCCTTACAGTAAACAATAAGACTGCAAGGTAGCTGCTGTTCTTTAGTGGCCTTTTAAAGACCCGCAGAACCTACGGTGGTGTTCTAACACCCATACCACATGTTCCACACCCCTACAACAGGGTCCTGTCTAAAAACAAAATGCAGGTTTCTAAAGCCAAACATTTTATAGAGAACGGCAAACCACAGGTCAGACAGAATACAATAGTACTATGGATAGAAATCATGCGAGCCTGATCAGGGCTCATCATGATCATACAATGTTTAGGAAAATGACGTTAACCAGTAAACAGACATTTCTCTTTGCATGCATTAAATGGTAAAATTAACAGTCAATTATCAAAGGTCAATACAACAATCAGAATTTAAATATATATATATATATAATATATATGCATATAGTATATATATATATAATTATATATATATAATATATATATATTAGATATATATATATAATCCCGTGTTATTTGGAGAGCACCAATGCTATCAGGATGCCTGTATCTGGCAAATGCGGCGAATAGTGGGAAGAGAAAAGTATACATATAAGTATATAAGTAATTAAACCATAGAGGTAGAAGAAAAGTATGCTATGTAAGTACACAAGGCTAATTAGCCCATGACGCCAGGAATCGGCTTATTAGAATTCAAGATCCATTACCAACTGATAGTACTACAATCTATGTGTACGACAAGCTTCACATCTTATAAACACTGGGGTAAGCACTCGCTGATGACGGCTGTTCTTCTTGTAAACGTATGTCTAAAATAATGAACAATATTAGTTTATTATCTGGATGAGGTCCTATTAATCAAGACATTTTAGTAACTAATCTGTAATTTTCAAGATATGGAAGTATTAACACTGCAGTAACTTCAGTATCAAAATATTGTTTTTCTTTGTTCGCGTGATTCACCATTACTGTAAAGATCTGACGGTGGGGGGTTGGGGGGGGGGGGGACAGCTGATTTATGACTTTTCCCAGTTACAGGCGATGAGTCTTAACCTAACCCAACGGGGACATTGCTGGCATAATTCGAGAATATAAAATGAGGAGAGAGAGAGAGAAGGAGGGGGGGGGGGGGGCTGCGGTGGGGCGTGGGTTGGCGTCAGGGGTGGTGTATTTCGTTATTAGTTTATTAAATATTGTTATACTCCTTTTTCGATATAGAATCATTCATATCCAAAGCGGCATTGCGAAAAAAACATTGTGACATTTAAAAACCCTTAGCAGTACAGACCTTTTAGTGTATGATAAGGTAGCTGTCAAGGGGACTTATATCTATATATTATGGATGTATAAGTCGATTAGATATGTGATCAAGATTTTCAGAATTTAGAGAACTGCAGACATTAGCTTATTTTATGTCTGATTTAGGCTGTTTCACACCCAAGTCGATGAAATAATAAGTTTCCTTTTCGTTAGGGGATGAACAAAGTGAAAAGGTAAATGAGACAGAGACACACTGACGCAAAGAAAAACCGAATGAAGCAGTTGATATATGTATATTATTATATATATAATATATATATATATATATATATATATATAAGAATTATATATAATATATATAATATATATATATATATATTCACATCACTGAACTGGGGCCAAAAATGCACAATACTACATGAAAAGGAGGGTTGCACAGTAATACTCTGGTTAGTCACTATTGCCTCACGTTTCATAATCCATGATTACATCAAAAGAAAAAAAACATTGACAATAAGAACGACAGAGAAAGGTAAAGTTAGAACATAATAAGATAATCGACTTAAAAAGGGAAATTTTACACAAAGGTCACCGAGGAACAGGCAAAATACTGCGGAATTAATTCAAACAAATAGAACATATGAATGACAAGGTAAATCTGGATATTAAAGATTTATATTTTAAAACACTAACAATGAAAACCATATGTAAAAAGAGAGATAAAAAAAGTAAGGAGAAATATTAAATGGTATAGAGCCAACCTTCAGTACGAGACAAATAGAGAAAATGAGGGTTGAAAAGAAAAACAAAAAAAGGGCCAATTATTTTATTGTCACAGATATAGAGGAACAGCGATGTCTGAGTTTCAATTCGGGAAAAAAAATCTGTTTTACCAGGGATGAAGGTAGTTCCAATTATGCAGAATATGTCTGCTTTCAATGGAAGTTTTATAAAATTTCCTATGACTTCTCAATTGTGACTTCTAGTATCCGAAGTCGTTGATGATCAAAATCAGCTTGTTCGGAAATTTTGAACGCTCAGATTCGGCTGTTCCTCTATACCTGTAGCCTTAAGTAATGCTTTGTTGTTGTACTTCTCTTTGAAACCTAATTTCCCGTATTTGGTCGAACTGACAAGGTTGTGTCTATAGCTTATCGTTTTTTTTTATTTATTATTATTTACTAAATCTGTTTTAAAATATAATCTTGATTATAAGAATATCTTTATTCTCTATTCACATTTTCTACATGTTTCTATTAATTACACAGTATTTTGCTTGTTCTTCGGTGCACTTTATGTAAAAACTTTCAATTTTAAGTCGAGTGTGGTTTTCATGTTCTAACTTTGACTTTCTGTACATTTTCTGTAGTTTCTATGTCAATGTCTGTTTTTTTATTAATTCATAGGCCTGATAGCGTAATAAATGAATTATGAAACGTGGGAATAAAATGTAACATATAAATAACCAAAGGGTAATTTATATACATATATATCATATAGATATATATTATATATATATATATATATATATAATATATATATATAATATTCTACTACATATTGGCGTGTGTGTGCATGATACAATACCACAACTATACTCACATAAAATATATATATACATATATATATATATATATATATATAATAAGATATATATAGTATTATATCTATATATATATATTATATATATATATATAACGAATAAAAATTACTTAGAATTTTATTTCATTTCATGAGATAAAAACAAATCATAATAGTCTTTTGAGATGAATAGATATTTACCTAGTATCTTCCAATAAGCTGTACATAAAAAAATTATCCTTTGCAGAACGTTATTAGAAAGGTAAAAAACTCAAACAAATCGAAGAGATAATGATCGAGCTAAGAGAAACTGAATAAAAATTTGTCCAAGCCAAAGATATTGCTTTAGGGCAGCCTTGAAGTGCCCTCTATGACCAGTTCAAGTCTTTACTGAAATTTGTTTGTTTCCCCGCATTTTCTGTTTCCCCAGTACCGTTGATGTATTTTTCATTTGTCAGTCTCCGTGAGCACAAAATAAATAACTGAGTAATACCAGGATATAATAGGAAAGTAGGGGCGTGGCTCGGTTTTTTTTGTAGCCTCTTTATATTGTATATATAACCAATGGGCTGCCCAAAACCACTGCATTTCAGTTCCCTCTCTCTAGGTTCCCAGAACAACATGGCTCTAACAGTAAGGAAATATATTATTTTTCTTTATGGACTGTTTTTTCTGAAGTATTTTGAAACAATTTTTTTGCCTTATTGACTGTAAATAATACTAATTTGGCACAATACAGTAATAGGGAAATTCGCCATTTGTAATTGTACTGGATGATCGTTCATCCACAGAAAATCGAAATATGTGTAATCAATGTAAAAATGTAATCATTTGCGTGTATAAATTTTCTTAAATCATTACTCTATTCACAATAACATTTGCTCTAAAAAGATGAGAACTGAAACTGCAAACTTGAAAGGCAATAGGCAACAAATTACGCTCAGAAAGAATACACTAACACATTTCTTAGAGAATAGATATTATATATAATATAGAGATATATATATATATATATATATATATAGTTATATAGATATATATAAATATATTTATATATATATATATATATATATATATATATATCTATATATATATAAATATATTTATATATATATATATATATAATATTATAGATATACTATCTATATATATATATATATATATAATATATATATATATATATATATACATATATATATATATATATATATATATATATATATATAGATATATCTATATATAGATATATATATATATATATATATTAATTAATTTTTTTAAATATATATTATATATTCTATATATCTAACATATATATAGATATATATATAATATATATAGTATATATATATATAGATTATATAGATATATATATCTATATTATAAATTTTCCTATATTTATATATAGATATATCTATATATATATATATCGATTATATAATATATATAGAAATAGATAATATATATTTCGATATATCATAGAAATATATATATATATATATATATATATAATATATATATATGTATAGGATTATATATTATATATATTATATCTAAGATATATTATTATATATATCTATATATATATATATAGAGTATATTATATAGATATAGTATATACTATTATATTATATATATATATATATATATATAATATATATTATAGATATATATATATATATATATATATATAGATATATATATATATATATATTAATATGTAAATATATATATATTTATCTTATAGCTATATATAGAGATATTATAGATATGATATAATTAGATATATATATATATAGTATAGATATATATATATATATATATCTTACTATATATATTATATATCTATATATATATAATATATATATATATATAATATATATAATATATATATATATATATATATATATATATATATATATATATATATATATATATATTCATAACATAGCATCATTTGGAGTGAAAAAAGGTGCCCTCATCCTGAGAGGCATCCTGTGGAATTTAGGCTTGCCCAAAAAGGAGCTGTGATTGCTTTTAAATTCTTAATAATGATTTTGATATTATAGGTAATCGTGCTATTTGGCTGTCATGGCCGTTGCACTCAGCGACTCTGTCCCATCCTATCGTGCTCAGCTCCATTCCTACCATGGCTCCTGCTCCGCAAGTAAGTCAAATCCTTTATCTTGTGATATGATTAGACGCAAAAGCTATAGGTTTATCTTACTTTCTTGCTGTAAAGAAAAGTTTACGTGAGAACTCAGGGCAAAACGTTTTTATCTGAATGATAAGACTATAATGAGTTTACCCTTGATTATCAGGTTCAGCTCAGTATAACTTTCAACTACGCAGTGAAGGACGACTACTCAGGAAACGACTTCGGACACGAGGAAGGTAGCAACGGATACGCACCCAAGGCAGCTATTACGGGCAAGCTCCCGACGGTCGGACTCCAAAAAGGTTGGATGCGTCGTGAAGGGCGATCCGGTTACTTGGCTCAAGTAACTACAGGGCGAGGCTCAGTATCCCAAGTATCAACCTTCCCAGGATACCAACCTGCGTCCAAAAGTAGATACGATTAGGTTACATTATGTATTCTACGCGGACATTTGATACTTAGGATCATGGCTGAAGATGTGAACCACTGAGAGGTGAAAGTTTTTATTATTGTATATAAAAACGACTTAAAAATAAAACATTATAAATTAAGTTATTTTCTCCTTATACAAAAATGATCAAAATGCTCGCTCCTTGTAATTATTGGTTTGTAATTTCTTTGTCTCTATCTGCCTTCATGTCTAGGCTAGAATAGAATGGATATATTCATATTTAATCAGTACAGGTTACTGTTACTGACAAAACAATGAAACTTATTTTCTTCTGATATCATTTTTGTGATGCTGTATATTGCCTAAGTATCATTAATGATAAAGATAAAACACAACTTCCAATGTAAGTTGTATATGTGAAGCGAGTCCTTTTAAAGTCCCTAAATTAAATATCAAGGTAAACTATGCAATACCTTAAGATGTTCTATATTATCACTCAAACAAAATCTCTTTCTACATTATCCCTACATTTGGGTCGTTTGCCCTGAGACCTTCTCCACTGCATTGCATTCGGCACGGTCATTGTTTGGCAGCAGGTTTTTTGCGATTGCATGCCAATGCTTTCATCAATTATAGTTATTAGGCAGGAGGAATTAGCCTTTGACTAAAACGTTCATTCTTTAAGACAGCAGATTCCGCATTCATTGGCAGTGTGGCCTAGCTTTTACCAAGAAGTAGACTGCTACGGCAGCAGTTTCCAAGTTTTTGGCAGTGAGCCTAGCCTTCACCAAGAAAAGGAAGACTGCAAGGCAGCAGTTTCCACAGTTTATTGGCAGTGGGCGTGCGTAGCCTTACACTAAAACATATGACTGCAAGGCAGCTGCTGTTCTTTTATGGCCTTTTAAGACCGTCAAACACCTACGGTGGTGTTGAACACCATACCAAATGTTCCACACCCTACAAAAAAAAAAAGGGTCCTGTCACAAAAACAAAATCAGATTCTAAAGCCGAACATTTTATTGAGAATGCAACCACAGGTAGACAGAAAACAAACTTGTACTATGGGTAGAAATTCATGCGTGAGCCTGTATCAGGCTCTCATGACAGTTGACCCTAAACGAAATTACAAGTTTCTTTACAGTCAAAAAAAGAGATAATCCGTCAGTATCATCGGATATCACACGGTCACAAAACCTAAACAGATTTGGACCTAACTGAATACAAAGTTTCTTTTACAGTCAAAAAAAAAAGCGACATCCAGGATTATCGGAATCACCGGTCAACAAACCTAAACCAGATTGACCCTAACGGGAATTACAAAGTTTGTAATAGTCCAAAAAAAAGAGACTAATCCAGGATTACGGATTATACACGGAGTCACAAACCTAACAGATGACCTAACGAAATTACAAAGTTTTCTTTGCAGTCCATAAAAGAGATAATCCAGGATTATGGATATCACACGGTCAAAACCTAAAACAGATTGACCCTAACCGAAATTACAAGTTCTTTACAGTCCAAACAAGAAATATCCAGGATTATCGAGAATCACAGGTCACAAACCTAAACAGATTGACCCTAACCGAAATTAAAAAGTTGTTTACAGTCCAAAAAAAGAGATAACCAGGATATCGGATATCACACCCCAGGTCACAAACCTAAACAGATTGACCCTTATTGCGAAATTACAAAGTTTCTTACAGTTCCAAAAAAGAGATAATCAGGATGTCGGATATCCCGTGGTCCACAAACCTAAACAGATTGACTCTAACCGAAATTACAAAGTTTCTTTATTAGTCCAAAAAAAGAGATAATCCAGGAGAGTACGGATATCAGACGGTCACAAACCTAAACAGATTGACCCTAAACTGAAATTACAAAGAAAAAAAAAATTTCTTTACATTTCCCTCCCCAAAAAAAGAGATAATCCAGGATATTCTGATATCACACGAGTCACAAACCTAAACAGATGACCCTACCGAAATACAAGTTTCTTTACAGTCCAAAAAAAGAGAAAATATAGGATTATCGGATATCAACACGGTCACCAAACCTTGACAGGTTAGGGTCAATATATATATATATATATATATCTATATATATATATATATATATATATTATATATATTAATATATATATATATATAATATATATATATATATAATATTGTGTTTATTATGGAGAGAATCTTAATGCTATCAGGATTGCCTGCTATCTCAAATGCTGCGAATGGTGTGGGGAACAGAAAAGTATCACATATCAGTATATAAGTAATTAAACCATGGAGAGAAGAAAAGTATGCATAAAGAGCACAAGGCTAATAGCCACTGTACCGTCAGAATCGGCTATTGGAATTCAAGATCCATTACCAACTGAATACACTACTGCAAATCTAATGGTACTGACAAGCTTCACATCTGTTATAAAACACTGGGGTAAGCATCGCTGCTGACGTTGTTTTCTTGTGCAAACGTTATGTCGAAAATAAGGAGCAAAATGAGTTACTTACCTGGACAGGGCTTGTTATATCAAGAAATATTTAGTAAAGTATACTGTAATTTTCCAAGATAATGGAAAGTATTAAACTGCAGTAACTCATGTAAAAAATATTGTTTTTTTTTATTCGCTTGATTCCACCATTACTGTAAAGATATGAGGTGGCAGCTGATTTACTGACTTTACAGTACAGCGATGATTCTTACCTATGCCAAACGGGGCATTACTGGCATAAATTCGAGAATATAATATATAGAGATGAGAGAGAGAGGGAGAGAGAGGAGAGAGAGGAGAGAGAGAGTGGTGGGTCCGTTGGGGGTGGGTTGCCCCCGGCAGGGGGGGGGTGTATTTTCATTTATTAGTTTATTAAATATTAGTTATATCCTTCATTCGATATAGTATAATTCAATCAAAGCGGATTTGCGAAAAAAACATTGTGAAATAAAAACCCTTAGCAGTACATCGACCTTTAGTGATGATATCGGTAGCTGTCAAGGGGAAATTATATCTATATATTATGGATATATAAATCGATTAGATATGTGATCAAGGATTGTCAGAATTAGAGAACTTGGTTCAAGGCGTTAGTTTATTTATGTCTGATTTAGGCTGTTTCACAACCCAAGCGATGAAATAGTAAAGTTTCCTTTTCGTCAAGGGGATGAACAAAAGTGAAAAGGTAAAGAGCCACAGGACACACACTGAGTAAAGAAAAACCGATGAAAGCTGTTGATTATAATTATATATATATATATATAATCATATATATATATATATATATATATAATATATATGCATATATATATATATATATATTATATATAGATATATATATATAAATATGATATATATATATATATATTATATATGTATAATATGATATATATATATATATATATATATAATATATATATATATATATATATATATACACACACACACACATCAATGAAACATGGGGCAGGAATGCCCGAATACATACATGAAATAGGAGGGTAGACAGGAATACTCTTGGTTAGTCATTAGATTACATGCTTATTCCTCACGTTTCATAATACATGATTACATGAAAAGAAAAAAAAAAAAAAAAAAAACATGACAAAGAACTACAGAGAAAGTACACAAAGGTAAAGTTAGAACATAAAAAGATAATCGACTTAAAAAGGGAAATTTTACACAAAGGTCTCCGAGAAACAGGGAAAATACTGAGGAATTAATTCAATCAAATAGAACATATGAATGACAAGGTTAAATATGTATATTAAGATTTATATTTGAAAACACAAAAAAATGAAAACTATATTAAAAGGAGAGAAAAAAGTAAGGAGAAATATTAAATGGTATAGCGCCAACCTTTCAGTACGAGACAAATAGAGAAAATGAGGTTTGAAAAGAAAAACAAAGCATTATTATTGCCCATATATAGAGCAAACAGCCGATGTCGGAGTTTCAATCGGATAAATCCTGTTTTTACCAGGGATGAAGGTCGTCAATTATGCAGAAATGTCTGCTTTCATGGAAGTTTTATAAAATTTCCTATGACTTCTAATGTGACTTCTTAAGTGATCGAGTCGTTGATGATAAAATTAGCTTGTTGAAATTGAAACATCAGAATCAGCTGCGTTCCTCTATACCTGTAGCATAAGAAATGCTTTGTTGTTTTTACTTCTCTTTTGAAACCTAATTTCTTATTTGTGTTGAACTGACAAGTTGGTCTCTAGAGCTTTTATCGTTTTTGATTTATTATTTATTTATTTCTAAATATGTTTTAAAATATAAACTCTTGATTATAAGGAATTATCTTTACGTCTCTATCACTTTTTCTACAGTGTCCACTTAATTTACACGGTGCACTTTATGTTTAAAATTCAATTTTTAAGTGAGTGTGTTTTCATGTTCTAACTTTGTCTTTTGCTGTACATTTTCTGTAGTTCTATTGTCAAATGTCTTGTTTTTTAAATTAATTCAATAGACCCTGATGGCCGTAATAAATTGAATTATGAAACGTGGGAATAAACAGTAACCTTATAACTAAACAAGGTTTATATTATATATATATATATCGATATATATATAATATATATATAATATATGTATATATTATATATAATATAATATATATATATTATATAATATATATATGTATATATATATATATATATATATATTATATATATATATATATATAATATTAAGTACATATTGGCGTGTGTGTGCATGATACAATCACACAACTACACTCATATAAATATATAGTTAGATATATATTATAACTAGAGAAGATATATTCTATAAGATATGATATATATATATTATATATATCTATAAATACGTATATATATATATATATTATATTCTATATATATATAATCCTATATAATATATATTGATATATAATATATATATATATCTATATATAAAAAACATATATATATATATATATATTATAAACGAATAAAAAATTGTTGAATTCTTATTTATTCATGAGAAAAAACTAAATCAATAATATTCTTTTAGATGACTAGATATATACATAGATATCTTCAATAAGCTGTACATAAAAACAAATTATCCTTGCAGAACGTTATTAAAGGTAAAAATTGTAAAAATATCGAATGAGATAATGATCAATCTAAATTTTTGCAAATATCAAAGAACCTGATAAAAATTTGTCCAAGCCAAAGATATTGCTTTAGGGCAGCCTGAAGTTGCCCCTAGTGACCAGTTCAAATCTTTACTGAAATTTGTTTGTTTCCCCGACATTTTCTGTTTCCCCAGTAAATCCGCGTGACGTAATTTTTTCATTGTCAGTCTGTCCGTGTGCACAAATAAATACAACTAAGTAATACACAGGTATATAATAGGAAGTTAGAGGGCGTGGCTTCTGGGTTTTGTTGCATAATTTATATTGTATATATAAACAATGAGCTGCCAACTGCATTCAGTCCCTCTCTCGAGGTTCCCGAACAACATGGCTCTAACAGTAAGGAAATCTATTATTTTTCTTTAATGGACTGTGAAAGTATTTGAAACAATTTTGCCTTTATTAACTGTAAATAATACTAATTTGGCACACATTACAGTAATAGGGAAATTCGCCATTTGTAATTGTATGGATGATCGTTGCGTACACGGAAATCTAATATGTGTAATCAATGTAAAAATGTAATCATTTGCGTGTATAAATGTTCCTAAATCATTACTCATATTCACAATAACATTTGCTCTAAAAAGGTCTGAAGAACTGAATAGCAAACTTGACTGGAGGGCAATAGCAACAATACGCTCAGAAAGAATAACACTAACACATATTCATATATAAGATATATATATATATTATATATAGATATATATAATATATATTATTATATACTTATATATATGTATACTATATATATATATATATATACTATATATATATATATATATATATATATTTATATATATATATCTGATATAATAGAGATATATATATCTATATATAGATATATATATGTAATATATATATATAGTATATATATATATATATATATATAGATATATATATAATATATATTATATCTATATATAGTATATATATATCTATATATATATATAAGATATATATATATATATATTATATACTATAGAGATATATATATATATATATATATATATATATATAAAAATATATATATATATATTATATATATATATAATATAGATATATATAGATATATATATATCTATATATATATATATATATATATATATATATAACATATATATAGATATATAGAAATATATATCTCATATAGAATATATATATATATATATAATATATATATATATATATACATATATATATATAGACTATATATCTATATATCTATTATATAGAATAGGATATATATCATTTATATATATATATAATATATATATATATATATATAATATATATATATAATATAATATATAATATGATATATATATCTATATCTATATCTATATATATCTATATATATATATATATATAGATATAGATATATATAGATATATATATATATATATATATATATATATATATAGATATATATATAGATATATCTATATATATATATATTATCTATATATATATAGATAGTCATAACATCGCATCATTTGGAGTTGAAAAAAGTGCCCCTCATCCTGAGAGGCATTCCTGGGAATTTTAGGTTGCAAAACGGATTTTGTGATTGTTTTTAAATCTTAATAATGATTTGGATATACAGGTAATCGTGCTCTTGGCTGTCATGGCCGTTGCATCAGCTGACTCTGTCCCATCCTATCGTGCCCCAGCTCCATCCTACCATGCTCCTGCCTCCCGCAGTAAGGTTTAAATCCTTCATCTGGTGATATGAATTTAAGACGCAAAGCTATCAGTTTATCTTACTTCTCTTGCTGTAAAGCAAGTTGTACTTGAGACTCAGGGCTCAAAACGTTTTATTGAATGATAAGATTGAAATGATTTTACTTTGATTATCATGGGATCCAGATCAGTACAACTTCAAACTATGCCGTGAAGGACACGAATACTAAGGAAACGACTTGGACAGTGGAAGGTCGGAACGGAGACGACACCCCAAGGCAGACTATTATGTGCAAGCTCCCGACGGTCGACTCCAGAAGGGTGGATTAGCGTCGTTGAAGGCGACTCGGTACTGCTCAAGTTAAACTACCAGGGCGAGAGTCAGTATCCACAAAGTACAGCCTTCTCAGGGATACCAACCTGCCACCCAAAGTTAGGATACGATTAAGGACATTACTGTATCCTACGCTGGCATTGAAATAAGATTTCATGATTAATTTTGTTACCACTGACGAGTGACACTTTTTATTTATGTTGTATATTAAAACGACCTTATGAATAAAATTGTAAGACGAGGGTTAGTTGTTTTATAAAAGACTTATCACAAAACTCTCTCTTGTAATTTATAGTAGTAATTGTTGTGTCTTGTTCGTTGGTTTCATATATAGTCTAAAAAATAATAGATAAAAAGGTATCATTTAATCGTAAGTCTACTGTAAAGGACAAGCCAAGGAACTCTATTTCTTCAGATATCTTTCGTGGATTCCTTGACACTGATTAAAAACAGATTAGTGCTAAAGCTATATGATATGTGAAGCAGAGTCCTTAAATACTTTTTAAGTACAATATGGCAATAAGTCTGAGAGTCTACGGTATCATGCACCCAAAATCGTCTTTCCCAACGTCATCCATACATTAAGGACGTTGCCTGAAGAACCTTCTCCACTGCATGCATCAGGCATAGTTCCATTGTTTGGCAAAGGGTTTTTTAAGACCGCATGCCCATGATGTCATTAACCACAGTATTGGGGGTGGGCTTCGCCTTAGATAAAACGTTCCACGCAATAATAGCAGTTTACACAGTTATTGACATTGGGGCTAGCCTTTTCCTAAAAGAAGACTGCAGACAGAATCTACGGTGGCAGTATTCTTACACCGGTACCCACAGAGTCTTATCACGCAAACAAAATGCAGTTTCTAAAACCAAACATTTTATAAGGAACGCAACCGCAGTTAGACAGAGACAACTTGTATATGGATAGAAATCATGCAGAGAGCATTATATCGGATCTCTCAAGACATACCATAATTAGAAAATGCGCTAACCAGTAACATACATTTCTCTGCCCACATTCAGTAAATGCTAAAAAAATTACCAGTCAATTAACAAAGTCAAGAAAAAAAACAGAATAAAAGAATATTTAAATAAACAAAAATAAGAAAACCTTGTTATATGGAGTAATCGCCCCCCCCCCCAATGCTAGCAGGTGCTCGTATCGTCCAAACGCTGAGAGATAGTGGGGAAAGAACAACTATACATATAAGTATATAAGTAAGTAACCTGGCGGACGAGAGAGCATGCAAGATACAAGGGCTTAATTAGCCACTGACCGTCAGTATCGGCTCAATGGAATCAAGATCCATTCAACTGATACACTACTCCAAATCTATGTGAGATAAGCTTACATCTTATAAACATTAGGGAAGCACTCACTGATGACGCGGTTTCTATGTGAAACGTATGTCTAATATGATGCGCAAAATGAATTTACTTTATCTGAATCAGGGCTTAATTATATTCAAGAAATTTTGATAAAGTATATCTGTAATTTCCAAGATAATGGAAGTGTTAACACTACCGTTCGTTAACACCATTTCCTCATTGTATACAAAAGTTAGTTTTTCTTTTTCGTTGATTCACCATTACTGTAAAGATATGAGGTGGATGCCTGATATACTGACTTCCCAGTACGGGCGAGATTTCTTACACTAAGACAAACAGTTTCCTTGACTGAAAAAATTAGATCGTGAATACTATATATAACGATGAGAGGATGAGAGAGAGAGAGAGAGAGAGAGAGACGATAGAGATGAGAGAGAGAGAGAGCGAGAGAGAGAATATGTGCATAGATATTTATTGATATTATTTATATTCATTATTTGAAAATAAA
>NC_087200.1:40666951-40681951 GCF_015104395.2 Macrobrachium nipponense
ATACACTGAGTATACCGTGACAGACGGCTTTTAACCGCAGTATTCAGTTCCTTTTTTCCTGGCTTTCGATTTTTGGAAACGTTTGAATTCTTGCAGAATATAGCTAATACCCTTAATGTATTATTCATAGGTAATATAATCTAGCTCTCAAGTATATGAAAAAAATAGTTTTGTATTGGAAATGAATACCCAACTTTGAATTTTACATACTGCTAATAGCAAGAGGGTAAAATTGTGAAGTTACTTGAATGCCATGTAACAAGTGAATTGTTGATTTTGTTTGCTATAGGAAAAAGAATATGGAAAATGAATTCAGATGAAGGTATAATATCAAAGGTCACATTCTTCCCTGAAAAATTAATTTTCTTTGCTATCTCTCGAAAATATTCAATTTAAAGAACATAAGAAACATGAAATGGTAAGATTAATTGTCAACAAATTAGGTAAGTTTCTAGAAACAAGGATGATTAAAATGATTTTGCCTCACAAATGAGCGTTAGAAACTACAGAACATGCTGAGACAATTCTTTGAAATAATCAACAGCAAAAAAGAATATCTTAAAGTTATTATAAATTTGTAATAATGGTTTTGATTATTTACAGGTAATTGTCCAATAGGCAGTCGTTGCAGCCACATTCACCAGTTCTTTTCCATACTATCAAGTCTCAGCTACTTCTTATAATGATCTTATTCTCACGGCTATTATATCTTTTTAATACTGTAAAGGATGAATTTTCCATTTTTCTCGCACTTCATTTTCTTTAAGGCAACGTTGTATCAAGAGCAGTTTTAGTGCAAGAGTTATTAAAAACGTTGAAGGTAATAGTTTTTTCAATAAAAGTACGGATGGAGCGAAATGTTTCAGTAAGTATCTATGAATTTGTAAATCTTGACTGGGTTGCTTTGGCTATGTCCTAAAATTCAAGAGTTAAGTGCCTTTAAAATCTGTCTTTGGATATGGAATTTTTCTTTATCAAATGAAATATATTGGCAAAAAACGATGACTAAAGCTTCCTGAAATACATTGTAGTAAATATTTGTCATTCCTAAAGATTGCGATGATTCTATAGTACGGTGCACTTTTTCGAGGACGACAACACACACACACACACACACACACACACACACACACACACACACATATATATATATATATATATATATATATATATATATATATATATATATATATATATATATATATATGTATATATATATATGTGTGCTTTGCCTTTGGAGCAGTTTTCCTTGCATGTATATTTCGTTGAATTCAATGGATTTTTGGTTGTTGATCAACTTCTTATTAATTTGACAATATTTTCTAAACCTTCTACATTCTTCGAAATTCAGTTGATGGAAAAATAAATGAAGATTAAATGTTTGTTCCATTTACTGATAAACACAAAACCACAGCTGTTCCATCACTCGTTAAGACCTCTTCAGAATGTATAATCTGGACATTGCTGTCGTTGATTAAGCTGGCTTTTGCCAGCACGGGCTCATGCTCATAGAGCAGCCCGTAAAAAATGTGGACATTTATTGTTTTAGATTAAGCTGACCTTATGCCAGCAGGGGCTCTTGCTCATAGAGCAGCCTGTAATGATCATAGCGTCCTGTTGTTTTGATACAGTGTGCGGACGGATATGTAGCGTCCAAAACAATAATACCATAGTATTTCTTAGGCGCTGTTTGGCTCTCGATTTCAAGGTGGGTCTGGCGCCAAGTGGAGCAGTGAAAATTAGTCGAAGAATTAAAAAGACACCTCTCCCTGAATTTCACCGTAGAATTCAGTAGAGAGAAAACAATTCCTCTCCTTGACTTCTACGGGCTGCTGTGTGAGCAAGAGCCCGTGCTGCCATAAAGCCAGCTTAAACGAGAACAACATCTCTTAGACATCCTCATTACACAAAGAAGGGCAAATGTTCGACATCTACACAAAAACTACAAACGCGGGGCGGTGTCATAACGCACGTGGTGGATCCCAACACGGTCTAGGCCCTTATTCTACTATATACCTTGGGTCTAGCTATGCCTAGACCGTGGTTCCCAACAGCTTAAAAGTGATGGGTAGTGGACGCCTACATTAAATGATCTATAACCCACTGCATTGCTTCACATGGCGCGAGACCCACCTTGAAAATGAGAGTCAAACAGCTTGTGACAAATAAAATGGCTTTCAAAATAAACTGATCGAATAAGTAACAAGAAAAATCGGACAGTTCTACACCAACGAAACCAGAAAGCCAGGTGATAGATTCGAGGAGGAGAAAGAGGGCAATCCCGAGGTCAGAATCATTATTTCCGGTGCGAGGACAAAAATTGTGGTGGTGCTGCAACACTTCGTGGAGTTTCGCTTTTTAATGAACAAGGTGACTCGATATCTAGAGGAAAGGCACATAATCATGCACCGCTTGCTGGGAGAAAAGAAGTACTACAATCTATTGCAGAACTTAAAGGCCAGGCTAAGACTTCAAATGCAACACCAGCGGCAATTATACAAGGAACTAGACAGAAAGTAGATATAAACTATGGTTCTGAAATGCCATCTGCATCAGCGATGAGGCAAACTATCCATCGTATACGTAAAAAAGAATTTCCAGTGGAAGCAGAATCTGCCATAGATCTGGTAATCCCGAATAAGTTACAGGTTGCCCATACAGGAGAGAGAAACTTCCTTTTGTTTGATATAAAAACCGAGAGTGAGGGTTTGGAAGCAGAAATCGAGGAGGAAAAGGTAAAGGAAAGAATCATAGCTTTGGCAGTGAAAATAATTTACAAAGATTAGCCGACTCAAATATCTGGTTCCTGGATGGAACATTTAAGACTTGCCCTCGACAATTCTATCAGATATACACTATCCATTACATATTCCACGGGCAAACTTTCCCAGCTGTATATGCGTTGTTGCCTGGGAAAACTACACAAATATATTCATCAATGCTAGAACATTTACTTTCAGTTGCCGAAGCAAAAGGAATTCAATAATTCCTACAGTAGATTTTGAATTACCTTGCATCATCAAAGCTCTCCAAGAAAAATTTCCCGATGCTACAATCACCGGATGCTTATTTCACCTGTGCCAAAGTATATACCGAAGTATTCAAAAGCATAACCTTGTTGATGCTTACAAAAATTATGGAAATTTAGCTTTAAGCTTACGAAAATTGGCTGCCCTAGCATTTTTACGGCCTGATGAAATCCATGATGCGTATTTAAGTATCTCAAATGACATTCCAGATGAAGCTGAGCCAGTCTATAAATATTTTGGAGAGACTTATGTGCTGGGAGGCGTATAATTCCACGAAGAGGAAGAGGTAGGCCAAGACAAAATCATGTACGTCATCCTCCACGACTTGATCCTACTATATGGAGCATTCATCACTTGCAACGATACAATCTTCCAAGAACAAATAATTGTGTAGAAGCTTGGCACAGGAGATTTGAAACAGTAGTTGAGCGTTACCATTTGGGGGTATACTCAATGATTAGGGACTTTACGAAAGAAGATCATCGCACAGAACAAGAGGTACAACGTCTAACATCAGGCATTACTCCGATTAAGAAGAAAGAACAAATCCAAAGAGAGAATAAACTCGCAACAGTATTAAGTAGACAGGGACAAGTCTCTTTGAACGAATACGTCAAGGGAATTGGTCACAATTTACTCTTAGGTACAAGTAATGGGGCTAGCAAATTAGAGGAAGACACTGATGAAGATTGAAAACAATAATTTGATTTTAATATTTTGTTTACAAAAATATGTTAATATTTAAAGCAATTTTATGTGTAAATTTTTTTCGCATGCCATGATTAAAATTGTTTTTGTTATTTTATGTTCAGAAAAGAAATAGATATTTTAATCACAGAGCAAAAGAAATGAATATTTAACCACTGAACCTGTTTTAGTACCCCATGCATTCCAATAATCTAGTGTTAAAAAACGTAATTTTGTCCAAAAAGAAATGAATATTTTAATCACAAAACAAAAGAAATTTTGTCACTCTTATGTTATGTCACTCTTCTGATCTGTCACTTTTCTGAGCGGCTCCCATATATATATATATATATATATATATATATATATATATATATATATATATATATATATATATATATATGTTTATGTATATATATATATATATATATATATATATATATATATATATATATATGTAGTTAGGTTTTGACAGTATGTTAATATCATTACTTCTGAAACAAGGTTGTATGATAAACTGCCCTTTTCTACTTTTGTGTGCTGAGGCGAGGTGACGTTTGTCCCTCCTGGTTTCTCCAAGGTTAGTCAGGTTTTGGATAGTAGACCGTCTGGTTCTTGACAACACTGTCGAGAACGCAGATGCAGCAGTAGGGAATCGCCTTGCTGATGGTAAGGTGATGGCCTTGATGATTGGCAAGATGATCTTCATGTCTTTTTCGGTGTGATTGGAGCAGTTGGAAGTCAACTTTGGCGAGGAACGGGTGAACGACCTGTTTACTTTGGCAGGAGAATGTGTTCTTCTGTTGTGTGTCTATGACTTCGTCAGTAGTAACAAGAAGCTACACAGACGGTAAAAGACTGTCCTCACTATTTGGTGAATTATTCTATGTTGAGGAGGTGTTCCTGTTTTGATAACGAAATGTTATCTTTTTTATAATTCGACCGATTGTTTTGGATTTCTACTGTGTTAACTGGCTCTATTGTGAATGTGAAGTTGCCCATTGATTGATTAATTTATGATAACACTTATTATGATTATGATTGAATCTTTATTCCATTATTATAGAGGATGAGCAAGTGTATGGCTCCTAAGTTTGTATTATCGTTATTATATTATTGGTGAGAGCATGTGTATAGCTCTAATGATGAATTGCTTAACTACTTTTTCATATATTTTACGATATTGTTACTACTAGTGTTTAAGGTATTTATATTGTTATATCGGTTTATTCTGCTATCAGATTATTAGGTGATAATTACTGCAATGCATTTAAAGTGTTTAGAATTGCAGTTAAAGTACTAATTTATAACTTTGTGTTTGGGAGTTTACTTTGCTGTTAAGTATGTTTTCATTTTACGCTCAACTGAGTGTTTTTCGTAATGTTAATATGTCTTTGTTCTGTCCAAAACCTGTACCCGTTGTAAATATGTATATAATTTATTGCAATGAACTAGGTTTAAGGTACCTTGGTAATTTCATTTACTCCTGCCTCCTTAGTTTTTGGCTGTCCATCACTCCAATCCAGTCCCATTCTAATGAACCTGATCGCCACATGGAAAAGTGACCATAACAATATATATATATATATATATATATATATATAATATATATATATATATATATATATATATATATATATATATATATATATATATATATATATATATATATATACATACACGAACACATTATACTAGATATATATATATATATATTATATTATATTATTATGCATATTATTTATTATTATAGCATATTACTGAAATATGGCGATGACTGTTGGTGATATTGTATGCATGTTTTTTTTATATTACAAAAGCAAGTATTTGTTATAATACACACACACACACACACACACACACACACACACATATATATATATATATATATATATATATATATATATATGTATATATATATATATATATATATATATATATATATATATATATATATGTGTGTGTGTGTGTGTGTGTGTGTGTGTGTGTGTATATTAACAAATACTTGCTTTTGAATATATAAAAAAAAACATGCATACAATATCACCAACAGTCATCGCCATATTTCAGTAATAAAATAATAATAATAATTAATAATAATAATAATATAATAATAATAATAATAATAATAATAATAATAATAATAATAATAATAATGATAATCTTTATTTCAGATCAGGGCCACTGCATGGAATATACGAAGTATAGGCAATAAAATAAACACAATTAGATACGCGAGATAAAAGGATGAAAATAGTAATCGGTTATATGCAAACGGTAACAATAGGGTTAATAATAATAACAATAATTGCAATAATATTCAGATAATATTAAACATGAGAAAAATTACAATGATGAAGAAATTTCTTTTCAGTAACAGACTTTATGTGAGTTACAGACTTCCAGTTTAGAATGCAATAAGTAGAACGGTCTGACATTTGATTTAACTCTGAAGATCAATCTGGAATTAAAAAATTCGGCCTCTCTTTCCAACCTCGAAATACTCCAGAATTGAGAACGAGTGAAATGTGGAATCGTAAACTCTTTTTAAAACGCGTTTCCAGATCAACTCCAGATACCCGCATACCCCCGGCATATGGGTCACTGGAAAGAGAAACTGAAGCCGCGTCAAAATTTCGACCTCTGACACCGGCGGAACAAAGAAAGTGATATTGCATGACAGCAAGCATTTGCATGGTCATGATTAGCCCACTGGAGACGTCATGATGGCCAGAAAAAAAAAATAATAAAGACAAGAAAATAAAACAGATCACGGAAAATAGACCAAAGCCTAATTTTTCCTTGACCAAAAAACATCGCCGTCCTCTGCGAGAGAGTTACGGATGATTATCAGACTCTCTCTCTCTCTCTCTCTCTCTCTCTATTAGGAAATTATGCACTTCTTTTTATTCTAGGTTGATTTCAATTGTTGTTCATCTGTATCAAAGTTAACTCTCTCTCTCTCTCTCTCTCTCTCTCTCTCTCTCTCTCATTACGAAATTACGAAATTATACACTTCTTTTTATGCTCGTTTAAGTCGGAGTTTTGTTCATTATATCTATACCAATTCTCCCTCCCTCGCTCCCTCACACCTCTCCACCTTTCTCTCTCTCCACTATTACGAAATTATGCACTCTCTTATTTCCCGTTATGTTCATCTATATTATCAGTTATCTCTCCATTCCTCTCTCACTTTATTGCTGTGAAATTATACAATTGGCTCTCTCCCTCTCCTTTCTTCATATTCATAGAAAACAGAAAGCATTCTTTACAGTGATATTGGAATTTAATAGCACATAAGTTTAATAAATGCATTCTTTACAATTCTTACATTAGTTTAGAAGTAAGAACAATCAGGTGTTAACTCCACCGTTGAAAAAACTAAGCACAAGATAACTACGCATTAACTTTTTATGAACCATCCCATTTATATTACTCCATTTTGCAACCCGCGTTCTAAATGACATATCGCCATCTAAAGCACCGATAAACACAGCCTTTGTGACTCGCTGTAAGTAAGACCATCAAAACATTCCCTCTCCTTCTTCGATCCAGGATGTTCGCCAAGACAACTGAGAACGGCCGACCGCAAGCTGCCATAATTTGGTCACATAATCATTCGGCGAGACTCGAATGCTTCGAGATCGGCTTTGCTTTGTCATGTCACGTAATCCCTTAAGGCCAAATGCTGCCTCTCGATTGACGTTATCGTAAAAGGGGTTTCGAATGCGTCTTGTATTTAATGGACGAATGAAGGCTTTTAGAAAATGTTTAAGCAAATAGAAATCAGTTTTATTCAACCATTTCTTAGAGACGACGGAGAGTTCTAAATATGGCATTGATGCCTTGTGCTTCAAAGGTTATTTATCACAACTTGGCTCTTGAAACGAGAGGCTTTTCTCTTGATTTATTGGACAAGTTTCATTGATAGGTCAATGGCAATTAATCTCTCTCTCTCTCTCTCTCTCTGTGTGTGTGTGTGTGTGTGTGTGTGTGTCTCCATCAGACAGACTCACATGAGTGCATAAATTATCAGTTATAATGGCAACAACTATCACTACAAAGATAAAATTACACTCTATACAGATTTCAAGCTGCAATCCTTAAGTTGAAAGTAAAAAAAAAAAAGAAAAAAAAATCGGTGGCTCTTGGTATCTGTAGCCATGAGAATAAAGTAATTTAAACCAGTATTTACCACTTGTACATCCATTGGTAAATTACATTAAAAATAATTATTGCACCAGCCATCAAACTTTACAGCTGATATATTGCAAAATCTGTAGTGACAGTGATCGAAAAAAAAAATCAAATCCTTTATCTTACGTACGCTTACTTTCTTACTTAATTCTCATCAAATGAACATCTAAAGGATTTCAAAATTTTAAAGACATCGGTAATAACATACGTTGGCGCTTACCTGTGGAATTCATCTAGTTTTTGGGTGTTTGTACGACGACTTGAAAATTAATTCTTGCGAGAATGGAATGTAAGAGTTTTGTTACTTAGAGGACACTGTTTTGCTTGCATACTTTGTTCTTAGGAAAGTATCACACTTTCATATTCTACACTGTGGCCATAAATTACCATGTAAAAGAAAAGTTAACTAGTTTTTACGTGTTAAGAAGCTGTCAGTCACGTGCGGGGTTATATTTTCAAAAATTGAATTTGAAGGTCAAGACACCGTCGCGTCTCTCCAGACCGAGAAATGTATAAAGACAAATATTTTGTGGTGACACTTCGGTAGGTGTCTTATTATGGAAACTAATAATTAAGGTTGCCTTTCATCAAAGCTTGAGGGCCTAAATTACAAGCATCTCAGTGAAACCTGGAGGCCTAAGGTCTTAAGTAGCATTGCAGTACAAGATCGAGGATGTATTTATCATCTTCTGTTTACCTTTGAAATGGTGTCCTGCCACCATTTCAAAGATGAACAGAAAATGATAAGAACCTAGGCCTTCAGGTTTCAGTGAGATGCTTGTGATTCTTTTATGATAACGATTTTCTTGCCCACATTAACATCGCAGACTTAATGGGCGTTTCTATTCTTGAGACACCTCACAGAAATGATTGGGAAGAGCTTCCAGTAACAGCGAATCGTCAACGCTTTCTGGATTTGTGACTTACGACAGTAATTTAAACGAAATGTGTACATTTATGACCTATGCGTGAAAAGCCTCCGGGCAAGACGTGTAGATTCTTAGTTGTAAATACGACAGACTTAATCTTTGATTTGCTGGCGTGGCAGATGATCCTACGAAAAATAGAATACTGATAATGATCCTCACCGAGAGCAGTATCTAGCAAAAAGTTCAAGAAGATTCGAATGAAGATGATCGTTGCAGCAACAAAGACGCAAATGCCAGATTAAATGTAGTCTTCGTACCGCCCGAATCTGCCTTCTGCTCCACAGATTGCTCCAGTTACGAGCTGCTCAAGGAACTAGAGCCCGTAACAGCACAAGGCTGGTTTAATCAAAAACAACAAAAATAGTTTTAGTTTCGTAGTCCATATAAAGAACCAGTACTACCTGAGAAACATTAATTAAGGCTTAGACCAGTAGCCAGATATGTATAAAACAAAGAAATGTAATGTTTCTCTTTTCTTAAACAATTTGGTGGGACGAAGTCACACTTCATTTCTCAAAACAGATAAGAGAATGGGAAAATAAAAAATCACGCCTCCCATTTGTGTCTCGAAGGGCAGCAAAGGCCCCACGTCTCTAATGAAAAGATCATATGGAAAGCACGACCAGAAATGGAACACGAACCGTGTGAATCTTTTTCTTTCATAGCGACCAAGGTCACACCGTGACGTTCCAGCCAGTCTCGACCACCGACGGCGATGACGTCACGGGATGATCAGGAGCGGGCGGGGTGGGGGAGAGAGAGGAGAGAGAGAGAGAGAGAGAGGCAGTGTCTGCTTGATTGAGCCTGGGAGATCTGTTTGTTGCGTTCCTGATGATGGTGGTGTTGCAATAGTAACTGGAGCGGTTTGAAAAGGAACAGTTTTGTTATTCGAGAAGTGAAGGTGAATGATTTGTATATCTTTTCATGTCCATAATATAGATCTCTTGCTTTCATCTGCATTATCCATGCGCCAAAATAAGGAATTTTTTCTTTTTTTTATTATAATTCAGATTCGAGAATTAATGAAAGAGTAATTACTTTTGCTATGTTACCATTTCAACATCGGCCGATTTATGTGCATAACTATTTCTCGCTTTTTAGTTATACTGCTCTTGCTTCATATTACAATGAAGTGAAAAATCCCTTAATAAAGGAAGGTTTTCATAACAACTGATACAAAAATTAGCCATCATCCTGATTTAAAAACATATACCATACGAATTTTTTTCCCGCTGATAAAAAATAAAAATTGGTTTTATGATCACTTTCAAAGTTCAGAAATTTAATTCATTTGTTACTTGTTGTATTTGTTCTCTAACGTTAAAGAAGTAATGATATTATTATTAAGAATTAAGCCCGTGAATCTATTTGTATTATCAATATTGTTTAACTTTAGTGAAAATATTACTTGTGTTCATGGTTGGAAAAAATATCGGTTTATAAAAAGTGGTTCATGTTTATGCTTCTAAGACAAAAGGGCTTCTTAACTGTTTGACATGAAAGAGCTTTTTAGTTTAACAGGAACAATAAATTGACTACAACGTTCAATTTCATTTTGTTAAATTTAACTTCAGGATAATTAACGGAAATCACAATCGTCGTCATCACCTTTTTTCCATGAAACCTGTTTTTGTCCATCTTGGATTAAGGCACTATTCTTTTAGTAACTAATCCTTAGACTGATCTCATATAGATATTATGTTGGCAGTTGGAAGACAGGGTTTAGGTATTATACAATGAAACAGGGATCCGTCGAATAATGTGATCTGGTGTACAGAAAATTCTCTTTGAAGCTAAGTTAAAATGTAAATTCTTTTAGAGGCAAAACCAGATAAAATATCATTGTAGGAGCTTAATCAAAGTTAAAATTCTTTTAGAAGGTGAACTAAAGTCAACCGCCACTAAACTAGACGGGTTATAAACAGGGTTCTAATCGCTCCCTTCCAGTCACCCCTTCACACACCCCCCCCCCCCCCCCCCCCCGCCCCCTCGAACAGTATGGTAAGATTATAGGGGAAATTGCGTAGACAGGAGCTGAACTGGTTCATTTCAAGATTATCATTAACCGATACAGTTATATAAAAGCTTTTAAGAAATATATATATAAGTGAAAATTAATTCAAGTTCTAAGAAACTGCCTGAGGAGAAAATGTAAGAATTTCCATGACCAATGTTATGTCAGAATATTCAATACTTACCGCTAAATTCAATACTTACCGCTAAATATAATGCAGTTCCGTTTAGCAGAACAGCTGAGCATAAAAGCTTCTTAAAATGACTTGGAAGACATAACGGTTTTCCAGACGAACTATCACACCCTGACCTTCACAGCACGGTGGTCGGTTAATGACCGTTACGGCTACGCTCACTGGAAAATCCATATGCCTGATTTTGTTTTTTCTTTTTGGGGACTTTCTGCGAGGCAAGCAAGCCAACTCATCCACCCAGAAAAATTAAATCCAGTCGAGCTATACGAACACTAGCCTCGGATTCACATACTTCAAAATCGATTAAACTTCAGCCCCAAATTCACAAAGTCTAATTAATTTGGACCCTAGGACCGAAATCGCTAAAATCAAGTTCAACTGCATTTTAGTCCCGAATTCACAACACGGAAACTCTGTTCAACACTAGCCACAATTCACAGAATTCAAATTCAGTTGAACTTAAGCCTCTAATTCAAGAAAGGCAGACTCAGTTGGACTCTAGCCATGAATCAAATTCAGTTGAACTTAAGCTTCTAATTCAAGAAAGGCAGACTCAAATGGACCCTAGCCATGAATCAAATTCAGTTGAACTTAAGCCTCCAATTCAAGAAAGGCAGACTCAGTTAGACCCTAGGCATGAATCAAATTCAGTTGAACTTAAGCCTCAATTCAAGAAAAGGCAGGAACTTCAGTTAGACCCAGGCAGAATCAAATTTCAGTGAAAACTTAAGCCTCCAATTCAAGAAAGGCAGGAACTCAGTTAGAACTACCATGAATCAATTCAGTGAACTTAAGCCTCAATTAATCAAGAGAAAACCCAGGCAGACTTCAGTTTGACCCTAGCATGGATCAAATTCAGTGAACTTAAGCTCCAATTCAAAGAAAGGCCAGACTCGTAGACCCTAGGCATGAATCAAATTCAGTTGAATTAAGCCGCCCAAATTCAAAGAAAGGCAGACCTCAGTTAGGGAACCCTAGGCAGAATTCAAATTCCGTTCAACTTAAGCCCTCCCAATTCAAGAACAAGGCAGACTCAGTTAGACTAAAGGCATGAATCAAAATTCAGTTTGAACTTAGGCCTCCCAATCAAGAAAGGCAGACTCAGTTAGACCCTAGCCATGAACAAATTCAGTTGAACTTAAGCCCTCCAATTCAAGAAAGGCAGGAACTCAGTTAGAACCCTAAAGGACATGATTCAAATTCAGTTGAACTTAAGCCTCCCAATCAAGAAAAGGCAGCAGTTAGACCCTAGGCCATGAATAAATTCAGTGAACTTAAGCCTCCAATTCAAGAAAGGCCAGAACTCAGTTTAGACCCTAAAGGCATGAATTCAAATTCAGGAAATTAAGCCTCCCAATTCAAGAAAGGCCAGACCAGTTAGACCCTAGGCTGAATCAAATTCATTGAACTTAAGCCTCTAATTCAAGAAAGGCAGACTCAGTTGGACTCTAGCCATGAATCAAATTCAGTTGAACTTAAGCTTCTAATTCAAGATAAGGTCAGACTCAACAAATGGACCCCCTAGCCATGAATCAAATTCCACGATATTAAGAACTTAAGCCTCCAATTCAAGAAAGGCAGACTCAGTTAGACCCTAGGCATGAATCAAATTCAGTTGAACTGTGTCCCGAATTCACAAAAATCAAATTCAGCTGGACTCTAGACCCAAATTCACCAACAAAATAAAATGATAAACTAAATAGATAAATAAAAAGATAAGAAAAAAATATAGTAATTCCGACTGACTCCTAATTCCCATTAATCAAATTCACTTGCCTTTAGAACCGAAATTGCATAAATCAAATTCAGTTAGACTCTAGCACCGAATTCCCACTAATCAAATTCACGTGGACTTTAGCCCAGCTTGATTTTAGCCAGAATTCACAAAAGAAACGAATTCAGTCAGACTCTAGCACCTAATTTCCTTTAATCAAATTCAACTGGACTTTAACCCAGTTGTACGCTATCCCCAAATTCACACACAAACGCACACGCACCCACACACATACACACACTCAAAATGAGATTCGGTTAGACTTTAGCTCTGAATTCCCAATAATCAAATTCAGTCGGGTTTTTAGCCCAGTTAAACTTTAGCGCCGAATTCGCAAAATATAAAATTCAGTTACTCTCTAACTCCGGATCCCCATTCATCAAATTCATTTGAGCTTTAGCCCAGTTGAAACTGTAGCCACGAATTCGCAAAAATCAAATTCATTTGAATTTTAGCCCCAAATTCACTGGAGGAAATCGTATTAAAAAAGAATTTTCGTTTAAGGGCTCCATGATACAATTTCCGCATGACCGATCACGGCTCCAGATACGTCAGAGATCCCACTAGATTGGTGGCGAAATTACCTAAGGCAATTATAACATTTTGCGACGATGATAACATTCCAGGTAAATGGTGACTTTGCCACACTTTGGAAAAGAATAGCTATAAATTAGATTTATTGCTTTCTAGCTTTACTGAGATGGAAGTATTCTGTGCCTTTCCCAGCGCACAAATCGTCTAGTTCCCAATAGCTTACAAGACGACCGCAAGAGTTGCACAGGTTTTTAAAATAATATTTATTTCTTTTTTGTATTTTCACATGGCTAAGCATCGTTATATCAGAAGCAGCCTCTCTCTCTCTCTCTCTCTCTCTCTCTCTCTCTCTCTCTCTCTCTCTCTCTCTTTCTCTCTCAGATACATGCAACAAAGGATACACTACAAGGTTTAGCTTAATATACATATAAATTATTATTCTCTTCAAAATAATACTTATTACTATCTTTATTATTATCTATAATTCTACAGCATATTAAATTGTTCAATTTATTTTTAAACTTTTTTTTTCATTATTCTTTTTATAACATCATCTGACAGAGTGAAGAAGAGGTAATTCAGTCTATCCTTTCATACTTTTATATAAGTAAATATCGACGCTTAAGGCGTTTCAAATCATTTAAGTAACAGACAAGTAGGTGAAAAATTAGAATTACGAATAACTGATTCACCTTCATGAAAAGTCACATCAGCGATCGTATAATAGTGATAAATTTCTATTAGAATAAAAATTTGACGATGAGAGAAAATCATTAGCCATGTGAAAATATTCTGCTTTCCAGAAATAGATGTCATTGGAAATAATGTTAGAATATTATTACGACGATTAAAATGACTAAATTGTGACCGTTCAATTGGAGAGAATTATAAAAAAATAAATAAATAAATAACATGGGAGAAGAAAAAAGAAATTGTAAGATTAAAGACCTCATACGACAAAATTAGAACGGAGCTGTAGGCTGAGACAAGGTCTCCGAAGCCACAAAAGATGTCTCTACTGAAGCGAAAATAGAACTTCATTTCTGTTTCTTTCTTGCTCTTTTCTTTTGGCTTATTAACCTGAGCGAGCGATAGACGGGAAAATGCAAAGGTAAATATTGTTGTGTCTCTACATGTTCCTCTTCTCTTATCTTTTTCGAACTCGTTAGGGATTCTTATTTAAGGTCAGTGGTTCTCTTAGCACCAGTTAATCATCGTTAACATTAGGTTTACTCTAGAATTGGAAAGAGAGAATAGCCTTCCTTTCTTAGATGTTTTAATACATAGAGAACCATTTCAATGTAAATTCAGTAGTTATAGGAAACGAACCAACAACTTAACTTGTGTCCATTTTTATTCAGGGCACCATCTTAATATCATAATATCAATTTTTTCGTCTATGATTCTACTAGTATTCCACATTGTCAGTACCCAATATTTGGATTAAGAAATCGAGAACATAAGAAAAAAAAGAAACCGATTTATGTTATCCTTCACATGTATTATATTCCTCCTATAATAAAACCCACAAAAGCTTTACAGTAAAAGTAACATAGAGAAAGAAACTTCTAAGAACATTCTTGCTTACCTTATTTTAGCACTTTAGCAACCATAAAATCATTGTTAAAACATTTTAAGGACAT
>NC_087200.1:40686951-40689451 GCF_015104395.2 Macrobrachium nipponense
CACCTGTCTCTAGCCGGCAAGAGCTAAGGTTATCAACCCATTTATTTTAATATATATGTTTATTTATTCTTCTGACCTTAAGATATATATATAATATATATATAATATATATATATATATATATATATATATATATATATATATACATATATGTATGTATATAAATACTCTCCTCAAAACGCGTTTGAGTGGGGAAAATCTTAGTTGGTTTCCAGCTTAAGCTCAGGAAATAATCCTAAAATGATTTTCGGGATGTTACGCTCCATTATTTCACTAAAATTACATTTACCTTTGGTACTGTGACAGAAGCAATGGGGACGCATTTCTCAAAGCTACTTTACTTTCAAAAATTTTAAGTTGGTGTTTGAGGAGAGGACAAGAGAAAAAACAAATACAAGATATATATATATATATATATATATTATATATATATATATATATATATATATATATATATATATATACATATACATAGATAGATAGATAGGAATCCACTATTTTGCACCATGTCTTTAGCCGGCAAAGGCTGAGGTTACCACCCAATTATTTTAATATATATGTCTATTTATTCCTCTGATCAGTGCCTTAAGAGAGATATATATATATATACTATATATATTATAATATATATATATATATATATATATGGTATTGCCTTGTAAAATGTATGTAAAATATGTTATGATAATATAATGTTCAGACTTCACAAGATTAGAACAATATAAATCTTTAATCACACATTTTGTCCCAGTAAAACAAGTTCTTAAGCGCGTGTGTTAGCTGTCAACAGTTGGTAATTGGAAGGCCCGAAGCTTTGGCTCTATTTCGGAAACCTGTATCATTTAAAAGCGCCTCGTTTTTTTTTTATACCAGTAACCAAGTGCATCACTGAACGTATAATTCGCCTTTGTTTCTTGTCCCAAACCACATGATAATTACACCACGTTTCGTAATAATATGTCATATAGTGAAAGTAGACAGATGTTTTGGAAATCTCAATCTCAGTAGGAAAAGAAGAGCGTAGGTTAAGAGACACCACATTTTTATTGCGACGCGTTTCGTTGTTTCTTCATAACAACATCTTCAAGCCTAAAAGAGACATTACAGTATTTTAATGGTAGTTACAAGATTATGTAATTATTGGCTGACAAAGCTGAGTAAAAGTAGCAACAATAAGATAATGGTTAAAATCTTTAAAATAAATTGCACCAGCATACTAAAAAATAAATTATTTAAGATCTTTAAAATAAATTACAACCGTATACTAAAAACAGAATGGTGGGAAAGACAGAGATGGAAAGTTTACACCACAAATAAATGACTGAATGATATATATTAAAAGCAAGGGATAAGATGAATTGTCAAGGTTAAGATCTGGTTTCCTTAAAAATATTTCTATTGACTCAGAAATTCTCAATAATGACTCTTCTCAAAAAGTACCAAGCACACTAAAATTTTCCAATCTTCTACCTGTATTACGTTCCTCTATGTGCTGTAAAATCGGTGATCTGGTTGGCTTGGCCAGCAAGCAACCAGTACGAGAAGAAATGCCATAATGTTCGGAAGATCTTGTCCGGACCGACCGTTTTGACTGGCCAATATAGGTGGCGCTACAGGCGTCACACTTGTAAATATAGGTGATGCCAGACAAAAGGTCTGAAAGTAGTTTATCTTTATGGTTTAACAACGCTTGGATAGTATGGTTGTTGGTAAATATTAACTTGGGGTTAATGTGGGGAAAACTATACTTAAACATATTTCTTAGTTCTCTTGTAACGTATTTAGAACAAGGATCACTTATAAATGTTTGCTATTTATACTAAGAGAAATATTTAGGAACTTTTTGATTTCTTTATTTATTATGTTATTGGGATAGCCATTAATTTTGAAATAGTTTAACAGAAACTTTATTTCTGAGTCAAATGCCTGCTAAGAGCTGCAGAGAGAATACGCTCTATGTATTAAAGTCTTAATGTTATTTATTTTGAAGTTAAAGAAGCCCTTTGGAAATTCATTCCAAGACCGGTAAAAGTAGACTTTCTAAAAATGCTAAAATTTAAGAGCGACTTATTGTTTGCGGTAGTTTTTGTAATGCTTACATCTAAAAAGTTAAGAATATTATTTTCTTCATGTTCCACGGTAAACTGAATACATGGGTGTTTACTATTTAAGTAATCATGGAACCGCTGTACGTTGACGACACATTTTTGGTTTTCAGGCATTTAAGTCAATAGAAATATTTTTAAGGAAACCAGATCTTAACCTTGACAATTCATCTTATCCCTTGCTTTTAATATAAATCATTCAGTCATTCATTTGTAGTATAAACTTTCCATCTCTGTCTTTCCCACCATTCTGTTTTTAGTATACAGTTGTAATTTATTTTAAAGATCTTATATAATTTATTTTTTAGTATGCTGGTGCAATTTATTTTAAAGATTTTAACCATTATCTTATTGTTGCTACTTTTACTCAGCTTTGTCAGCCAATAATTACATAA
>NC_087200.1:40694451-40696951 GCF_015104395.2 Macrobrachium nipponense
GGACCGAGAAAAAAAAATCATTGATCAACTTATCTGCTGATCTTGGATAAAGGAATGACAGACAGAAACTTAAAGAATTTATTGCTTAAATACTTTATTATCAATGCCACAGGATAATGCCGTGTCTATTCAAAGCATAACGGATATTTTCCATATAAAAAGTTTCCTTACAAAGCATTAATGTATTTTGAATCCTTGGGCGTTCGTATGCCACTTCAAGAGAGGCAGAAGGAAAAATATTGAGAGTTCCCCGTTATTGGAATGAACTTTTTCTATTTATTGTCTCTAGTGTTGGTTTCATCCCGTGAAGAGGTCCTGGTGATGATGGTAGGAAGGCCTGTGGGAAAGAGATATGTAACAGAATGTGAAAGAGTAATTAGGAATATTGACAATGAACATTTGTGAAAGTGCTTATGAATATGTTTGTTTATACAGATATTTTCCCATGGGTTTACTATATGTATTATGTAAATAAATACCTGTATAGATTCTCTGCCGACAGTATTGTGCACAATTTCCAGTTTCAAAACTTTTTGTTAGACAATATAAAAGTAGAGGATCAATGGATATTGCTTACCAGTTGTAATTATTATATCCGTAACCGTGTCCGTATCCGTGTCCGTAACCGTGTCCGTATCCGTGTCCGTATCCGTATGGGGAATATCCATATCCGTAACTAGGGTAGGAGGAGAATCCAAATGTTGGTGCAGCGGAGACTTCGTACAGGATGGCAAATATCCCCAATAGCAAAAACTGGAATATATAGGAAAAATGTTAATGTTAGTGTTTATCTATTTATGAGTAAATATGAAAGCGAGATTACATATTTTTTTCTTTAACATTTAATTTAAACTAGGATTAATCGAGGGAAAATCTTACAAGTGAACAAATGACAACACATCAAAGAATGTAGATAATCGTATAGGAACGGTTTGAATAATTATTGATCACGCCTGAATTACATATTCTTCTAATATATTCTGTTACTCATTAGCATTCTCTTATCAGATATTTTTTGTTTTTTTAGATAGGAATATAGAAATCTTGTAATTTCTTGCAAGAGTATAACCTCGAAAGAATTGCGTTTAATGTTTAAACGTATGTAAATACATACGTACATGTATATATATTATATATATATATATATTATATATATATATATATATATATATATATCATATATATATGATATATATATATTATACATTATTATATAAATATATATATATATATATATATATATAATATATATATACATATATATTATTATATAATATACACATTGCCACCATTTTTAACCAGATATATATGAAATTGTAACAGCCACTATGTCCTCTTAACTTCTCTTTCTCTTGATCAGGTCAGTGTGATGGTAATTGCTTCCTAGCAAAGAAAGATAAAGGAAAGGAGAACGCATTTTCGAGAAATTCGGCAGCAAGGAGGCGTTAGCGCATTGTGTTGGAGGTGCCTGTTATCATGATGGTTCTAGAATCGGCAGGAGTGTTGTGGAACTCGTCAGGAGCCATCGTGACGTGAGAAATGCCGAGATTTCTGATGCAATACCTCGTCTAGATTCATCTAAGAAGTTCTGGAAGTCTCGGGAGTTTGTGACGCTCGTCATAGGATCCGCCCCCAGAGTGCCGTATAAATACAACGGTTGTAGCAGCAGCCGCAAAGATTGTAAAAGAGAAGTCACCAGTTAGTCACAGAGAGATATCCTCAGTAAGAGCCACAGATCAGATTATCAGTGAGAGATCACCAGCAGCAGAGATCATCCGTGAGAGATAAGAGAGAAAGGGACCGACGAAGGATCAAGAAAAGTTGCTCGAGAGTTGGTTGGATTTTGGTCTAGTCATCTCCAGGAGTGGACGACCGAGTTATCTCGACGTTGAGAAGACTTCAGAGAAGAAAATGTCCTGCTAGAGGTTTTGGGGAGTTCCTGCCTTTCAAGTAACAAGAGTAGACTTTATTTTCTGCAATACAGAGTCAAGAGGACGTCTGCAATTGCCGCTCTCCTTTTGTGAAGCCACCGCTTTGAGTCACTAAACCGGCCCGCAAGTATTTGAATTACCTCGCTGTTCCCCCAGTTCATGCAGTGTAAGATTCCATCTTTTTATGTAAATAGGAGATACCATTCTGCATTTACCTTTGTTAGTAGGCTTGTAAATAAACCTTTGTTGTGTTAGTGTTTCTTTCTATATTCGTATCCCCAGTTTCAACTGCTGGTGTTGAAATATATATATTTTTTTAATTTCATATCGAACCTGAGGCGGACCTCTCTCAGGGGCCGTAACAGTCGGACCTCGTCGGGACTATGGTATTGCGGGTTCGTTTTCTGCTACATGATATAATAATTTCTTCAAATTTCTTTGAAGTTGGAGTTCAAGGCTGTGTAGTGACAAGCGTATCCAAAAAAAGAAAAAAAAATGAGAAGTTATGGGCATTGCAGCATTTACAATTTCAAGTATATATATATTATATATATATATATATATATATA
>NC_087200.1:40701951-40724451 GCF_015104395.2 Macrobrachium nipponense
TTTAATAGTAAATATTTACCGCCCTTAATCTAAGAAACCGAAAGCAAATAACCTAATTAGTCAATAATAGCCACAATGAAGGGGAAACACAAAATAATGAAAATAAAAACTGAATTACATGGACAGAAAGACATGACAGAACATATATAAAAAATATGTATATGCATTTTTCACTGGGTAGTCTTCACTATCCTGTGCAAGACTGGACTTGGTTTTTGGCTTACAAATACCGGATAACTCTGCGTGTTGCAAACGCACATTCATGAAGTTGAAAGTTGCTAGAGCTCGATTACGCTCTGTGACATCGAAAAACTTATTGAAGATAATATTCCCTTCTTTGAGATCCTTGTGGTCTAAGTAGTTAGTTACGTGCAGATAGTGAATCTTTATAGTGGTCAATTCGGTATTTCAGTATTCCTTTCTTTGAGATCCTTGTGGTTTAAGTTGTTTGTTACTTGCAGATATTGAATTTTTATAGTGGTCGATTCGGTATTTCTAGGTTATTGTTTTGTTGCAGATCTAGCAATACGTAAATAGAATATATATATATATATATATATATATATATATATATATATATATATATATATATATATATATATATATTATACACACACACACACACACACACACATATATATATATATATATATATATATATATATATATATATATATAATATATATATATATATATATATATATATATATATATATATATATATATATATATATATATTATATATATATATATATATATATATATATATATATATATATATATATATATATATATATATATATATATATATATATATATATATGTGTGTGTGTGTGTGTGTGTGTGTGTGTGTATGTGTGTGTGTGTGTGTGTGCGTGTGCGTGTGTGTGTTATGAACTTTTAATAAAAAAATTCAAAACCATTTCAAACAGTTCGGTTGCTTAGTGATTGAAAACTGAGTTAAACTGTCGCATCGAGATTCTAAGATTTTCATCGTATGTTTACCATGCCAACATTGATGTAAATAACCAAACGGTTAAATAGATGTAAGATCCTGTTTGTTTAAAACCGTCGATATGATTCCTTTGCCTACATTTAAGGATCAAGTGGGCCTTATTGGGCCATTTTAAGCGGGCCCTTGTAAAAACTTTCCCGGTGTGTATTCTATATCTAGTTAATACCAGTTCAACCTGGGACAAAGACATTTGAACAGTGATTAGCTTTCTGTTCGTGCTACAGAGTGGTGAAGGCACCGTTGGTTCAGAATTAAGAAACGCATGCACGTTTTTGACACAAGTACGCGCTGATTATTTTGTTAACTCTTGTTTTGTTTGTCTATCGTTGCTGATATGCGTTATTATTGATAGGCATTACTTTTATTTCGTATTACATTATATTTCAGTTCCAAGTGACAGTATGTTACGTTCGAGGTTTCTATGTATTTATGCTTTGAACCTTGCATCACTTTTGAATTTTTTATCACTTATCCTTATATGTAATTTACTTAGAAGGATATCATAATGAATAAAAATAAAAGATCTCGAACTTTCGTATTTCATATATGATATAATATATATATTATATATTATGTTTATATATATGTATATATATATATATATATATATATATATATATATCATCATGGTTATCACTCGATTCGAGTATGAATGCTCTGGGATGTCGTTATTGATGGGTTCTTATGTGGCTAATGAGACCAATTCTCGAGCCACATACTCTGTCACAATTGGGGCATGTGTTGTTAGGTGGGAGTGGAGGCTGTGGATGGAACTACGAGCTTGTCTTCCAGCTCTACGGTTCTCCAGATGCTGCTTTCTGTTCTCTGCATAATTTTTAAGTCCATCTTTCACTTTAACTCTCCAAGCAGATCGCTCCACTGCATCGGTCTCCATTGTTTTATAGTTAATGTCACATAGTTTTAAGTTGTCTTTTAAGCTGTGTTTGAATGCTTTCCTAGGTTTTCCAACATTTCGAATCCCGTCACTTATCTCTGAGTAAAAGAGCTGCTTAGGAAGGTGGCTGTCTGCCATTCTGACAACATGGCTTGCCCACCTCAACTGGCTTTTTATTATAATGGCCTCAACACTGAGGCAGTCGGCCTCTTCAAGAACACTTACATTAGTGTGGCTGTCTTCCCAAATTATTCTCAAGGTGTTTCGCAAGGACCGCTGATGGAATTTCTCAAGGGCTTTAACATGGCGTCGGTAAGTTGTCCAGGTTTCGGAACCATAAAGAAGGGTAGGTAGGACTATTGCCTGATTTACCTTTATTTTGCTGTTGACACGCAAGTCATGATCGTCAAAAATTTTCTTGCGTAGTTTCCGAAAGCTGAGTTAGCACATCTTAGATGATATTGAACTTCATCATCTATATTGGCATTTGAAGATAGATGACTGCCCAGGTATGGGAAGCAGTCTACAGTTCCTAGAGCTTCTCCATTAATTTCTATAGTAAGTGCAACTCTTATGGCTTGAATTTGAGGTGGCTGATATAATACTTGGTTTTTTCTGATGTTGATGGAAATTCCAAGACGAAAGTAAGCATTTGCAAATGCATTCAGTATAATTTGCAGATCATTTTCAGTTTGAGCACAAACAGCGTTGTCGCCTGCATAATGAAGCTCAACAATAGCAGTGACATTGACTTTAGTTCTTGCCTTTAGCCGGTTGAGATTGAGTAATCCTCCAGCTGTTCTGTAATTGATGGAGATACCTGGAGGCAATTCATCTTGAATGAGGTGCGAAACAAGAGTTATAAATATGGAAAACAGGGTAGGAGCAGCAACACAACCCTGTTCTACGCCTGACTTAACTTTGAAAGGTTCAGTAAAGCTACCATTAGCCATTACATTCACTGACATATTATCATGCAGTAGCCTCAGGATCTTTATGAATTTTGGTGGGCATCCATATCTAGATAGTATCTCCCAGAGCAGCTCACGCTTGACACTGTCAAAAGCTTTAATCAGGTCAATGAATCCCATGTAAAGGGGTTTTTGTTGTTCTCGATATTTTTCTTGCAGCTGCCTTGCCGAGAAAACCATGTCAGTTGTACCACGAGTAGGTCTGAAACCACACTGAGACTCAGGTGGGATCTTCTCAGCTAGAGGTGTTAATCTTGTTGTAAGAATTTTTGCTAAGACCTTTCCAGCTACTGACAGGAGGGTAATTCCTCTGTAATTTCCACAAACTGATTGGTCCCCTTTTTGACGATGTAAGGTTGTTCTTCCATATTTATATATTTCGGCAGGAATGTTGTCGGGTCCCGCAGCTTTGTTGTTCTTCGTAGAGAAGATAGCCAACTCCACTTCCTCTAGAATTGGTACCACTGCAAGTGCCATATCCAGTGGGAAACGGGGGAGTTGTTGTAGTACATCCTCGTCTATCACAGGGTCTCTATTAAGTAGTTCTTTAAAATGTTCTTTCCAACGAGACAGGATTTCATTATTGTTTTTAAGGAGTCCAGTGCCGTCTTGACTATGTAAGGGAACTTGGCCCAAATATAGCTTTCATTCCACTGAAAAGGCTTCTCATGTCATTTCGGTCAAAAAAGGATTGGAGCTCATTTGCTTTGTCCGTCAACCACTTGTTTTTCATTTTCCTTGTGGCATTTTGTATCTGAGCTTTTGCTGTGCATCGTATTTTCTTCTTTGTTTCAGACTTTCGGTCATTCAGATGTTCAAACAGATATTTTCTGGCCTTTTGAATAAGATCTTGGATAGCTGCATCATTCTGATCAAGCCAATCTTGATGTTCGTATTTCTTTAGACCAACTGATTCTTTACATGCGCTGATTACGGAATTCTTAAATTTACTCCAGTGATCAACAATATTGGTTGAATATTCCTGTTCTAGTTTATTAGCGAGACACCGCTGAAGTTTAAGCTTATTGGAGTCGTTCTTAAATGAATCAAAGTTAAACTTCAGTCGCATTAGTGCATGCACATTTCTCTTCTTAGTCAATATCTTCATCCTAATACAAGAGTATACCAGGCGGTGGTCAGTCCAGCAGTCTTCGGATCCTGTCACTGATCTTGTAAGTAATACATCCTTTCGATCACGAGATCTTACTGGATGTAATATATATATATATATATATATATATATATATATATATATATATATATATTATATATATATAGTATATATATATATATATATATATATATATACAGATATATAGATATATATATATATATATCATATATATATATATATATATATATATATATATCTGTATATATATATATATAATATATATATATATATATCTATATATATATATATATATATATATATATGGTAAATATATGTATATATAATATATATATATATATATATATATATATATATATATACATATGTATATATGTATTTAATATATATTATATATATATATATATATATATATAATATATATTATATTATATATATATATATTTATATATAATAAATATATATAAATATATAATATATATATATATATATAATATATATTTATATATATATATATATTATATATATATATATATTATTATATATTATTATAATGTATGTAATGTATATATATATATATATATATATTTATATAATATAATATTATATATATTTATATATATATCTATACTATATTCTATATACATATAGATATATCATATATTATATATATTATATATAATATATCTATATATATCCATATATATATGATATATTATATATATATCTATATATATATATATAGATAATTATTATTATATATATCTAATATAGAAAGTTGAAGGTGGGCTCTATCAATCCGGTAAACAGCAATTTGGTGCGGAGGGGAAGGACAAATCTTTATTCCTTTCTAAGTACTTTATTCAGCTGCTGACGTTTCAAGACGTTTAGTCCCGTTGTCAGAGCTACATAATAAAAGAAACGGACACTAAAAAACGGACTTGGAATAAAAAAAAGAATAAAAAGTTTTTAACATACAACATAAAATTATAAATACAGTAAAAAGGAAGAGAGTTTACCAAAAGGTGCTGAGGGCACAGACCGGCTGACAGTTCGGGCCAGGTTCAGCTTCGACTTAAACTCACGAGAGGTATTGAGGTGTTGAGATGGTCTGAGTATTTAGTTGTGGGGACATGCTGTTTAATAAAAGGCGAATCAAAAATTGCTAGTAATTGGTTGTTAGGAGTTCGGCCTATGATTTTAAAATCTTTGTAATTAACATCGAATTTACATTTCTTTGGATGTTCACGTATGCAAGAGAATTCTGGGCTTGGTAATTTAGCACACGTTCTATAACTCAGCCTCGATGAGAATCCAATCTCACTTTTAACAATCTGCGGGTGGATCCGACATATTTCCCCAAGTTGCATCTGGGGCAATTAATAGTAAATGACTTCCTAGGTCTTCAGAGGGTGAAGAGTCTCTTTGTATTTGAAAAAGGATCTTGTGGTCATTGGATTACAAGATATTAGCTTTAGGTCAATTGCTGGTAAAAAAAAAAAAAAAAAAAAAAACTATTATCTGCCATATTCTCTATAGAAATTTTTATCGTGAATGAGCGGGATGCTTGCGTATAGTCGTAATTTAGGTACTGTGGGTATTTCACATTTTGGATGGAAAATATCATTCATAAATTTGTAAAGATGTTTGTGAAACAACCTGGATGGAAAGCAATTGTCAATAAGTACTGATGAAAGTAGAGGATTTCATTAGGGAAATTGTGCCAGTCGGATGTGATACTCAAAGCCCTGTGGAGGAGGGTTGATAAGGAATTTATTTTAAAATTATAAAAACAATTACGAAAAAATTAGAACCCATGCCAGTGAAAGTTTTCGTTCTAAAAATCGTAATATTAAAATGATCATCGTGTCTAAAAACCATTACATCTAGGAAAGGAAGTTTGTTTTCCTTTTCATACTCAATCGTGAACTTAATATTAGTGTGCTTGTTATTGGCATATTCGAGAAGCTTATCAGCTTGATCTTTATTCTTAAACAGTAAAAAGGTGTCATCGACATATTTACTATACAAAAGGGGATGGTAAGCCAATGGACAATCATCCAGTAGGCGCTGCTCCAGAGAGCACATAATAATACTGGCGAAGGTAAGACCCAACTCGGATCCCATCGCCATACCATCGACCTGTATGTACGCTCTACCATTAAAAATGAAAGATGTGTCCAGCACAGCAAGCTCTAAAAATTTTTTGAAAATTCATGATATTAAGATTGATAAAAATGATATCTGGGTTGGTAAAAATCCGGCTCAGAATAATCTCAATTGAATATATTTTTGAGAGTGTACAAACTTCGTGATGTTGAACTTTTAGAGACTGAAATAAATCATATAAAAAATGTTTTCACTGCACTTGGTTACAATAAAAATTTTATTCAAAGGGCGCATTTTAAAGCATGTAGAATAAATTATGTGGCAAGGGAGAAAAGAAGCTTCCTAGGTAATAATAGTAGTGTTTTAGTCTTACCACAAACCAAAGAAAACCCTGGACTTTAAAGGAATATTTGAAATTTTGCAACATTGTCCCAGTATATAAGAAGACAAACACTGTTAAAAAGTACATAACAAATAATGTTAAAAATTTAGACAAAACACAAGGATGCATTTACAAAATTCCCTGCCAAGAGTGTAATAAAAAATATAGAGGTGAAACGATTGATTTTGACAGAAAAAAAAGACAACATCGTTACTCATTAAGGAAAGGTGATGAAAACAATACCCTCTTTCAACACAGACAAAGTAAAAATCATATTGTTATCCTGGACAAAATGATAAACATAAAGATTGCCAATAACACTGAAAAAAGAAAACTTTTAGGATCTATTTTAATCCAAAATGTTGACGCTATAAATAAATATAAGAGTAATTTTAAACTGTACCTTTTCTGTAATGCATTATGACAAAGCATGTAGTTAGTGTAACTAAGTTATTAAACAAGATTGGCAAACCATTGTAGGGCAGTTATTCTGATACAACTATGTGTTTGTATATTATTTCTTTTACCTTGACCGTTGTTTTCAGTTTTGTAATATTAATTACTCTTTCTGAAAGAGGGAGAAAATGTACTCTCCGAAAGCTTAAATAAAAACTTTACATTTTTTTTCAAATTTTATTGAGCTTTCTATAACATATTATTCTAGTACACGGATACGGTGTGTAACTTTACTATATATATATATATATATATATATATATATATATATATATATATATATATATATATATATATATATATATATATAGTATATATGTAACAAATAAAGACACATAATATGCTATTATACAGATAGCAGTGTGTACTTTACTATATATATATACTTATATATGTAACAAATAAAGACTGATAATATGATATGATATGATATGTATGAGACATTGTTGTGTGTCACGTGCTTTGACATTCCTCAGAAATTGGGAATCATCGTTTTTAGCTTCCCATGGAGACAGAACATCTCAGCTTAGAAATGCTGATAGGTCTTGAGGTGGTGTGATCCTTACCTTTGGGGCATTTGTCAGAGGTGACTTTGAAACTGGTTTCTAGCAGTTACCTGGGGCGTGAACGATGGGTGCGAATTCGTGCATCTGTACGAGCTATGTCCGTTCATAATAGCATGTAATTAGCCAGAACCATAGAGACTGTTACGGGGAGAGAAGGCAGATGCCGGGATGGCTCTGCCAACGTTTCTTTTATTTGGTGAAGTGAAACTGGCTGAAAATGAGTGGTTCTAGTGGAGGGAACAGGTGATTCTGGTAGGGGAACTATATTCTGGAGAAGAGTGAAATGGTGTTGACTAATTACTGAATAGACTGTTAATTACTGAGGGATATCTGAGTTATTTGAACTTTGAGTTATCATTCCACTTAATCATCCTGTAAGAATCTGAGTTATTCAATTAATACTTTGCTTTTAAATAAATGTATATTTTTGTAAGTACAGGACTCTGATTTGATGACCTAATGAAATGGAGAGGAGGTATAGTGAGAGAAAGAGAGAGAGAGAGAGAGAGAGAGAAATGAGAAAGAAAAGAGTTGTTGGATTGAGAGAGAGAGAGAGAGAGAGAGAGAGAGAGAGAGAGAAAATGCATTACCAAAACCCAGAGTCTGTCACTCATGGAGACGGGGGCTCCGTTATTAGTAGTGGGTAGCGGTGTTTGAACGAAAAAAGCCTTTTGTTAGATTAGTATCAGCTATAAGATGCTATTTTCAGAGTGTCTGGTTGTGGAAATGCGTTAGATTTCAGTTACTAGGTGAGAGGGGATGAGAATATCCATCCGTGGGGATGTGGTACTGAGAGGAAGAAATTCTATTAGGCTCAGCAAATTCGCCCGTCCCGAGGCGCCCGCTGAGATGAGTGACTCAGTCTGGCTTATGAGTGAAAGATCGGCTAGTGCTTTCGTGCCGCGCGGTTTGCAGAGTGCGTTGTGCCAACGAGATTCGCGTGTTTGTAATTGCGCAGATTCCGGGGTCGGGTTTTCTCTTCTTTGAAGGCATAAGTGTTACGATGTGTTTTTTTTTTGAGGCCCTGGTGTTTTTCAGATTACCATTTATTTCCCTCAAAGTAGCAGAAAGTGATAAGTTTTCTCTTAGCGCATGTTTAGAAGAGACGCATTCGTCTTTGTTTTAATACATACTTGTGTATATGAATGGTTTTCATACATGCGACTTAGTTCTTGGGGTTGCTTGAATTGCATTTTTTGCCTCGGAGACAGCGCCCGCTCGTTCTAATGATTTCAGCTCAATTTGTGCTGAGCGACCAAGGGGGCTAGTGAAAGGGGAGGGTAGTAGTGTCTTTCATGGGAGAATGCTTGATGGGGAGGGTGAAGCTCTTTTTTTTTTTTTTTTTTTTTTTTTTTAGTGGGGGTGAACTACTTCTCTTTTTTTTTGTGTATGTCGGGGTAAGGGGGCGAGTTTGGCCATGAATAAGAAAGTTCAAAGCCATGGAATCAGCTGATAACCTCTGGGTGATATGACATGCCTGTAGGGTTTCTAATAGAAAGATTTTTTTTTCTCTTGAGTGAAGAGAAAATGGAAATGAAATGCATATGAATGCGGTGCAAGTTTTCCTTATGCTTTGGAGAATGCTTTTACGCAATGTTAGAGGGCATAATTATAACTGGGGATTCAGAGATTATTTTTTAATGGATATTTGTTTGAAATGTGGAGATTACTTTAAAATGGTGCTGAGTGGTGATGATTGGTGGTGAGTTATGGGGTGTGGCAATAATGATAAATACTGGAGAAATAGCAGTATTAATGCTTTTACTAGAGATATTGACGGGAGAATTATTACAGAGAATTATTATCACGGGGGATTATTTTAAGGAGAACTATCACGGAGGATTATTATCATTACTTGAGATATTTATGGGGATTCTGTCAGAATTCATGGGTTAATAATTTTTGTGGAATGTGCCAATGATTTTTATGGGTGGTGATAACAGTTTCTGGTGAATTTTGGTGAATTTGATGATAGCAATTGTGGTGATACTAGCGAGTACTGATAGTTGGTGATTCTGATACTTGATACTGGTGAATGTGTGAGTATTAATTTTGGTGATACTGGCGAGTGCTAATATTGGGCGAGTACTGATATTCACTGATATTTGGTGATACTACTGATACTGGCGAATTCTTATACTGATAATTCTGATACTGGTGGTAATTTTTTTATACTAAAATGGGTGTCGTAATGATTATTAAGGGTGGAGTTGTTTTTTTTTGTGAAAATGGGAGGAACTAACGACACATTTTTTTGGTTTTCCTTTTTTTGTGAGTTCAGCAGATAATTGCTTGAAGTCTACGTGAGTCACAGATGTTACAGGTGTCACAGGAAAAGTTATCAGTGCCATTGATTTTTTCTTTCCCTCTTTAAACGTTAGCCATTGCTGACGTAAGTTTTTTTTTTTTATCATGGGCGAGTTTGAATTTATTTTTCTCTCCAGTTTGTGTGAAATTTTAATATCTCACTTCGTGACTAGAGTCATTGTTCGGGAATGTGTTTATAATTTCAGCTGTTTGATGCTGCAGAGAGATTTATGGGAGAATTTTTGCATTTTTGAATGTATATGTTATGGCACTACATCTTTTTTTCTGGATATTTGGGTTCCAGAAATTGTTGGCCTCTTGCACAATTGTGTTTGTTGCAATTTTGCCAGAGATGGGAAACTTGGTTAAGTTTCTAGTGGCCTATGCCGTAGTGCATATGGGGAAGTCTTTGCCTAGACACTTTGAATTTGGAGTTTTGTTATAATGAGTTATGGCACATTGGTGATTTTTTCTGGAATTTCCTGGACAATTTTATTTGCCAAGATTTTGCCTTTCTCAGCAGTTATGCTAAACAGAGAGTTTATAGGTTTGACTATAACATTGAGTTATTTTCCTGGAGAATTGGAGATATAATATTTTGGCCATTTGATATATATATTTTTTTTTTGGGGGGGGGGGGAAATATTCCACAGTTTAGGCCTATGGTGGTGAGAGCTATGTTTAGTTCAATTATTTTGCAGCCATTTTTGTTGCAAATAGAAACATTTATGAGGAGAGATGGAACAATATTTTTGAGTGTATTAGTTAGATACTTGAGTGCATTTTTTTTGGAGATGGAGTTTCGTTTTTGATTATCCTGCTTGGAGTGTAATAATCTTTTTTGGAGACTTGTTTTTATTCCACATATGATTATTGGTAAGATAGAGAGAATATGGTGATATGGGGTTATTAATTAAATGGAGGGAAATATTTTTATCACCGGAGTGGTGTTATTATTAATATGGTGATACATGGGGATGGCATTAATCTTTGGTGGTGACTTTTTTTTTTGTGGTTATGATTTTTGGAGTTGAATTTCTGGGGGTTTACGAGCCAAGAGAGGGGTTCTGTGGTTCTTTTGCTTTCGTGACTAATTGGAGGTGAGTGGCATTACTGCATTGTGATTCTATGGAGATGTCGCATTTTTTTTATATTCACCAGTGGGTTATTTTTGGTGGCATATAATTACTGAATTGTGAGTTTACCGTAGTTTTTATCCCGAATTGGTGATAATTTTTTTATATAATTGGGCAGTATCATTTGGGAGAGTTATGTCTTTGGGACAATTTTTGAGCACCTTAGTCATATCCTGGAGATAATTTTGTGAAATGTGCTTACGTGGTGTCAGTATAGAACTTTTTTTTGAGAATCATGGGTTTCTGAAGTTGCAAGTCTGATGTGTCCGCAGGTGGATTCTTGCTGACAATACTGTTACGTGTCCAGTTGCTGACTCTTCTCCTCTAGTGTTGATTACTCAGAGTTTTGCACTATTCTGAGAGATGCTGATTTTTGGCATTTCACAGAGATGTATCTGCGTAAGGGGATTATTTCCGGCCGTGTCTGATAGATGGAAAAGTTGCGATGGCAAAATTTCATAACGATACATATCGCATTTATGGGGAAAACACCGGGTTATGTATATTATTTACATTGTGTGATGGGGAAAGTTCACATATTATTATTGCTGTTATTATTATTTTTCTTTTTTTTCTTTTCCTACGAGAGATGTAATTGGGGTTGAGCTTTAAATAGCATTTCTATTTCTGGACGGTAGATATGATTTGTTGGGGTTTGTGAATTACATAGAAGGGCGTTGGACATTATGTCTCATTGAAATTAATTATATGAGCAGTAAAAGGGGTTTTGCTGTTAGACATTGGAGAGTTTTTACTGATTTTGTGTGTTGTTGAATTATCAGAGCTTGAGAGAACATTTTTTATGATAATTTCGGGTCTGGGCTTGTTAAGTGTTTTATTCTCGGGTTCATTACAGAAGTCCGTGGAGTTTCTGTGAGTTTTGGGTGAGGTGTGTGCTAATGTATGAATTTGGAGAATTGAGTTGGAGAACTTGACATTTTTTTTTGCGGGGTTATGATAGTGACTTATGATTTAGTGATCCTATGGAGTTCCTTCACGAGTTGGAAATTAGTTCAGTGGTCATATTTAATGGGGTTAATTGGGAGACATTCAGTTAGTATTTCTGGGAATTTTTGAGGTCATTATTTGATAGAAGTTTGTCTGGGGTTAATTCTTCTTTAGTTGACCGATGACTTGACTGACATACTAAAATACACCATAAACATCGTTCCCCAATGCTAGCAAGATGCCCACCAGCCGTTGCAGAGATGTTGCTGTCGTTTGCCCACATACAAGAGTTTCTATGAGTCTACGGGGTTCTACAGCGCTTTTGGACTATGGGAGCCATTGGATGTCTTCCACTGCGAGACATTTTTTCGCCTTTCTACAATGTGTTTCGTGAGTCTGTGCAGTTGCAGTTGCAGACAAAAAGGGAGATTCGAAATTCAAGATGGGGAAAAGTTTCTACACCCAATTGTTATTATTGCCCTGGTTGAGGCTTTTCGAGATGATATGTGATAGACATTACGTTGTGCTGCCAGAGACGTACAGTTATTACCATTATATTTTGTGTTTAATGAGCCGGCCGAATATGCTTTATAATATATATATATATTATATATATATATATATATATATATATATATATACATAATATATATATATATATATATATATATGAGCTGTTTTAGTTGACCTGTGGCTAGGCAGGAGTTAGCCATGATGGTGGCCGAGCTGCTGTAAAAAATAAAGACTGATAATATGATATGATATGATATGTATGAGACATTGTTGTATGTCACGTGCTTAGCCATTCCTCAGAAATTGGAAATCATCGTTTTTAGCTTTCCATGGAGGCAGAGAACATCTCAGCATAGAAATGCTGATAGGTCTTGAGGTGGTGTGATTCTTACCTAAGCAGGTCAACGATCGTCTGTCGTTAAGGGGCGTTTGTCAGAGGTAACTTTGAAACTGGTTTCCAGCAGTTCCCTGGGGCGTGAACGATGGGTGCGAATTCGTGCGTCTGTACGAGCTATGTCCATTCATAATAGCATGTAATTAGCCAGAACCATAGAGACTGTTACGGTTATTCAATTAATACTTTGCTTTTAAATAAATATATATTTTTGTAAGTTCACGACTCTGATTTGATGACCTAATGAAATGGAGGGGAGGTATGGCGAGAGAGAGAGAGAGAGAGAGAGAGAGAGCGAGCTGTTGCCAGTCGAGAGAGAGAGAGAGAGAGAGAGAGAATGAGAAAGAAAAGAGCTGTTGGCTGTCGAGAGAGAGAGAGAGAGAGAGAGAGAGAGAGAGAGAGAGAAAAGAGCTGTTTGTTGTCGATTGATCGAGAGAGAGAGAGAGAGAGAGAGAGTGAGAGAGGGAAAATGCATTACCAAAACCCAGTGTCTGCCACTCATGGCTTTCGCTACCAAAATGAATAACGGAGACGGGGGGCTCCGTTATTAGTGGTGTTTGAACGAAAAAAGCCTTTTGCTAGATTAGTATCAGCTATAAGATGCTATTTTCAGAGTGTCTGGTTGTGGAAATGTGTTAGATTTCAGTTGCTAGGTGAGAGGGGATGAGAATATCCATCCGTGGGGATGTGGTACTGAGAGAAAGAAAAGAGCTGTTGGCTGTCGAGAGAGAGAGAGGGAAAATGTATTACCAAAATCCAGTGTCTGCCGCTTATGGCTTTTGCTACCAAAATGAATAAAGGAGACGGGGGGCTCCGCTATTATATATATATATATATATATATATATATATATATATATATATATATATATATCGAGCTACAATGTCCGTTTAATATCTAATTCACTCTACCTCAGAATTAATATATTTTCATATATGCTTAGCCGAAGGTGAATTTTTTTCTCGATAATAGACTTGCCTGGACCCGGGCGCGAACCCATGTTAATCAAATCACAAAATTTATCTATGTGCATAGGTGGCTTAAAAATATTATCTGAGACTAATTTCTTCAAGTTGTCGAGCACGAAACTCAGTGGTACGTTCGTGAATAAAGAAACTATATCTAGGCTATACAATTTTTGAGTTTAATGGTCCGTTCTATCAACAAAAATCCAGGATCTCGATGGGCTCACCTCTCTCCCCTATATTGGCTAACTTATGCATGGAATTTTTCGAAAAGGTTTACCTTGACACACTACCGGAAGACATTAAGCCCGAAATTTGGGTTAGGTATGTAGATGATGTTTTTATTGTTTATAGACACGGCGAGGAAGCCTTTCATAGGTTTTTAGAGTTGCTTAATGGATTTTTGCCCTCTATTAAATTTACAGTTGAAAAGGAAATGGAAAATAGGTTTCTCTTTCTAGATATTGTAGTTCATAGAGACACAGTGAGTAGTTACTTTAAATTGAGCATGTATAGGAAGAACAACCACACAAACACTTATATTCATTACTTTTCATATCATGAACCTAAAGTAAAGCACACGTTTTAACCAATTGGTTTTTTCGAGCATACTGAATATGTGATCCCCAGTTCATTGACGCAGAAATAAATTTCTTGGTTATATTTTACTAAACTGTGTTGCCCAAAGTTTTTTATATTACAGTCTCTATCTAAAGCTAGGTCGATGTTTTACGCCCCACATGATATAACTGAAAAGGCAGATTTTAAGGCATCTCTTGCTCTTCCTTATAATAGAGAACTTAATAAATTTCCTAGGCAGCTTAAAGGAAAAAAGAACGGCTTCAACATAGTTTTTCAGTACAACAGTACAATCAAGAAGAAACTCATTAAAAATAACCCAGGTAATAGAGAGAATGTAGGAGTATATGTATTACCTTGCATTGATTGCAATGAATGCTACGTGGGAGAAAGCGGACGTTCCATTGGTAAGAGAAAGGAAGAACACGTTGCTTCTTGCAGAAGGGGAAGTTCATACAGTGCAATTGCGCAACATACATGGGAAAAACCACGCAATAAATTATAAAGGTACAAAGGTTGTTTTTGCATGTAACGACAGGACTTTGAGACGGGTAGTAGAAGGGACTTTAATTTCATTAAACGAGACCTTTGCAGGAAATATGGAATTACAGAAAATACAGCTATTTATGAAGAGATATGTAGAAAAGGAAAAATTTCAAACTTTAGGAATATATGTGCCAATGATGATGCTGCTTCCTCTCCTGTTTACTCTACCCAGGTCTTTTCTCCGAAAACCACCCAACCAGCATAGAACAAACAGTTGACAATAGAAACATTCCCCCACGAAGATCAAGACGAATTCTGGAAAGGACGAGGGCTCAACCGCCTGATTATTCATAATACAAACTAGCTTGTTACATAACCGTTATTGTTTTTTTCAAATGTTTGTGCTCCTACCTGTCAATTCCTTGAGGTAACATATTACATTTTAGTGAACAAGACCACAGCTGATGGTCGAAAGCTTTAATCCTGTACAAGAAATATATATTTTAAACTACAGAAGGAGTTTACTTCATTGTGGATTGTATCCCCATATATATATGTATATATATATATATATATATATATATATATATATATATATATATATATATATATATATATATATATATATATAGTGTGGGTGTGTGCGTGCAAGCTTGCAGTTTAGCTACACGACAACACGAGTGTGTTTATATTAGATAGTATATATAATATATATATTATATATATATATATATATATATCTATATATATATATATAGATATAAACAAACTTTAAACATTAACATATTAGCCTACATCAGAAGCGACAAAGGAATCTAAACTCTTGCTTGAAAATTACACCAAAAGAAAAAAACTATTACTTAGTAGGCTTTTCCGCTAATCATTTTCTCTTCAAATCTGAAGTGGAACTAGAATCAAAGAGCAATGGAAGCTACTAACGGACTAACTTAATGATAAATTCATTGAGTATGCTACCATGACAGCAGAATAGACTATGATGGTATTTTTGGTATGCTAAGGAAAACCTGCGTCATTTTAGCTTCATTCCTGTTTTAACAGACAAACTAATACCTTCGTATTTTAAAATGAAGTGTTACTCTCAAAGTTTGTTCAGGCCTAACGTCGAGCTATAAAGAAAATGGGTCTTTTTTCTTGTAAGAAAACGACTTGGTCACTAAAATCTTGGGGGACACAAGTAATTTCTTCACACCAACTGCGATGGATAAATAAGAAAAGAAAATAAAAGAAGAAGAAGAAAAAAAAACAGCATTAAATAGTTCTAGAGATAAAAGAGAAAAACCTAAGTTTCTTTCGTAATTGTATTTATGCTTTAAACATAGATGTAGAATAGACGGTTTCATTACAAGGAAAAGAGGACTAGCTGCCCATGCTAAAAAATCAATAAATTTTTATGCTGTATTAGTAGCTACAGTACATTATTTTCAGCGATGAAGACTGAACAAGTTGATTGAGAAATTCCCCTGAAGTGGCCGATGAAGGCCTATTGACACAATATAGCAAGCGAGGGGCTTCATGTGCTGACAGAGGTTTAAGAGAGAGAGAGAGAGAGGGCGTATTTTGCTCGTGGGTATTGCAAAGAGCAGGTGTAAAATCAAATCTTATTATTTCTATATGTTAATAGTTCACCATAGGAAGTTTTAATACTCGCCAGATGGACTAAATTTTGAAAGTCAAAATACAGTACACCTATTTAAAATGACCTCTCCTTTTTTCCTTGCGATCTTTATGAGGATTTATTAGTTCGAGTAATTATGTTCCCTCCAAAATTATACGATGTTTTTTTTTTCTTTTTGCACTTTTTTGTATGTGCTGTATAAGTAGAAAAAAAAAAGAAATGAAAAAAAAGAGCATGTCACGTTTTAGCAATATGGCTGCATTGCATTGGCTGTATAGGAATAATAGTTAAGAATATTATTCAAATGTTTGTTTGTACATTGTAGTTTCTTAGACTTTTTTTGTTGCACGTGTGTTAACATATATAACACATACTACAATTATTCTTCACTCTTACCAATGTGAGAGTATGATGGTCTTTTGTTATTTTGGGTGAACACCTTCACTCGTTGCTGGGGCGTCGATGTACAGGGATTAATTGGACTACTTTCTTCAGTGCGTCTTTATTAGTTGGCAGACATTTTGAAGGAGTGGCGCTAAGCGTGTGTAATTCTTTTTATTTATAAGCTGAGGGTAATTAACATTAGTTTAGTGAACGGATTACCAAGTAAACAGTGAGGAAGAGCCAACATTATGGGTAGCGAGAAAGATCCGAAAGATGCTCTAGTCACGTGACTTGCCAAAACATAAACACAATAAGGAATCATATCTTACATCCATGAGGTTGAACTTGCAGGATCGAAGCCTATGTTGAATTCAATAATAAACACATTGACAATTGCTGCACTTTAAGCATGATGCAATATCTTACAATAACTTTGAGCTGAACATGTCTACAGACGACGTTACATAACGCGTCTTGCACCTATGTTAAGACTTACATAACAACAATAAAGGACAAAAGATGTAAAAAAGAAAGAAAGGAAAAAGAAGACAGAGAGGAAAAAAGACAAAGAAAGAGAAACCAAGTCTTAATCGAGATTTATATGCCTATCCTGTTAGATTCAAAAGTTATTTATTTTTTCCTTTTCCTCAAGTAAAGTGAAAAGCTTCCTCCTGTTTTGGGCCTGATTTGGCTATGGCTCATAGTACGATAGTACTACTATTCTTCACTCTTACCTGTAGGAAGAGGGAAAGATGGCATTCTAGTATTTGAGATAGAAAGAATTCCATATTTCGTCGCCAAGGTCTGTGGATGAAGGGCGATAATAAAGCAATATCTTCTTGTTTGTGTTTATTGGCTTAGCTACATCGAAGAAGGCGCTTAGAACATACAAAAATAAACAAGGCATATACAATCGGATCATAACAAACATGTGAGTATCGGAGCTATATACACAATAAGTTATCACAAACGATTCACTGTAATTTCATCGCAGTAATTACATCGTGGTAATTTCATCGTGGTAATTTCACCCCATGGTAATTACATCTCATACATTTTTACCGCATTGTAATTCCATCGTAGTAGATCACATCGTCAGTGATTTCATCGTAAGGTTTCTTTTACCGCAAAAAATAAAGCATGATTTGTTCTATTTTAAAAGTAAAATTATATATTTAGTGTTAGGTTTTAAATGTCTTTTTATTTTTCATTTATTCTTTTAGCGTCGATGATCATTAGTTGTTTGACGCCAGTCTTACTTTTAACTCAGTTAATCAGTCTAACAAAAAAGAGGGTAATATACACAAAGCGACATTGTTTAATAAGCTTTTTTATTATTTATTTTCAAACAAATACGTATAGTGCATATATAAAAAAAATATTTCAAGAACAAAAATTATCAAAACAATTCCAAAGCACATGATCAAAGCGAGGGGGTCGACATATTAAGGGACGATTTGGTCTTCCAATCTACGCATCCTCAACGTAATCTAAGACAGGCTGGGATTCCTCAGGAAAATCATTATTGCCAATTAAATATTGAAAAGTGGTAACCACATCGGAGACAGGAACAAATGCAATGGCTGCAATGATACGCCTTTTTAATGCGAATTCGGCATCACTTTCGTAAACCTATTGCAGACCATTTGATTGAATGGATCGAAATAAACATTGTGAGAAGTGGATAAAAAGCAACCTTTTTGATCTGAATTAGGAAAAAATTCTCTAAAATCATTAATCGCTGCACGTTCAAAATCAGTCATAATTATGCTTGGTGATAAGGTCGGCTCTGAAACTTTTAGTTCTGACAAAAGCTTATTGTAACTATCTTCAGTTTTGTTACTCATTAAAACGAAAACGAGAGGCAAAACGTCACCTTTCATGATACCATGTATTGTGTATAGTTGTTTAAATAAAGGCGGTACTGTTTTGAAAGTCACATCTGCATACCAATTGCTTGCACTAGATAATACCTGAAGATTTCTCAGAGTCGAAAATAAAATAATCCGGTCTGATCCATCATCACTGTCGAACAGAAGGAATGACTGATTTGAATGTGCTATCCTATATAGAGAAAGAATGCTTAACTGGAGTAAACATTCTGGATTTGCAGGAATTTGTGCTGCGGTATTTCTAGCATTTCGTATATTCCTTTTTACGTACTGCTTGGAAAAAGTCAACAAGCGGGCCACTTCCTAATAGTTAGGCCATTTGCTAGTTAGATAGATACTTTTGATCTCATCAACAACTCTAACAGTAATACTTGGACGTTTTACAGAAAAAAAACAAGTGAATTTTATATATTTTTGTTCATTTATTTTTTTGCGGTGAAAGAAACCTTACGATGAAATCACTGACGATGTGATACATTACGATGTAATTACAATGCGGTGAAAATGTATGAGATGTAATTACCATGCGATGAAATTACCACGATGTAATTACTGCGATGAAATTACCGGACACCATCACATACATGAGGAAGTATTTACTGGATCGAAACCTGTGTCGGACTCGATACTAATTACAATAATAATTGGTTACACTTATAACACTGAAGCCGGAGCCAAGTATTCCGGAGCTCGTCACACAACTTGCATACAAGACAGCCTCTAATTTTGTTATGAGAATCACAGGACATGAGCCTATCTCAATACTAAAGCCATGTGATCCAGAGGAAATGAATCTATGACAGACGAAAAATTCTAGACTTTTTCTATCACTCGCTTATCTCAGGTCAGTTCATAAAATTGAATTATCGATTGAGTTACGGTGACGGAAAAGATTTTAACAAGGATTCCACAAAGGATATCATGAGCTGCTGATGTAGGTGCAGATTTCATTGTTCGGCAGATTACATTCCATTATGAGATTGCTGACATTATAGGCACGGGTAGCAATTCAGTTTTCTGACTTATTAAAACGTAAAGGAAGGCTATTTCCAGCTGTTTAGCAATTGTAGTAACAACAAGAACCTGAGCAACAACACTCAATATAACTCAGAGTATGCCAGTAACAGTTTTATCATCTTATATGCCATATACTAAACAGAGAATAAGACAATGAAAGTCATTTTAATTCTGCAGGTCGGAAAGTCATTTGAATTCCTTCGGAATTTCCATAACAAGTTTTGACCTCTTGTATGAAACATTTATGTTTTCCATGCTAGAAAAAGATCTATTCTTTATTTTGTGAGTCAAGCGTGTGGGAGAAAGAAACATACAACTTAATATTAATGTAAACAGCCAACTGGACCCTGGAGCCTTTTAAATTTCTTAAAAGTGCAACGTATAATGTTTTGCCTCATTAGGAGGCCACGAAGATCAACAAACAATAGACTAACAATGAAAGCGAGGATAAAGGAATACTAAAAACAAAAGACTGTTTAGTCAACAAAAGAGATTAAAAACAAAAGAATATTGATGAACACTTCGACTTCGACCTCTTTCATCACATTTTCCACTGAGAGAGAGAGAGAGAGAGAGAGCTGCTGCTTTCACTGAATTTGAAAAGGTCAGTGTTTTGTGTGACTTTTTGTCCAAAAGAACATCTTAGAAATAATTATTTCTACAAACTGCGCCTTGTGTTGATACTGCTTCCAATATTGAATGTTATAATAAAGAAAATGTTTGCAATAGAATGTGTTTTCAGCCCAGAAAAAATGCAGAAAATTTTAAATTGTTTTTTATGAATTAATTAGAATCCACTGTAAGTTTATTCCTTTTTAAAATTTTGGTTTAAACGAGAAATCCCCCAGAACTTGAAAATAACTCGAAAAATCATACTGGCAATGCCACCAGAACCTCACAAATTTCATATTTGCTTTAGGTTCATCAAGGAGAAATGCTAATACGGTGGCGGCAGTCTATTTGTATTTCATGAATCTCATACGGAGCGGGGCACTAATGGAATATAGCAGAGGTATTAATTAACTAGAAAAAGAAGTATTCATAGGTGATATATTCGCAAATGGATGATTATTCAGGAAACAGTATAAAGATAACTGCCTCTTCTCTCGTAAGGGAAAGACCAGACGGCCAGCTCATTCTATCAACACTTGCACTTTCAAATGACGGAGCTAGTAATAAATTGCCCCGTGAAAATGTATTTCCTGAGCTTACTAGTATCACAATTAATGCAGTAATGGTGATAATATTATTCATAAATTAAAGCAGAGAACTGACCAGGCTGTTAGATTAGTATTTTTTTTCCTTTTTTTCCTTTTTTCAAAATGGAATTGATGCTGCAATGTATTGAAACAATATTACTTCCGGAGCTTAATGGAACTTGATCAGAACAGGGCAGTGAAGGGAAGTGATTCGTTAGTACTAAGAAGTTGAAATTTCCGAATTCTTAATGTAAACAAGTAAATATCATAAAAATAACAAGTAAGAAAACGAAAAATCAGTCGTTATTTACAGTGACAAAACCCCCCTGAGTAGACGATATATTTGATTAATATACCCTTTCCTGTATCAGCTGGATAAAAATTCAGTGTAAAATCATTCTTTTTAGCTCTCTCTCTCTCTCTCTCTCTCTCTCTCTATACGAATGAAACGCCTACTTTATCGTAAAGTGTCAAACTCTCTAAGGAAGAATTTATGTGCTTAGGTAATTACGAAAAGAGCTGAACTGAAGATAGAGATAACAAAAAACAGGAATTACTACATAGTATATTCATATAGATTAACATCTAGAGCACTTAGGGTGTTCAAGACTTCGTCCCTGTTATTTCTCAAGCTCGGCTCTGACAGCAAAACGTCGGCTTCTGTAGATTATTATACAAGATATTTAAAAACAAAAATTGATAGTAAAATAAAAACAAACCCCATAATAGCAAATTCGAACAAAAAAACATCTAAAGAAATTCAAATTAGTCAAGAGATAATATTGTTTGTTTGCATGGTGTTTTTACGTTGCATGGAACCAGAGGTTATTCAGCAACGTGACCAACGGGTTTACGTGACTTCTGAGCCACTTCGAGAGTGAACTTCTATCACCAGAAATACACATCTCTCACTCCTCAATGGAATGGCCGTGAATCGAACAGGCGACCACCGAGGTGGGAAGCCAACACCATACCAACCACGCCACTGAGGCGCTGAGAGAATATTGTAAAGATGAGTTTGGAACCTGGAGGAAACTTCTTGTCCAGGGCCCATGAAAAGCCATTTACAAGCTTAAGCAAACGAAAAGAAATGTCTGGGAAGGGCGTTATTGTATAAGATGCTGCCTTTCCTTAAACATTTCTTAACATTTTCAAAAAATGGCACCGACATTATTTCAAATGCATTTACACGTAAGCTTTTGGGCCCATTCTTGAGCGTTTTTCAACATTATCATTTCACGCTTTGTATCTATTCTTGATCATTTCTCAGCATTATCAGAAAATGGTACACATGAAATCACATATGTTTTGTATGTATTCTTGAACATTGCTCAGGATTATCAGAAAGTGACAGACATTATTCCACATGAAATTATGTATAACGATTTTTAATTATTTTTGAACAATGCTTAGCATTATCAGAAAATGAGATATTATTTCGCAAAATTAGATATGACATTTTGTAACAATATTTGAACATTGGTCTTCATTATCAGAAAGTGACGCAGACACTATTTC
>NC_087200.1:40729451-40744451 GCF_015104395.2 Macrobrachium nipponense
CTACACATCAATTTCTTATATTTTGAGGCAATGACAGAGCATGGACTTACGTGCCAATTTCATATTGTAAATAGTTTTTCACTTTTATCTGTTGGAAATGGAGTAGCTTTTAATCAATATAGTAGCTCTGCCCCAGGATATGTAATTGCTTAAGATTTAAGCCAGAACAACAAAGTCAAAATAACTATAGCTCCCTTGTTTTTTAATTCTTTAGAGATCATAAAATCAGTATCTGCTTGTCTGCACTTCGGCTGTTGGTGATTTTGGCCGTAACAACGGCCATTTTGAATTCATATTGGGACGCAAAAGGAAAAAAAATATTATTAATAATTTTTTCTGTTTATATCTTCGTGATATATATCTTCATAGATTTTTTGGCCAAGGCATTCATTTTTTATAGTTCTAAAGCTCTGTCATCAATATTTGTCAAAGTATTTGGTAATACTAAAATTGACGATTGCAGAGAATATGTTATATGAGCACAGTATATGCAGTAGAGGATCTTGTTGACCATTTATTCTTAATGATTTTGCACTGTATATTCATGACAAGAATCTTTGTTATTTCTAATGCAATAATGTCTTGTATCTTTATTAAGTTATAATTAATGAGGGGTTTATTTGCTTTTAGGCATAAGAACTGATAATGGCCACTAACGCTCCCTTAGATGAAAGGCCATTGAAGCTGAAAAACCGAGGTCATCAACAGTATCGCAACTAACATTTATAATTCACTAAGAAAGTAATTATTCAGAAAAGAATGTGAGACCTTTAACAGACCACATTTTTGATATGGTCCATGAAAAATTAATTGATTAGACAAGAAAGTGACAAACAGAATGAAGTACTTGAAGCAATATATGATAACATTCCATAAACATTTCTTACGCATTTACATGGAACTCACAATTAGTGTTATAAGAACTTTACTAATGTTTCCAGAATTTTAAAGAGAAAGTGTAGTACAGCTGATGAAGATCAAAGAGTGGAAGTACAATGAAGAAAGTACAAGCCCCATCACCATTTTTTCCTTCGACTGTTTGTTTAATGTGCAACAGGCACAGGAAAAAGCTGGAGGGGCGTATGTGTCGAAATTCCCATCCAATGCCAAATGCAAACAGCTGAAGATACAACCAGAGCAGCAGCAGAAAGACTGAAGGACTTCAAGATGCTGGGCCAGATTACCGATTATGACCTTTTGGCAAGAGTAGCGCAATGAAAAATCCTACAGTAAGACAAGAACAAGAAGCTCATAATGCTGCCTCTGATTTTATATGACAGCAGGTTAACGAAAACATCATAAAAGGAGTAAATGTTGAAAGGCTGTCAATGCTAAAAGAAAAGTATCTACTCTTCTTGCAAGAGCAATTTCCAGAATTCTTCAATCCTCAGCACAAAATTTATAAGCTAAAAGGTAAATTCTTAGAAAAACATAGTAACACGTAACAGTTTTGGCAGCCAAATTACAAGAGTGAACTAGTATATTCATCCAATGTTCATCAAAGTCAGACTATAGAAGTTGCATTTGAAATGGTTGCTTCTGAGTCAAAGAGAATTGAGGAGGCTGCTCTGATTTTAAGAAGAGCCATTTTGGATGGTCAAAGAGGAGCTTCAGAAATGCCTTGGCCACCAACAAAAGAATTTTTGCTTGGAGAAAATATTAAAGTACCCAAACTTTTACAAGAATTTTTAAGTTTGATTGTAGGTGGTTCCAAAGTAGCTGAGACCACTGAGATACCAGTACGTTCTATCTCTCAAAAAGGAAAGTGGATGATGCCAGAGCATCTACTCTTAGGCATTACACTGCAGCATCTTACAGGCAGTGCAGAAGTTGTAACAATATTGCATCGTTTTGTTCACTGTGCATCATACTCTTCTTGCTTGAACTGGAGACTGCAATGTATGATAGGATCACAGAGACAGAAATAATTCTTCCAAGAGAAATTCAGGTGGAAGATAACAGAGTGACTCATTTGTGTTGGGAAAACTTTGACTTAACAGAAGAGACATCAACTGGAGCTGGAACAACTCACACCAAATTACACTGGCCTTCACTGTTTCCAAGGTCTAACATATAATACCCAATTTTAGGCCAATTTTTTGCGGTGAATCCAAATATCATGCTCATTTGACTCAATCAAGTTAATGAATTAGCAGATTAAACATATCTTAAATTCTGATCTATTTGTAGGCGAATGAAACACAGTATTGAAAATATTAGACTGATTTATTCACAGAAGGCTTACAAAATATTTTGAATAGATACCAAGAAGAGCATAATGAACTAAGGAAGCTACTCATGAATGAATGGTCTCTTCAGGGACTTCCATTTGTGCTGAGCATACTCCACATCCCTCTTCAGGCATCAGCAGTAGTCGGCAACAAAGTTGACATTCCATCGGCCTTGATAGTGTTCCTCCATAACACTGTTATCTTGGTGAAAGTGCTCACCCTGTTCTTTGCTGAAGTCTCCACAATTCTCTGGAAAATAGTCGAGATGAGACCGGAGGAAATGCATTTTCACTGGCATGTGCACACCAAGTTGGCGGAAATTCTCCATCAACTCATCAACCACCTTCTGATACCTGGAACTTCTGTGGTTGCCAAGGAAGTTTGCAATGACTGACTTAAGGGACAATCAGTCACAGAGTTCAGCAGGATTTACTACATCATCAAAACTAGCGTCCTTGATGAGTTCCCTTATTTGAGGACCATCAAATATACCTGCACTAAGTTTCTCTATGTTTTTTTTTTGAAACTTCAGATGGAGGAAAGCAGATCCTCTACCTTCCCTGTCCAATGCCTTTACAAAGTTCTTCATGAGACCGAGTTTGATGTGGAGGGGTGGAAGCAATATCTCGCTCAGTTCAACCAGAGGGTGGGACAGAACGTTGTGTGAACCACGTTTTAATCCTTGTCTTGATGGCAACTCTTGTCTGACATAATGCTGGTCATCAGCACGGCTATCCCATAAGCCAGAAAGCACGGATACTTTGTGAAACCACGTTGAAGTCCTAGGATGAGTCCAATAACTTTAGGATCTCCACAGATCAACCATTTATGTTCCTGGTAGTTCAGAACAGACAACAGATGTTCCATGCTTTTGTGGGATTCTTTCATTTCAACTGAGTGCCCAACAGGGATCGATGAAAACTGATTTCCATAATTCAGAAGAACTGCCTTGAGACTTCTGTTAGATGAGTCAGTGAAAAATCTCTATTCCATAGCATCATACTTCAGACCAAGTAATTCAATCAGGTCAGCAATATTATTACAGTAGACCAGTGAAGATGCTTCATCAAACGTGGAGAATTTTCTAAATATTCTTTTGTGGTCCCTATACCAATATAATGTTGTTCCTGGTGCCAGTAGACGTTTCTCTCGAAGATGAGAACCCAGAAACTGGGCAGACTAATTGGGAAGGTTCAGGTCTCGTGTCAGGTCATTGAGTTTGGCTTGGGTCAAAGGCACCGGTTGGTCATCCTCTTCTAGCCTGTATGCACCACACTCAGCTGTATCAGTCATGTCATTAGATTCGGAATAGGAGCTAGATTCCATGGTGACATTTGGTACAGGAACAGGAAGATCAGGGGCATGGGGGATTGGCTTTATGGCAGAAGGAACATCATGGTATTGAACATGGTGCTTATTCTTGCAATTGATGCCTTTTAGATTTGTCATGCAAAAGTATCAGTCAGTAACATGACCTTTCCCTTCCCTCCACATCACTGGGACACCAAATGGCATACTCTTCCTTTTCTTGTTCCTCCAATCTCGTAAGCTCTCTATAGTTTGACTCCAAAGTAAGCTTGATATGCCTTCTTCACAAAATCCGTGATTTTTCCTTGATGGTTTGGAAGAACCACATGTCCGCAGATGTAACAGAACCTATCCATTTTTATACATATCTAGACCTGAAAAGGGAAATAAAAATAATTATTATAGGTTATCCACGACCCAGTTTTACAAAAATAAAGCCCATAAACTCTTGGATAATTGCGATATTTTGGAAAAATGTGCTGGACGAGAAATAGACTATATCTTAGAAACCAGACCCGACCCAGGAAAAGGAGCTGTATTTTTTAATTCAGCTGCAAAAAGGGTTCTAAATCAGTTGGAAAACCCTTGACCTTTGAAAGAAAAGTTTTAAAACGCAGGCCAGTGTTATCATTTAGTGAAAATGACAACATGTCTGATGTCGTAGAGAAAAACAGTAATCCTAGGACTAAGAAATGATCAGTCAGCTATATACCTAAGGAATTAGAACCATGTTTTTTTTTTTAAGCCAAAAGCTGAATAGGTATTTGAACCGTCTTTGCTTACCTCGCCCAATAAAGATGTGGATGATGTTGCTAAGTTATCTGACTCTTTGTGGTTGCTCAGTAGAGCCATGGCAAAGGAATCAATTCAAACAGTTCCTAATTGGGCTGGTTGGATATCTTTAACCGGGAGAGTGAAAGAGTATGGAGAAGCTCAATCAAGAGTACAGTATATGCCTCTAATTAATGTGCCAGTCACAGAAAATGCCCCTGTACAGCACATACTTAAATTGCCCCATTTAGCATTTGGAGATGTTATTGATAGGTTAGGAGTTTTCCATACATGTGCATTTCTTGGAGTGATTGGGAAACGCATGTGTACAAGTGGTTTTGAAGAGATTTTAATTGAGTTAGGAATATGTGCCAGTGGTTCTAGCAACAAAGTTATTTCAGGAAAACACTATAACAGAGCTATGCATCTTCACAAGACTATACTTGAGGCTTTAAAGCACAGTGAATTGCTGGATGAAGAAGCATTGAATGATGAAGATTGCACTGCAATGATTCAACAATACAATATTTTTAAAGAAGAACTCAGAAGAGAACATGGGAAAACAGCTAAGTTTTGGTTTGATTACATGGCCAAGGTTCTTCTTGTTTTGCACTTCTAAGAATAAACCGTCTCCTAAGCGGTGAAGATCGTTTTTCACATGTCATATATTTGCTTTAATTTAGCATCTCAAAAACCTGCTCTTTATGGATATTCTAGTTCTAACACTCTATCTCTTCGCTGAAAGAAAGGAGACTAAACTATAATAATATAAATTTTTCTTGAGAGTAAAAAATTTATATTTAAACCCAAATAACGTATGGACTCCTATTTTTTTCGATGAAATAAACCATTTCATTCGATTCAGCGCTCATTAAAACCAACAGTTCCTTACCATTTTCGTATATTGTTTTTTTTTTTCTGTGCATGACAAAAAACTAGCATTATTTTTTTTATCCAATTTTTGTCCTGAATATTTTAAAATTTTTGGCTGCAGCAGCCAAAATCACCAAGGTCCAAAGCGCAGACAACCAGAATCTGAATCTACGGACTCTAAAGTATAGAAAACGTGGTCTGCAAACATCCCTGATGGTGGGGGAAGGGTTTCGGCTGCTGGCCCATGGTCTACTAATTTTAAAAGGATATTCAGACTTTTTTTCAGTTGCCCCTCTTCACCTGCCTCCATTCTCCTTGAATATCTCTTGTCCTTTCCAATGGCCTGCCTTTGAAATTAATCCCCACAGGAATGCAGCAGGGCCCAAAGATTCAGGCTTTGGGTGGGGCTTAAATGGAAGGAGAAGAGGACGACCTTGAGAGAGCATGTTGGGAAGAGAGAGCTGCGAGCGAGGTTATAAAGCCAGGAATGGCCCAGGATGCAACCGACAATCGTTCATAGACCTCCTCCGGCTGTCACAACGTTCCCTCCTCTCCCACCTTGCTCTCGCTTCCATTTGGGATCCACACGTGTTCCTTTATGTCCCATAGTGCTAACCCCTGGTTACTGTTATGCCTCGTGCCCGTACTTCCTTTTAATTTTTCCAGGGCGACGTCCCCCCTATTGGCTCAGCATCGCAGTCCCTATTTTTGGTTAACAACGCAGTTCCCCATTGCTACCATTGATGCTGTAAATAATTTCCCCTGTGATGCTAATAGTGATATTAAATGTAGTTGTGATATTCCCGTCTAGACTAGCGTCTGCTACATGAGGCAGTAACGTTGTTGTTTCATGCTAAACATCCACTAATAAATTAAACCCAGTACACTTTCTGTACAAGCTCCCAGTCATTCTATGTCCCTGTGAGTGGACTTTGATTTGAAATAATAAGAGAGAATCGTGTTTAACGTTCCCCACGTATCCGTCGCCTTAGTACTGATCCTGGAATGTAATCTTTTAGCAGACGCAAATATCTTGCCTAGTTGTGAGAGGTAATTTGGAATCCCTTAGAGGCGGCGCCAGGATTATTCAGCAACTCGCTGTACGGAAACCTTATTTCTGTGCCTGGATCATTTCCAAGCCACGTGTCCCAGTTGACCTGCAATCAACCGCCTTACCTTTAATTTCTGGACCCATTCGAGTCCCTGTCACCCTTGAGGGGTAAATTGCTTACTGACGTAATTTAGTGTAAATATATTTCAGTTAAATTAAACTTTTAAAGCTTTATTTATTTTTTTCCTCCATTGACACCTGCCTTAAGCCGCAGATTTTTTGTCATGTTCCCGTTCTCTAGCAAGGCCTTTTAGGAGTGCCAGAGAGCCAAAACGAGGAGACGTTATATAATGTATATGTATACGGTGAAATGTATATGTACAAGTATGTGCATATACACATACATGTGTACTTGCGTCGATAGCCATTACAAATGTAAAACCACTTATACCACAGAGAATATAAGTAAAATTTGTGGGCATGTAGCTGATGGCACGCAAAGAACAATCATAGGTCTGTATCAGCCTTCCAAACGACCATCGAACAGATCGCAATGAATTATATTGAAAATAGTCTTTAAAAGATGGATAAGCAAATATATTACAATGGTGAGTAAATATGAGGCTGGTGTAGCATTTCTATGACAATGAAGGCTGTGGTAGGAAGGCATCATAAGATACTTAACGAAATAAAACCACAAATGATAGCTTAGAAGTTATGTATGAGATGATCCAAACCAGTTTGCGAGTAGCCCATGATTCATTTGCTTTTGGGGACATTCTTGTAAATTACCCTGTTGAACAAAGGGATACATTAGAGTCAGTAAAGTCTTCTCTCTCTCTCTCTCTCCTCTCTCTCTCTCTCTCTCTCTCTGTTGTTAGGAGAATATTCTAGCGTAAACTTTACTCATAAAGCTGTCGATTACTTTTAATTAAAACAATTGACTAAATTTCAATTAACAATAGTAGGCAGATCATTCTTTGCACTAGTAATCTATGAATAGGTGTACGTTTATTCTGAAAGTTAGGTTATAAATGGAAAATTTCCGAAGACATTGAAAGCACCATAACAGCAGCAACAACAACAAAAAATAATAACGACAACAGCACCCGCAATAAATCGGCTGAATATAAAATATGCCTAAAGGTCAAACGCCAGACGCTGCGTAAACCGACCAAAAGACATAGGGCATTATAGTCTACGTCATTTTTATAAGCCTGTTATTTTGAAAGGAGATAATGTCCTTAAGAAAATTCTCAGTAAATTATATTTAATGTTACTCTTACAGTAATTTTAAGTTAAACATAGGCATATTCTGGTTTAGTAGAGTGCTGTCACTCCTCGTCATCCCACCGAATGTGTAATCTCAATAGCGCAATTTCCCGTTGAACGACACGGTTAACCAAATTGTCAGGTTGCTAACTGAAGATAATTGCGAATTTCATTTGATGTCACGTCATAGCAACCCTATGAAGTAGTTATAATTGTTTCATGAACTGGGGCCTTAATGCATATAGACTCTCGATAATCGTTCTGATATCCTAACACATCTCTTCCGGTAGTAGAAAAGACGCATTTTCTTCATGTTGATTTCTTCTCTTTTATTCGCCCTTCTTCGAACTAGTAATATAACTAAAGGCCTGTCCACACGACCGGGCCTGATCGGCGTGCTCCAGGGTTGACGGGCAAATTCTGGCGGACTTATCCGTGAATGCTGTCCACACGGGTGAGGCGATGGAGATGTGGGCGTGCCCGACGATGCCAGTAGTGTGTTCAGTGGGTACGATAAACATGGTGCCTACCGCAAAGATGATGATAGTGTAGCATGATAACTGCTTTGTGTGTGATCAAAAAGAAGAGAATATGGTGCAAAGAATGGCTCAGTAAAAGAAATGTATATGGTTCACGTACGTCTGCCAGGGTCGAAGCTCAAGCCATCGGGCACCACCATGGTGATTTTGCTACAAGACCCATCGGGCAATTTGACGGTTTGCCCGTCAAGTGTGCCTGTTAGAGGGGAAGTCCGCCGATCAGGCCCGATCGTGTGGACAGGCCTTAAGAAAGCTAAGAAAAAACTGAAAAAAACTCGACGTCCAAATTTTGATCTTGACCCAAATACTTATGCCAAGTTAATTCTTTGATATATTATCACACACGTACAGTAATACATTACTTCCTATTTTGAATAATTGGCATCAGCCAAGTATATATACTAATAATCCATGAATGTTTGCTCAGGCAGGTCACGTGATGCCCTCTAGCCAGCCCCTACTTCTACAAATGCCCGCTTTCACTATTCAAGGCCAATGGGTTTGTGTTCCTGGAACACATTCTTAAGGGCAATCACGTGGTCAAGGAGATAGAGAGAAAGAGACACAGAGAGAGGATTTTTAGGAGAAGGGGTCCAAATCTCATGACCTTCCCTTACAGTTAGTACTAGGTGAAAGCATGCTTATAATGTAGGTTTATTTATCTTATAAAGCTGTGGAAGGAGGATTGCTTGGAAAGTATTTAGCAATATATATATATATATATATATATATATATATATATATATATATTATATATATATATATATAGCAAAGTTAAACACTGTATCCGTGTTCTAATATGTTGTAGGAAGCCCACTAAATTTCAACATAGACAAAGTAAAAATCATATGGTTAACCTAGACAAAAATGAAAAACATAAAGGTTTGTTAATAACACTGAAAAAAGAAAACTTTTAGAATCTATTTTAATCCAAAATGTTGACGCTATGAATATATATATAAGCAGTTAATTTTAAACTGGACCTTTTCTGTAATGCAATTATGACAAAGCATGTAGTTAGTGTAGCTAAGTTGTTAAACAAGATTGACAAACCACCGTAGGGCAGTTATTCTGATACAACCATATGCTTGTATGTTATTTCTTTTACCTTGACCGTTGTGTTCAGTTTATGTAACTTTTATTTCTCTTTCTGAAAGAGGGAGAGAATGTACTCTCCGAAAGCTTAAATAAAAAACTTTCCATTTTTTCCGAATTTTAGTGGGCTTCCTACAATATATATATATATATATATATATATATATATATATATATAGATATATATATACACACACACACACACACACACACACATATATATATATATATATATATATTATAATATATATATATATATATATATATATTGCTGTTGGCTGTGAAGAATAGTTAGCTAGCGATATCCATAGGGAGAGGAGTTTATCTGCTCTTCAAGCCAGTCACATTAGCATATCATTAACAAACATACTATAGCTATCTACGTATCGACTTTGTAGCTGCAGGAAGGAACAACATTTACACTCATAAACCAGTCAGTAAGACGCTGAATAAAAAAATAAAAAAAAAATCAGGGAGCTGGTGTAACCTTTATTGTTGTCATAATAGGGTATTTAATGACATTAATTTTGTACCCATCTACAGCCCCGGATTAGGCCGCCATATTAAAAAGAAATAGCGGAAAAAAACAGTTTTTGCAAATATCTCGCCTGGCAATCACTTTAGTGGAAAATGTGTCGAAACATCTGCATAAACGTTTCTACATAAACTCTTTTACTCAGTTTTGTGATACGCTGCACTATTTTGGGTGCCAGAGGTACGAAATGATCGCACGTGATAATTTTTCTTGCGTGCAGTATTGTTTTTCTTTTGTTTCAGGACTTTGAAAAGAGACAGTCAACCTATCAGTGATTCCATAATGTGGAAAATGTCTTCATTGAGAAAATGCTTCATTTGTGATGAATTGCAGCCTTTCTGAGGGTGAGACTTGAGATGTTGAAGAGAAAGGCTTAAAGACACTGATAGGCTACAATATTAAGCAGGAAAATGGAAAACACTCTCAGTTAGGACTGAAATGTGTGAAAGTGAAAGAAAAATGTAGGGAGGTGTATATGAAAGAAAGGAGTATGGAAACTTTCCAGGCAAGACAGAAAACCTTTCAAGTGCCTACAACGTCTCTGAGAAGTCTGGAGTCAGATTTCGATTTGCTTCATGATTGTCTTTTCTTGTGAAAAAGAAGCATCATGTGGGGGTTTTGATTTTAAGCGATATGAGGGTGAGCTACCAACTGATAAAACAATAAAATCTAAACTGACAAAAATATATGGGCAAGACATCGTTGCTTCTGTGAACAAAAACAGAAAACCAGTGGTGTGCTTCCATGTCACAGTGAACAATGTTCTGACTGATGCTTGGTATAAAAAACACGAAAGTCATGACAATAGAGAAGAGCGGCTTCAGACTGTAGATACAGCTGCCAAAATAATCGCTAAAGATATAAAGTCTCAGGTGTATGAAACTGAAGATGATCCACCACCAGGAAATTTCTTAGCTGACTTGGATTCACTTATTCCAGATACCCTCAACTACCTTGCTAAAACAGTTGTCTTAAAAACAAGACATAAAATAAAAGAAAATGAGATAGGAAGTGTATAGCCATTTCACATGCTATCCTAACAGAAACTAAACCAAGCTCTTTCATACCCCCTTTACGAATAGGTTGTGCTGTTCATCTCAGTCAAAAGTATGGTTCTAAGAATCTATAGAATCAGACTGACTTATTTACATAGTCTGTATTCGACAACGCTGATGTGAACATCTGCATTATTGATGGATTCAACACTTTCCACAGTATGGGAGGGATCCAGTGTGTCACTCCTCCAAATGACCCTACTTCAGAGCAGCCAATAACTGGATTAGAGAAGATCCCCAGCGCATCCTCTGTTGGACATTCCATTACTGCGTCAGTAGCAACAACGTAACTCCTGTGGCTACTTGGAAAAGGGGAAATAAAGACGGTGTCCAGGTTGGAATGGTTACATGGGGAAATGTACTGCACATTTGGCATATGATGTCCCAGGTCTCATACCATCCCTTTACAAATGCTCCACCTACCGATTATGACACCATATACTACACAACACTTGACCAAGCTGTAGAGAAATGCAAAGAACTGAAATAACAAGGTTGCTTTGTTACCTTTGATCAACCTTTATATAGAAACTACATTACATATGCGAGTACATACTGTTTTGCCCCACACATCATTTCTCATTTTACCCGCTTTCAAGAAAGTGTCCTTAACATGAAGAGTCTCTATACGATGCACAGATTGACGATCACTTGACTATTTTTTTTCTTTTGCATAATTTTTATCAAAACCTCACATGATGCTTCTTTTCCACAAAAAAGACAATTATGAAGCAAATCAAAATCTGACTCTAGACTTCTCAGAGACGTTGTAGGCGCTTGAGAGGTTTTCCGTCTTACCTGGAAAGTTTCAGCACTCCTTTCGTACGCACCTCCCTACATTTTTCTTTTACTTTCGCACATTGCAGTCCTAACTGAGAATGTTTTTCATCCTTCTGCTTAATGCTGTAGTCTATCAGTGCTTTTACACCTTTCTCTTTAACATCTCCAGTCTCACCCCCAGAGAAGCTGCAGTCCATCACCTATGAAGACATTTTCCACATTATGGAATCACTGATAGGTTAACTGTCTCTTTTCAAAGTCCTGAAACAAAAGAAAAGCAATAATGACTTACGAACTTAATTTTTTTTTTTAAATATTGTACCCCAAAAAATACCACGGGATATTCGGACACTGGGGGTACAAAATTTTCGCATCCCTGGCACCAAAACAGTGCGGTGTGTCACAAAACTGAACAGAAGAGTTTTTGTCGAAAACTTTATGTAGATTATTTTATGTATTGACTCATTATCTGCTAAAGTGAGTCCCAAGCGAAACATTTGCAAAAAGCTTTTTTTTCTGATGCTTTTTTAATATGACGGCCAAATCTGGGGGGTTAGGGGGTTGCAAAATTGATATGCTATTAAGTATCCTATTATGAAATCAACAAAGCTTATTGCAACTTTCCTTGATATTTTCCCTATTCAACCTTTTTACCTCCCTTATAGACTGGCCAATCCATATCGAACTACTAGCTTTACTGAGGTCATTACCCTTAATGTAGGTTATTTCCTACGGCTAAATGTTGTTTACAAATTGAATAAATAAGGTTTGATGACGTTCCTTTAATCATTACTTGAAAAAAAGTAGGCTACACATTAAAGAACACCTCTTTGAACAAACGAATTAAATATTTTACCCCCAATCATGATTATTCATCAAAAAAAAAAAAATATCGGCAGTTCACAAAACCTTGTATATAGTCAATACAGTTAAATTTTTTATTTATTTATTTATTTATTTATTTATTTATTTTTTCTTCTTGATTTCAGCCGTACTTTCTCTGCTCATTTTTTATCCGGAAATAAATTGTTTTTACATCCTTGGCTGAACAGTCCATTTATTTTTTGTAGATTTCTGCCCGTGCCCCTATTATATCCTTTTTTTTTTACAATAACATCGTCAAGATTCAAGATATTATTGAAACAAGGAAAGTATAAAGTGGAATTGCCTCACGTAGTAAAATATGTTTCTCTCTTTTTATACTTTCCCCTGGAGAAATCAGTCGAATTGAAAATCATACGGTTTTGTAACTTGCCCTCTCCATGCCAAATAACTCTTCATATTCGGTAATTAATATATATATACATATATATATATATATAATATATATATAGATATATATATAATATGTGTGTGTGGTGTGTGTGTGTATACGTATATATAATGATATATATATAATATATATAATATCTATATATATTATATATATTATCTATAGGTGGTGTGTGTGTGTGTATATACGTATATATAATTCTATATATATTATATAAATATATATTAATATATATACTATATATATATATTTATCTAATATATATATATATATATAAATATGTGTGTATTGAACGTGTGTGTGTGATATACGTATAATTATACTGATATATAATCTATATAATATAAGATATATATACATTATATATAATGTGTGTGATTATGGTGTATTATTACGTATAATAATTATATATAATATATATAAATAATATATATAAGATATAGATTATATAATATATATTATTATATATATATATATATATAATATATATTGTGTGTGTGTGTGTGTGTGTATATACGTATATATAATTATAGATAGATATATTATATATATATATATATATATTAATATATATAAGATATATAATCTATATTATATATTATCTAATATTATATATAGATATAATTATATATATATATACTATATAATTATATATATATAAAATATAATATATAATATATTAATATGTGTTGTGTGGTTGGTGGTGTGTAGGTATATTATACGTATTATAATACAAATTATATTATATATATTATATTATATATATATATATATAGATTATATAACTCTCTATCATTTATATCTATATATATATATATATATTATATTATATATCTATATTATATATATATATATAATATAATATATATATATCATAATAATATATATATATATCATATATATATATATATATATCTATATATATATCTATATATATATAGTATATTATATACCATATATATATTATATATATCTATATATATATATATTTATATATATATATATATATATATATATATATATATATATATAATTATATATATATATATATATATATATATTATATATATATATATATAGATAGATATATATATAGATATATATATAATATATATATATACATATATATATATATATATATATATATATATATATATATATATATATAATATATATATATATATATATATAGCATATGGAAAACCTTTGCTATACATGACCTATTAGGAAACTTCTATGGAACCAAACTCCAAGAAGAGACTGAAAATATAGCCATTCAAAAAGAAGAAATTGAGAGAGCAAGTAACGCATTTTCAGTAAGTGTATGTCCTCGCTTTCAACGCCAGAAAAACTGGCCTAACAGTTATCCTCTGGCAACCTAATGTTAATTCTTGTTAGCACAAACCATTGGGGTATGGCAGAAATGGTTTAAGTGAGTAAATTAATATCTTCCTTTTCAGACTTTCTGCTAAATCTTTCTTTTACTTTGAAGGGGATTTTTTTTTTCCAATAAGCACATCAAATAATTTCCATTTACAGGTGTCTGCACCTGAAAACTAGAACAGGTCAATTAGCAGTGCAACCAAATAACAAACGTTCAATGATCTGAATGAAGCTTGTCCACTTTCCCATAAACAAGAAAATTTCTTCCGGTGGTTCAAGCATTTATTTTGTTGAAATAATAGTGTATACGTATATATGTACGAAGAGATTCGATATCGTTTTAAATTTATGTCAGAACAGAAGATAACCGGATTTTACTGGACCAAACAATGGAATCTTCGGAATGTTTTGAGTGCGTGGGCGAGAGAGAGAGAGAGAGAGACGTCCAATCTCACAAACAAAGGACTTCTAACTTCTAATTGGAATCTTGTCGAGGAAATCAGAGAACGAAAGACTGCATTTCAGTGTTGGTTGAAGTGCACTCTGGTTTCTTCCAAGAGGGCTGTTGCAGGTGCAGATAGAATTAATGGTTTTCTTTTTCCTTTACTCCTCACTATTTTGTACATGCAATGGTATCAAAGGCATGCAGGTAAAGAAAGGTTGTTTGGATTTCAGTAGGCTAATTATTGATCAGAAACAATACTTGATAATAAATGCTTAAATTTATCAGTGAAACATAGATTTATTACTGTAAAAGCAAAATATGTTAGCTAACAAACTATTCACATAGGCAGCAGGATTCTTCTGGATTAAAGGGCCGTTTAGAGAAATGTA
>NC_087200.1:40749451-40751951 GCF_015104395.2 Macrobrachium nipponense
TTCACCATCGTGATGGATGTAATGACCAAGGATATTAGAGAAGCAGTGCCATGGTGCATCTTATATGCAGATGACATTGTGTTGTGTTCAAAGAGGAGGGAAGAGTTGGAAGGGAGGTTGGAGAGGTGGAAAGCAGCGCTTGAGGAGAGAGGAATGAGAATAAGCAGATAAAAAACCGAATATATATATGTTCCAGTACTACTGAGGATGGTGGAAATAACATAATATTGGATGAGGAGGATATAAAGAGAGTACAGAAGTTCAAGTACTTGGGGTCCATACTAGAGGATAGTGGAAGCATGGACCAAGAGGTGAGACATCGAATTGAGGCAGGATGGAATAATTGAAGGCCTGCATCAGGGGTCCTCTATGACAAGAAGGTTCTTCTGAAATTGAAAGAAAAGTTTCATAGGATGGTGGTCAGACCATCTATGCTATATGGAACAGAAACAGCAAGTATGAGAAAAACAGAGAAGAAGATGGATGTAGCAGAAATGAGAATTTTGATATGGATGCGGGAGTAACATGGGAAGATAGGATTAGAAATTAGTATATAAGAGGATCGACAAAGGTAGTTGAAATATCAAAGAAAATGCAGGAGGGATGTCTTTGATGGTATGGACACCTGTTACGAAGAGAGGAACATAATGTTGGAAGACATACGATGGAAATGGAAGTGCGCGGTAGAACGAAGAGGGGAAGACCAAAAAAGAGATGGCGTGATTGTGTAGGGGGAGATATGTTATGGAAAGGTATTGACGAGAACGATGCACAGGACAGAAATGGATGGAGACTACTCATCCATACAACTTGTGCATTTGCATATTTTCCTCTTTCCATAGATGTTTTTCACTGGGCTGGGATGCTGTATATTGATTTTATACCCTGGCTCCGAAGTTAAGAACACACTGCTAAATCTACTTGAGAATCAGTTCAAATATTCATGTGAGTATAGAATTCCCTGGAAAACACCATGAAATAACTAAGTATTCTGGATCACATGTTGTTCCACATCTTCTAAGTAATACATAATATACCTATTTTCTATACATTCATAATTATAATGACATGGTTTCTTAAGATATTGTCTCGAAGATATGAATCATTCAAAATTTAATGACTGGCTAACTAATGCCACCAAAATTTCATGGGGTCACAGAACTAGCAATGAGAATACGTTAATTAGCGACACTCTCTTTCTTCCTACACACACACACACACACACACACACACACACACACACACACACACATATATATATATATATACATATATATATATATATATATATATATATATATATATATATATATATATATATCCAAAATCATATTAGGTAGATGAAGGCACGCAGGAACACTCAGGAATCTGACATTATGACACATCCATTTCTACATTTCGCATTACATTATTGCATCCTCAGGGGATTCTACAAGTTTAAGTGTATGGTCAACAAGTGTCAGTGTTCCTACCTGTAAAACGATTTCAACTTACCAAAAATTTCAAGGTCATTACAAGATAATAGAGAGGTTAAGCGACAGATTTTATGTGATAGAAACACCAAAACGAAAAAAAAAAATGACAGAGGAAGATACATGTGAACTTTCTGAAACCTTACTGCTCAGAAACTAAAACAGAAACAGTTGCAGTATCACAGACAACATCATCTACAGAAGACGACGATGACTATGAATTGGAAGCTGAAAGCAAGACGAATAATTCTTCAATTCTGGAAAATTTGGAAACATCTGAGTGTTGGGCACGGTGGTGAATTGAGTGAAGTGATCCGACAAAGCATGAGATCAAGATCCAAGAAGATGGAGGGCCATTTAAACCGAGAGCTTATCGCTCATCACCTTATCATCAAGATGTTTAGAGGAAAGAAGTTTAACATTTGTTGCAGCATGGATTAGCAGAACCCAGTGTTTGTGTGTGTGTGTGTGTGTGTGTGTGTTTGTGCTTATTGTTACTTGATTTATGTTAATCTTGCTGGACAAGTTTGTAACGTATATGTTTCTTGGTTTTCCATTTTTTATTCTTGAAAATGTGACCATTGCCTTGAAACGTTGGCAACAATAAAGAACCCAGATAAATATATATATATATATATATATATATATATATATATATATATATATATATATATATATATATATATATATATATATATGTAGGGCAGGAGAAATCTCTCAGGCAATAGACAATTTGGGGTTCATGGAAAAGCGTTCTGTTTATGTCCGTTTTATTAAAATGCCGACGTTTCCTATCGCTTGATACATTTTCCAGACTGAAAAACGATTAAAATATATAATGCTTATATATTTGATTTAAGGATTATATACAACATTTACTTATTAACACCATATTTACATCTAAACAAGAACAAAGAGAAAATAAAATAAAAAATAATAAAAATTTAAGATTTAAAAAAAATTTAAACATTAAAAAAGATTAAAGCAATAATGAAAAAAAATTAAAAAATTTAAAATTAAAACAACAA
>NC_087200.1:40756951-40763278 GCF_015104395.2 Macrobrachium nipponense
GATCGTAAAGAGGGTTGGAAAGGGTTACGGGGGGGTTGGGGGGGTTGGGTGGTGGGGGTGGGGGGGAGTGCAGTATCACTCATCTTAACTCCGTTTTCTTTTCTTCGATTGACTCTGGTCCCGTTTTCTATTTTTAAGGAGAAACTGAAATAATGTGATTTGCGACCAGTGGAACGCATCTGCGATTGGGGTTCTTTTCCTGCGTTGCGAATTGCGTAATGAATTAGTTGTGATTTGGCTTGCTTTGGGTACGTATTTATTGATAAACAGCTAGGTTTATACAGGAGAATCTCAGTGAGTACTTGTTTTTTTTCTTTTTTTTTTTTCTCTCTTTTTTTTTATTTTCGAGTTTTTTTTTTTCCCGGGTTGAAAAAAAGTTTTGTTTTTGAAAATAATTTTTTTTTTCTTGTACTCGAGACCAGCTAAAGGGGAATTGCATCATGCCTTCGAGAACAAAGTTTAACAAGGTGGCTAATGAAACAGAAATCGTGAATTAGAACGAAAATTCGTCCGTTTCAGGGGTTCGTGTGCGGCATAATGCCCCAGTCATTGCAGACTTTTATCAACAACATTAATAGTTACTTTAATGATAACGGAATTACAGATTACAGAGGCGTTTAAATTAGCAGAGTCTCTGTTGCATTTTAGAAATGAGGACTTGAATTTTCGTTGTCGCGATCATCGTTATGCTAAATGCAAAAACTGGCCAGGTCTCCTAGAATTTCTTAAAGTAGCCTATGGACCTGAAGAACACGAAGGTTTAATCTGTAGTTTAATAAAGTATGCTTGAGAGAGGGTCTCCTTCCCAAGTACACCAATAATAATGATAATACAATATTGCTTTTTAATTTATGTCTCACCACTGGCATTATTTCCCGATATAATCCCTTGGGGCTGTGGATTCTCCTTATGTATATGAAGTGCTACTTAAATAATGATAATAATAATAATAATAGTAATGAAGATGGATGTTCTTTACCAACTCAAGAAAGGAGGTAACATGGACAACATCAAGCTGTATGGTAAGAGCATCAAGGAAATAGATACCCTAATCCAGATTGTAAGAACTGTATCTGGGAATATCAGGCTGTAGTTTGGAATAGAAAAATGTGCCTTGGTCAACAAACGAAAATGCAAAGTAACAAGGCATGAAAGGATAAAGCTACCAGATGGGAATAGAATAAAACACATAGATGGGACAGGATACAAATACCTGGGAATAATAGAAGGTGAGGATGTAAAACACCAAGAGTTGAAGGACGCAATCGGGAATGAATATAGGCAGAGACTTAAGGTGATACTCAAATCGAAACTCAACTCCGGAAATATAAGGAAAGCCATAAATACATGGGTAGTACCAGTAATCAGGTACAGCACAGTAGTTGTGGAGTGGATGAAGGCTGAACTCTGCAGCATAGACCAGAAAACTAGGAAGCACATGACAATACACAAAGCACTACACCCAAGAGCAAATACAGACAGACTATACATAACACGAAAGGAAGGAGGGAGAGGGCTACTAAGCATAGAGGACTGTCTCAACTTCGAGAGCAGAGCACTAGGGCAACCTCTGAAAACCAGTTTCTCAAGAGTGCATGGGAAGAAGGACTGATAAAAGTATGTCCACAGAACAATTGCTGGGAACAACATCTCACCCAATTGCAGGAAGTGTAATATGAAAAACGAGACCATAAATCATATAGCAAGCGAGTGTCCAGCACTTGCACAGAATCACTACAAAAAGAGGCTTGATTCAGTAGCAAAAACCCTCCACTGGAGCCTCTACAAGATACACCAGCTACCTTGTAGTAATAATTGGCATGAACACCAACCTGAAGGAGTGATAGAAAACGATCTAGCAAAGATTCTCTCGGACTATGGTATCAGAACACATAGGGTGATACATGCCAATAGACCAGATACGACGTTGATTGACAAAATCAAGAAGAAAGTATCATTCATTGGTGTCGCAATACCATGGGACACCAGAGTAGAAGAAAAGAGAGAGAATAGATTGATAAGTATCAAGACCTGAAAATGGGAATAAGAAAGATGTGAGATATGCCAGTGGAAATTGTACCCATAATTATAGGAACCCTAGGCACGATCCCAAGATCCCTGAAAAGGAATCTGGAAAAACTAGATGCTAAAATGGCTCCAGGACTCATACAGAAGAGTGTTCTCCTAGAAACAGCACACATAGTGAAAAAAGTGATGGACTCCTAAGGAGGCAGGATGCAACCCAAAACTCCACACTATAAAAAAACACCCAGTCGAATAATATAATTGTGATAGAATAATGATAATAATAGTAAATATAAATTTTTTTCTGGTCTATCACAGTCCTCCAATTCGACTGGGTGGTATTTATAGTGAGGGTTCCAGGTTGTGCACTGTTTCTAGGAGCACACTCTTCTGCATGAGGCCTGGAGCTACTTCAGCTCTATTTTTTTCAGATTCCTTTTCAGGGATCTTGGGATCGTGCCTGCCTAGTGTTTCTATGATTATGGGTACAATTTTCACTGGCATATCTCATATCCTTCTTATTTCTATTTTCAGGTCTTGATACTTATCCATTTTTTCTCTTTCTTTCTCTTCAACTCTGATGTCCCACGGTATTGCGACATCAGTGTGTGGTACTTTCTTCCTGATATTGTCAATCAACATCACGTCTGGTCTATTTGCACTTGTCACATTATCTGCTCTGATACCATAGTCCCAGGGAAATTTTGCCTAATCATTCTCTATCACTCCTTCAGGTTGGTGCTCGTATCACTTATTACTGCAAAGTAGCTGGTGCTCCTTGCACAGGCTCCAGTGGAGGGCTTTTGCCACTGAATCATACTTCCTTTAGTAGTGATTCTGTGCAAGTGCCCGACATTCGCTTCTTATGTGATTTATGGTCTCGTTTTTCATATTGTACATCCTACATATGGGCAAGATATTGTTTCCATCTGTCGTTCTTTGAACATATCTGGTTCTTAGGGCCTGATCTTACGCTGCTGTTATCATTCCTACTGTTTCCTTCTTTAGCTCTCCCCTCTGTAGCGATTGCATTGTTTCATCGCTAGCCAGTTTTCTGGTCTGTCTCATGTACTGTCTGTGCATTGGTTTGTTGCGCAATTCTTCTGTTCTGTTTGTCATTCTCCTATCTATGTATATTTCTGCGTCTTTGTCTACTTTTATCAGTCATTCTTCCCATGCACTCTTGAGCCACTCGTCTTCTCTGGTTTTCAGAAATTGCCCCAGTGCTCTGTTCTCGATATTGACAGTCTTCTATGCTTAGTAGCCCTCTCCCTCCTTCTTTTTGTGTTATGTGTAGTCTGTCCGTATTTGCTCTTGAGTGTGGTGCTTTTTGTATTTTCTTATGTTTCTTAGTTTTCTTGTCTATGCTGCGGAGTTCGGCCTTCGTCCATTCCACTACTCCTACGCTGTATCTGATTACTGGTACTGCCCATGTGGGTAGTACCAGTTGAGTTGAGTTTTGACTTGAGTATCGCATTAAGCCTGTACATATATACTTTCCTGATCATATCCATCATCTCTTGATGTTTTATATCCTCTCCTTCTATTATTCCCAGGTATTTGTATCCTGTCTCATCTGTGTGTTTGATGTTGTTCCCATCTGGTTGCTTTATCCCTCCAATCCTTGTTACTTTGCCCTTTTGTATTATTATTATTATTATTATTATTATTATTATTATTATTATTATTATTATTATCATCTTTCACACAGGAAGATAAATTCACCAATAACCTTATTTCCAAAAAATATACTAAAAGCTTTAAGAATAAAGAATTTTACGCTAGTGTTGTCTCTTTAGCCACATCTGATGCTGCGGTTGCCTCTCTTTTTCCCGTTCAGGTAACTCGGCTACTTCCAGTAACCGATGCAGCCGGCGCCTATGCTGTTGAAGAAGACCATCAAAACGACCGCATTGGGCAAGGACCAGTTACACGTTCCAGACGACTGGCGGGGCTTTCATCAGAAAACGACGACATTGCCTGATTTATGCTTGACGACCGGTTCCATTGTTCATAAACAAGTCACTTAATTTTTTTACTCCTCTTATGTTTACTTTGCTGTAGTGCTATATCAACGTGTTAGATTCATAAGGGGAACCGACAAGATTCCCGAAAGCTATCCTTGCTTCTTTTTAAATCTAAATATATGTACATTTACATAACTGTGGATTTGCTTCTCCTTTTGAAGACTCGTGCTGCTATGAGGATTTTTTAAAAATTATTATTATTATTATTATTATTATTATTATTATTATTATTATTATTATATTTCACATGGAGCAAGCACAATGGGCCATAATATTATCATAATTTGTTATATGTAATAATAATAATAATAATAATAATAATAATAATAATAATAATAATAATAATAATAATAATTAATAATAATTAATTATAATAATAATAATAATGTTGCAGAATGAAACCACACTTGTTAAGTCATGTATACTTTTTATCTGCTATTATAAAAATAACACAATAATGCAAATTTTGTAGCTAGAACGCATTGTTCAAATTCGTTTCATAATGAAATATTTCTTACAAAGATCGTATGATTTTGTACGCAGAACAAGTATTGATAAAAATAAAAGTTTTCTAATCACATTCCTGCTGTTTCATCACTATATATCTTCAATAGAAGATTAGATTTTCAATAATTTCAGTCATATTTCCTCTCACTAAAACTGAAACGCAATTCTTGCTTATGAGAGAGCGGAATTGTTCTATTGGGTTGTTAGAATGAATGAATATGTGGCTAAGGTTAACTGGAATAAGGTTTTCAATAAAGGATAGTCGTCTACAGCGCTCTTATTCGTTAAACTTTGTTCAAGTGCAGTATATGAGGACGAAATTATAGTCAGTATCTATCGAGGACGCCGTGGCCGAACCTGAGCACAAAGGGGGTTTTGCCTTTGCAGAACCGGCGCAATTTTGCGCATTAACAACTACAACGAAGCTATTCCCAATTAGGCCGATATAAAACGTGGGAATTGGAGCACAAACGAGGCTTTGCTAACTCGCTGAAGTGTTCCAACTGGAACACTCAACAGTGTTTATAAGAGGCTTAAATTTAGACAAAAATTGGTTAAAATGATAATATTAATAACGGCTTTCATATGAGGAATTCATGACTGAAACAAAGCTTGGTTAGGGGAAATATTAAATGGCAAAATTCATACTTACAAGACAATTTTAAACAAAGCTTGATATAAATAGAAAAAAAAAATACAATCATCAGCGGCTTTCATGTGAATGTATTTGAGACGATGCATTAAAGATATGAATCTTGAATGTAAAATGCATTATAATACGGAGTTTTTTTATCTGATGAAACTTACAAAGAACCGAAATACATCTTTTGTGCAAATGTCATAAAAAGGAGAAAATCAGGCTTTCGTTAGGAGCGAAAGCTAATCGAATAGTAGAAGGTCGTTTAATGTCAACCTTGAGAATCTAGCGCTATGTACAGAGGAGAAGCATGAGTGTAAGAAGCCGGTTTGATATGGTTCTCTCACCCGTAGTGGGGTAGTGCCGTCGGTGGACCTCATGCTGTGCACTGTAGTCATTACTTAAGGTTCTTTGCAGCCGGCCTTCTACCCCTATCTGCAACCACTTTCGTTCCTTTTACTGTGCTTCCTTTCATATACTCTTTCTTCATCTTACTTTCCACCCTCTCCTAACACTTGATTCATAGTGCAACTGCAAGGTTTTCCTCCTGTTACACGTTTCAAACCTTTTACTGTAAATTTCCATTTCAGCGCTGAATTACCTCATAGGTCCCAGTCTTGGCCTTGGGCCTAAATTTTATATTCAACTCAAGGAACGATAGATGACGCTAACCAGAAAGCGTTTTGATATAAGCATGAATTGACATCATTGCTTTTTGCATTAATTCAATTCTGCCTACAATAAATCTTGAGTAAATGTCTGGAGTAATGGTACACGCACACATAAAGGAAAGTTTTTATTTTTAATAGAAAAATGTATTTTCATGATGGCTGAGTTTTTGGGCCATCGTATTAAATCTCTTTCCATGTGGCGTACGTGAGGTTCTTGAGGGAACACCTTTTGTTTTTATCGTGCCTCAAATAAATGAAGTCTCTTACTGAGAGATCATCTTTTGTTTTATCTTGGCTCACATAAATGAAACATCTCTTACTGAAGGAACACCTTTTATCTTTTCTTGCCTCAAATATATGAAGCATCTGTTATTGAGGGATCATCTTTTGTTTTGTCTTGCCTCACATACATGAAGTATCTCTTATTGAGGGGGCACCTTTTGTTTTATCTCACATAAAT
>NC_087200.1:40763778-40778778 GCF_015104395.2 Macrobrachium nipponense
GGGTCAGTATGTAGGTTTCATCAAGAAAAACAACATAATCGTATGTCATCTTATCTTTTCCCACATACTTTCTTTTCATTTTCTTTCCTTTGATTCCAGTAAAGCGGTTCTATATTTTCATTAGATGTCAATTAATAAGGAAACAGAACAGTTAATCATACTGAATTGTTGAAAACCTTTCCTTAATTCTTCCTTTTCCACGATGAGTAAACTTTAAACATATCAATAGAAATGGTAAAACTATTTACCTCGCCTTCTTTGGATATTATATATTCATCATAAAACTGCCAGAGATACCTTAAGGGATGCCAGCACGGACTCTTGCATATAGAGCAGCCTGTAACTTTATTCATGGAACGTACAAACAGGTCAAGGGCTGGTCCTAGCCGCAGTGTAGCTCCTTACCTTAGACAGGTAGAAATAGGGATGAAACATAACCATTTTTATTTGTTAATAGATAGATATATAAATACAAAATGGTACAGTATATCAGACTAAAGTTCATACATTGGAAAAATGGTAGTGCAATACACATGATAGCAATAATACAAGAAACATAACAATAATAACAGAAATGAAGATATATATGAAAAAAATGTAAGACAAAAGTTGTGTTTGTTTCTTCCCGTGTGTTTCGTTCGTGGGTTCGTTGTCACAGGATAATGGCCGCCGTGGACCCTACAGGATATTTAATGAATGAAAAAGCTTCCATCGGATTTTATTTGAAAATTAGGTACCCAAAACTTTGTTAAGTATTTTTGAAAGTTTATTCGGATTTAACCACAACTAATGCATTTTAACATTACTATTCGCTGTCAAAGTTACTTTACTCTACCTTATTAAAGTTATTTGTTTGTCCAAAACTTGATTTAATCCCTTATAACCTCTATTCTTACATATGTTTTGCTGATGTCGTAAGATGAGCTGAAATTATTATTTGGAATCTTTTGATATTTAATATAGGATTATTGTAATCATCCTATAATAATCAACTTCTGTTCCGAGTTTTTGTCATTTTAGGAAATGAAAATATTGTGGCGTTTACCCTTCATTATTTACATTTCCTTATTAGTACTGTTGCTGTTGTTATGTTTATGTTCGAGCTAAAAGAAGTCACATATGATTTTGAAGTAAATAAAATAAGAAATAATTAAGAGAATAGCCAGATATTTTAATAAGATCGAACAGCTACCCTTGAGGTTTACATCAAGGCACCTGTAGCTAATGTCAAGTTCACTCGATTTTATACTATACAATTTAACACCAGTTTTAACGTTCATTTTTTGTCATTTTTTTTCTATGTAATTTAAACTATATTGTGTCTTCTTTTCTATTTAGATTTAAGTTGTTTCTTACACTCTCTTTCCACTTTTATAATTTTTTTTTTTTAGATACTGAAAAAAAAGGTCATGCTGGCCATGCCATTGGCACCCATTCCCCGACAGTCTTGTTTTCACAATTGAAATGGACTTAACAGTTGCAAATTCTGATATGCATTTGTCTTCCATGAATTATCTAAATTCATTTTACAATGCTGAGAATGTTGGCTTTTTGAAATAAAGAGGAAAGTTCTCGAGAGGAAAAGGTAGGTCCCACGACTGGCTTCTTCGAATAGAAGCTATACTCAGACTAAGTTAAATGAGATATACTCTGAAATTGTACGCTTTTAGCCTCCCAGGTTTTAACTTCGATGAAGTTTTCGCTGATCGTAGGAAAAGCATATATTATTTTCTCTGAACCATACAGGTTTATTTCCGTAGATATGCTATGGTATACAGCAATAAGAAAAATTGTTCCTTTCACCATACAGTACACTCCTAAAAATAATATTTGAGTGATGATGACTTCTTTGTATCATAGAGGGTTGATCAATAATAGGGTGTAAAATCATAGCCATATACGTTATACAAATTCATTCCTGATATTAAGCACTTTTCGGTTGTAGGTAAATTGTTTTTATTGTTTTAGTGATTTCCTATTTCTAGGAAATAAACGGTCTAAAACTTCATTTTTTTCTTATCTGGCATATAAATTCACGTTAGAGTTTTATATGGAAATATTTCGATCCTGAAGATAGATACTACTGTATCAATGTAATTTGCTTTATGAATAATTACTTAGTCAAATTTACTATACAGTTTTAATGAGTATCATATTATACATTATAGTATAGTATTTTTCTTACTAAATTGAAGTGATGATTTTATTGACACTGTAAATTACCTATTAAAAATCTAAATAACTTATTACACACCTTATTCATCATACAATTTTTCACTCTAAGACGTCATTTAACGTACCTACGCAATCTTAACAAAACCATTTAAAAGTTTAAGGTAAAAAAAAGAAAACTGGAAAATCTTATAAATATATATTCATTTTTATTTATTTTTATGCACCTATATATAAATAAGAATAATACGGGCATTTAAAGTTAAAATATACTTGTTTGCAGACGTATCATGAAGCTCTTAATATATATGAATTCTCACTAACAATAATGATAAGAAGACGAACGAAACCTTTCATTTTCCTTAGGGGTAACCAGGATTAGGGGCGGGTTTGTATCCTCCGGAGGGCTGATACTGAGGGTACTGAGCCTCTCCTTGGTAGGAGACTTCGGCCACGTACCCAGAGTCACCGTTGACGTAGTAAGTGACCTCCTGCAGACGGCCGTCGGGAAGCTGGGCATAATAAGTTCCCTTGGTGTCGTAGCCATCTCGAGCCTCCTGGTGTCCGAAGTCGTTTCCTGAGTAGTCGTCCTTCACGGCGTAGTTGAAGTTATACTTAGCAGGACCCTGAGTAAAAATAAGATTATATATATATATATATATATATATATATATATCTATATATATATATATATATATATATATATATATATATATATATATACATATATATATATAATATATATATATATATATATATATATATATTATATATATATATATATATCATATATATATATATATATATATATATATATATATATATATATATATATATATATATATATATATATATATATATATATATATTGTCAATGAAAGCTGAAGGAACATAACAAGATTTTGTAGAAGTCAAGATTGTTTTCAAGTTCATCTTTGTAGGACGTATACATTTTCTGAAGTGACATTACTTTCCACTCTTTTACTATTATCTTACTGTTGGAGCTGAAGTTCCATAAGCAGGAGCTGGAGCATTATGAGAAGGAGAGGGTGCTTTGTGGGCAGGAGCTGGAGCATTATAAGACGGTGGAGGCGCTCCATAGGAAGGAACGGGAGGTCGATAAGACGGGGGAGAATCGGCGAAAACAGAAGTGACTGCAAAAACAGCCAAAATAATTGTCTGAAAAAGACAATGTGACATTCTAAGGTTAATTAAGGAAATAGACAGATGTCAGTGAGTAAATTCACAGTGCAAATACGAACAAAAATATCTATAGCAAGAGGCCTGTGATATGGAAAGACAAGTGGTGGAAAGATTTTCAAGATGAAAATCATCAACGATCTCTTTCATTCTCCTTCTCAAGACACAAACACTCCAGTATACACACATATATAATAGTGTCAATTGTAGCTCATAATCTATAAGGTAGATTAATTATTGAAACACAAAGGGATATAGTCGTATAGTTATAGCTCATAATCTATAAGGTTGGTTGATTATCAAAACACAGGAATAAATAGGGAAACTAAGAAGTAACATATTGCATAAGTTGCCATATTTGTGCAAATGTCATTTGCACCAATAGGACATTTCTCTTAGTATGGTCCATGAATTAATTCCTGACTAAAGAAAGGTCATATTTCAGTATATTTGGCTATTAATCGCGATTTTGAACGTAAAATTGCATATTGGAAACCTTTCATTTCGGTACTTTTTATATATCAACCAACGCAGCCTGTCTGGTACCCTCTGTCACCCATCACAAGTCTTCATGTATATAACATAATCCTTTTTCATCTCCTCTCCTTATAACACTATATCTTTTAAAGACTGACTGATTTCTTCATTCTTCTCCACTTTAAGATTATGTCTTCTTTGTCTACAAAAATTACGCGAAATCATACGATGTTTGCAGTACACGTTACAGAGCAACCCTGCGGTTCCTTTTCCAACGGAACAGTCGACAGAGAAATCACCTCGCTTACCTTCAGTGTCATGTCTGTGTCACCGATGGGGAACAGCAAGTGCCTCATCTGGAAGATTCAGCAGTCATTTATATGTCTCTGTAAGACTCAGCTGTTCCCCTGAGGTTTAATTTCTTTGACTGAAGGAGGATGGGATGGGGTAGGATGGGGAAGGGTGCCGGAAGTGAGGGTGATAATTTCGTCACTTATCTGGTCTGAGAAAGCAAAATGACCACCGGCAAAATGAGCAGTTATGTTGAGTAATCTGGAGCATTCCTCGTAAAATGAAGATTTAGTAAAATATTTGACCTTGTGTCTGTCAAAGAAATATGTTCTTAGAGGTGATGATCGTTACGTATTTTCACTGATTTCTTCCTCTCCGTTCTTCTTTTACTGTGCCGTTGTATCTCACTGCCCTTTTTAAAGGCGCTCTTTAACTTCAGTTAAATGATAATAGGCCACTTCAATTCTAATGTGTATATTTATTTTGCCTTGCTTTACAAGTTACTCTTATGATCGATTTACAAGTTATGAAAAATATGAGATTATGTTTATTATTATATAACATGATGAGACGATAAAGTAAGAATATTGGTGAGTGACAGTAATAATTTCTTTACTGTATTGTCAATGAATCTCTTGAGGATGTTTTCTGCAAAATGGACCATTCTTAGTCTAGCAGTTAAAGTGAGAATGTATTGGTTTCGTTTCTTTTATATATATATATATATATATATATATATATATATATATATATATATATATATATATATATATATATATATATATATATACTATATACTATCTTCCTTATAGAAGAAAACTGCTTAACGTTGAAAAAAAAATGTTTTTACTACTTTTACAATAATTGTAAGCAGTATTGCCTCGAAAACTCTAAACTAATGAGTGCCAATAGGTAATCATTCTAAAGTGCCGTATCCCAAGGCAGAGGAGTGCCAAGTAGAAAACTGTGGAAAACCTTCGTGGAGGAAACGCCCTTAAAATGGCAGATGAGTATGTGGTAGGTCTTTGTAGTGTTACTAAGAAGTATCTCCTTCAGTTGCTACCGCAGGAAGTACCTCTGACCACCACTATTTCCTTGCCTTGTTTGACAAAAAAAAAAAAAAAAAAAAAAAAAGTTAGCAAAATTAAATAATATTTGAAGAATGATTTTCAACGACTACTGTGTCTGAGGGTGGTGTCAGACATTACTAGGTTCAAAACAGTCTCATTTTAGTAATGTTAACATTAATTTGAGCCACTCCCTAATATCCACTAGTACTACCTGACATATCTATTAAATCATAAATACCATTTCAATTGATTCTGGTCTTATGGTCATTAAATAGATAGCATTAAACTGGGTACGCAAAAAATCAACTTGATTGGCTTGCAGTGTCGCATTGCACCTCTTTTAGATCATACGTCAAGATAATTAGAGAGCTTATGAAACATTCATTTTATTCGAAGGCTGAAAAGAGAATTGGTAATTTCCATTAATTCTCATCGCATATATATTAAGATTTATTTGGGTTTGCTTAAATCAGTCATTTGAATTTAACTGAGGGACATATGCAAAATCTGATAAATAATTTTCAGGTGTTAGGATTATGAATAAGAAATTAAACAAACTCTCTTTACTGAAAATATAAAAAAGAAAAGAAATTTTAGATGACTGATGTTAAATTATCCCAACTTAGATCAGTAATAAAATCGGGAAAAACATTAACTGAAACAAAAAACGCAACAGCTGCTAATGACTTTTTCTTCTGGTATTCCCGGTGGAGATAACGAAAAATGGATTTAGTGATTCACATGAAACTTGATTCAAAGCAAAAGAATATGACAATTTTGGTTACTTTCATAAAACGAGAGCTTTCCAAAATAACGTACTATGACCCAAGTCTATAACCTGTCAGTTCTCTCCAAGCAATCATGGTAAATTTACTATAATAGTAATACGACTTTATTCTGTTTTCTTACGATCCTATATATCACTTCATCACCAAGGGTCCCAAAATTTCGTTTGAAGTAATGCATCGCTATTTCTGCCGTCTACATAATTATGTTGACCGATTTAAACAGCAAGATCATCGAGGGCTAGGATTTAACTCTGGGTTCTTTGGAAGAAATTTGACTGCCATTGAAGTTACGGCAGCGTGCAGTGGCCATGCGGTGTCCTTATGCCGCCGTCATACACAATTAATACATGGCGCGCACATGTTGTGGGGCTTGCAGCGTGCATGTGGCGTGTTACGGCGCCTCCCTAGGTTGATTGTATGGAAGGTTGCCGCAGGCAGCCTGGTGAGGATAAAAGGGGCCGGACAGAGCAAGGGGGCATCATTCGCGCTCTGACAGGCTGTCGACATGCATACCCAGTCACTCTCGAGCCACTTGACACGAAGATGCCTCTTCAGAAGAGCACCCCCAGGCATACCCAGCAGTCCCAGGTCTCCCAGTACACCCAGGACACCCAGGACATCCAGCCTGCACAACCGTAGGATACGTCTGACCACAAAGAAGAGCTGTCCACAGAGCCGACCCTAACCTCATTTCTCGAAACCTAGGACACCGCAGGACTGAGTGGTATCGTAGTGCAGCGGAAGAAACGATACTGCCCCAGCAAGAAGGACATACAAGATTACCCGGTCACGCCAGAGGACAAGGAGATCATCGTCGATTTTGTCAAGTCATACCCTACCTTATACAACAAGTGGGACAGGCAATGTCCAATCCGAGGAGGAAGGAGGAACTCTGGCGTGAACTGGCAGCGAATTTTACCAATTGCACCTTCCAGCAAGTTCAGAAGTACTTCGGTGCCTGTCGTACTGACTTCGGGAAGATCGAGAAGAGGGAGCACTAGAGTGGGTTGGCTGCACGGCACAGGACAGCACGGGAGGAGGATATCATGACTACGTGGGCATTCCTGGGAGGTCACATCGACCACAAACCCACAATAGCAAGTGATCGCTTCTCACCTGTATCCTCCCACAGAACCGATGGAGAGGATTCCTCCAGTGCTGACATGTCAGGCCTGTCAGCAGCTTCGATCTAGCGGAGGAGGCGGCAGAAGCAGAAGAGATCTACCACATTGACAGAGGAGCGACGGCTATCCGCCAACACACCTGAATCGACTGAAGGACTGCAGACTCAACTGACTCAAATTATGACCAGCATCAACACACTTATGCCACTAGCCCAGGACAATACTCATCGTGACATCACCGTATTTGTCCAGTACTTGACTCAACACTTGGAGTACGTGCCTCGATGATACCAGAAGCCCTTCTTCGAGCAAGTTATCAGGCTTTGCCACATTTTGGAGGGACCTGAAAAAGAGGATGCTATGGCGAAAGAGGCCATGGCTCGGGGGGTTTGTTCCCACTGGACGCCCACACGAGTTGAGAGAGGAACACAGATGAAACCAGGAAATTCCACAGCTTCTGCACTGCAACCGATTCGGGGTTCATCACACCAGTGGTTCACATCTCAATCCCAACCTGTGTTCTTCCAATATGATCCCCTCTCAACAGCAGCCTCAGCAGCAGCAGTTCTCTCATCAGCAGGTGTACTTGACATAGGCGACACAGGTATCGACACCGTCATTCTTTCCCAGTGGACGGTCGACACCACTGAACTTCACCCCAAGACCTTCAAGTTCTTCGCTGTCACCGCTAGTCACCAGTCTCTTGGCAGACTTGCAGCCCCCTACCCCTGGCGCCAGTATTGCGACCCCCAAACCTACTGCCGCAGATGACCCACCCACCTACGACTTGACCATCTCCCCAGGTGAAAAGGAGGACATTGACCCCGACACAATGGAGTGATACAGTAACAAACAATGTATGAATAAATAAACTTTTACCTTCTTAATATTAAATGATTTTGTACATTTTATAGAATTCATAACTTTTCTTTTTATAATAAATATGTTGAAATACTGACTTGCATTTACATTTTCCTTATTGATGGTTAATTTATGTCATGACAATATATATGATGATATGATTGGGTGAAATGAAATTGAATAATTAAAGAGCATGGCCTTAAAGAATAATAACATGAAGAAATATAACAAGGAAAAGTATAAAAATTGAAATAATGATATGGTGAAATAGTTGAAAATATGAAATGAAATAGAACACTCGGAAAAATTAACTTGAAACTATAAAATGCAATTGGAATAATTAAAAATAAGAGCATGGCCAATAAAAAGAATAATAACATGAAGAAATTATAACAGTAAAATCTAACATGAAGTGGTTGATACATGAAATTATGAAAATAAATAGAAACTTCTGAAAAGTAACTTGAACTATAAAAGAAAATGTTAACATGAAATAAATAGGGCCATCAAATGATATAATAACGTTACAAGGTAAAGAAACAATAAATTTATAAATATTTAGAAACATGATCAAATAAACATTGAACACATTACAAATGATAATGTTTTTTTTTTTAAACAATAATTAAACTATTGGACTGGCGACATGGTTAGTTATTTAACGGGGGTGGGAACAATTGAAAAAAGGGGTGAACAGTAACAGAACTAAATACATATTGACTTCAAGTTGGATAATAATATGATATTTGCAAGTAGAAAAATTTTTATGATATAAAACAAACAAGTCACAACTTCATTTGCTTACGTTTCTGTTGCTTTTTCACATGTTTCATTTTCTTAGCAATTCTTATGCTTTTCGTGTTTGTTTTTCCTTACATTCTTATGCTTTTCATGTTCATTTTCTTACATTCCTATGGCTTTTCCATGTTTAATTTTCTTACATTCTATGCCGTTTCCATGTTCATTTTCTTACCATTGGTTATGCCTTTTCATTGTTCATTTTCTTTACATTCTATGCTTTTCATTGTTTGTTTTTCTTTTGTACCATTCCTATTGCGTTTCATGTTCATTTTTCTTACGATTTTCTATGCGTTTCGTGTTTCATTTTCTTACTTAATATTCTTTTCAATGTTTTGTTTTTTCTTAAACATTTCTGTTTTGGTCATTGTTAATTTCTTTAATCATTTTTATGCTTTTCAATTAATTTGATTTCTTACATTTCTATGCGTTTTCATGGTCATTTTTCTTACATTCTCTGCTTCTTCATGGTTCATTTTTCTTACATTCTTATGCTTTTTCAATGTTTTGTTTAGGTAAGTATTTTTGTTATGTCCGCAACATTTTGCTTCTCATTTGTCGCCTCATTATTTCTCAAATTATTATTATTTATTACTTTCAGTTACATTATTTTCCCAAACAACATCATTTTTTTCTATATGATACAAATCAATCATTCCAATATTCCTTTATTATATTTAATATTATTTGTTATTAGTTCTTTAGGACCAATACAAAACTATGGGAGTATTAAAACTGATAAATACATCATGATCTTTATTTTTTTAAAAATTCATGTTACATTGGTTGGGCTAGGTTTTACCATAGTTCTTTGGGTCCTCTAGTTCGTCAGTAGCTGGTCATCCTCGAGGAAACACCATTCATTCGCTCCTTTGCCCATTATCCCACTACGGGCCTGCATCCCGATGAGTTAAGCTAAAATTGGGCCGCAGGTAAATTTTTCTGACGGTGCCTTCCACTCGACGTGTGTAGTTTCGGCGGTCCCCTTCTTGCATCAGAGTCCGTTTCCGTGGAGCTTCCAGTGATTCCTGCCTCCAAAAGTACCTGGTTTACGACGTTACGTTATGGTGTTGGTCCTTCATGGTCGACGTTGGTGGCCGGCGGCAAAATGGGTAGCGTTTGTGCAGTGCCAGGTTGTGCATGACACATTGCGCACAAAAGTTATCTTCTTTCAATTCGTGTAGCATCCCTGTTTGCATCGGTGTCGTCCCAAAGACTCGCCATCTCATCTGCAGCAGGCTGAATGCGTTTTTCCACCACACGATGAGTTGGCCGAGATAAATCTGGTTACGCTGGATAGTCGTTCGGTCGGGTATGGGATGGGATCTGTTGATTGGTTGGGTAGTTAAGGGCTTCATCATCCACAGACTTTGAGAGCGAAAGGCATCGTCGGCGCGACTTAATGATGGAAGGGGATGGGTTCGTCGTCGTTGGGGCCAGATTTTTTCTGTCCTTGTGGGAGTCCCTCGCTCGATTGTTATGCTGATTGGCCCGCTGGCCAGGTTTGCACTTTTGCCAGGTTTCCCCTCCATTTCCCCAGCATCTCCTTCGTGCACCGACGTCGACGAACAGGAACCTATAATTTGCAATCATGGAGAAGGGCCATGCAAGGTGACGTAATTGCTGTGGAACTTTCTTGTAATTGAAGTAACAAGTGATCCTCCACCTTTGGGTTTCTTGATCCCAATGTGCTTTTCCCATCCAGGGCTTCCACAATTAATTTGAAGTAGTCCCCACTTTTGATTCTGAATTCCGCTTTTGCTAACATTCGCTTCCATTCTTTTGCTGTTCCTGAGCCTGGGGCAACTTCATCCACTTCTGGTTTGTTATGTGCCGATAATGGCTTTAGGCAGAATAATAATGGGGATAAACTGGCGCATATGGAAGCTCTTGGAAAACTCTGGAAAAGTCCTGTATTGGAGACTTGTATAGTCGTTCCCACTTCCCAGGTGGCGGAGAGTGAACTGCCAAACTTGAGTCCCCACCTCTTGGTCTGCCAATCCCCACATTTTCGATGATCCACGATTGTCCTTTCATCAATCAAAATGGGTTTATCAGCCTTTTTTTCGGGGACCCCCCCCAAAATCTCCTCGAATAATTCAGGGAAAGATGCGTAGGAACGTTCTTGTGTTCCCTTTTTGAAGGTTTCCTCCCGCTCCCCGGAGCCCGAAATCCGCCCTGCACCTGCCGTCCTTTCTGGCTTAATTTTGTGCAGGCGTGGGGTGTGGCACTGTGTAGTACGTCTTCCCAATCCTATCAATGACCCTGGAGCTGCCACAAACGACGGCCATTACCAAACCAGAAGTGATTGGGAAGTGCCCCAAAAAACCCTTCCTCCCCCTTGGCGTTGGGTACCTCGGATGGGTGGGGAGAGGCTGTTGGGATGTCCATAACGCATTGCTGGCTGGGGCGTGGAATGAAGGATGTGCTTGGCAAGGCCTTCTAAATATATTAGCCCCTGGTTCATTATCTTGAAACGGGCTGTGGCCACGGTGCCATGTGACAACCAAATTCATGCCACCGTTTCCAACTACGTCGAGTCTCGTGCACATATGCTGCGCCACTCCACAGCAAACACTGCAAAGCCACCCACAACACCCAACCACTACACGGAGGAACAAAGCCGCGCAAGAGGGCGTGGCCATAGGCATAGCAACAATGCACCATTAAAACCTCACCAACGCCCTTGTAACACTGCCGCTTAGAAACAACAAACGTTTCAACCGCAACAACACCCGCCGCAACAATGACCGTAAAAACCAAACCGCATGGGTCCGCGGCACGCCGCCCAATAACGGTCACTTTTACTCACACCTCATCAATTTTCTGGCGGCTTCTTGCGGACCCCAACGCCGTAACTGCCCGTAACACAAAAGTGGGTAGGTGTAAACCTACCTTAAGCTAAGAACCTCCCACTAGGAAGGTCTTGTTTCCTTAAAAGCTCCATTCCTGTCTATTGTCGCTAGTTACAGACCCACCTTAGGTTTTCATAAAGACCTAAATACATTTTTTTTTTAAATCATAGTCAAAGAGAAACAGAGATCAATGGTTTCCCTCAACATAAGTGAAAGTGGTGAATAGTTCTATTAGCAATCAAAGGCACCTGACAAAGTAAATATCAAGGTCAACAGGCTAGGATGTCAACACCACGACGGAATAAATTTTGTTTCATGAACATAGCTTTTTGAGAATTATTAGATCTAGAAACGTTCAAAACGTCTATCTAAACAGAAAATTAGAAATGCCTGTTTATGCCTTGAAATATGGAATTAATTCTGTTTCTAATACAGAAAGCATGTTAACATTTTATTCCGCGGAAAAAGGTTGCAAAGTTCCGTCAGAGGTAAATGCCAGGTTTTTAAAAAGCTTCGTGAACCTATCAGGTTTTTAAGCCTAACATTAGTTACCGATGATCGTAGAGAGGTTTTATTTTCCGTACCACTATGGGATTGCGGTGTAATAGGAAAACTTTTTCAGAATCGTGCCCTTTTTATTTTAGTCACTAAACGCTTCCAACGTGGGTCAATGAAGAAAAAAACAAAAATTTAGTTAGTAATTTACCGCAAATACAATTATCGGAAAATATTGGAATCTTCATAGCCACATTATGCAATTGCATTTTGATGTTACTCTACTTTTTTATATAATAATAACTCGTTCGTTACGAAAATATGCTATAGTTTTTAAAGATTTCTTGTTTCGAAGATATAAACTTTCTATAACTACATCGTTAATACTTACTATAAAACTTTTTTTAGGGGTAAATGCAGGAAAAAAGGCATATAACAATGTGGAATTTCATATACAAATGTTATTATGATTTTGAATATAGCTATTCTATTGCACTATTTTCCATTATAAATAATCATTTGTTAAGTCAGTTTTACAATTTATTTTCCTTGAATATCCTTTCAGTAAGTTAGGCATTGGGCTTGGATTCTGTCACGATGCTTCCATACAGGGAACTTGTTGATGCTTAATCAAAATTCCATTAAGGATTTCAATAATACCTCATATTTACTTTATTTACCATTCCAAAAGTCTCAATTTAATTCCCAAGAAATGGTACTTTGTTGTTTAACAATGAAATATACTAATTTAATATGTACTTTTTGCCATTATATATTTTTTGCAAACTCACCAAAAGGCATTTTGATTTAAACTACCTGTCATTTGTTCACCATGACCGCGTGGTTAATGTTTAAGGATAATAAAGGCAACATTAATAATTATGGGAATTATTAATTCTTATATTTGGTTTTTCAATTCAAAATTGTAAGATAAAGTAATAGAAAAATAAAAAATTACATTCAAAGATAACATACTTTATTTTACAAAACATATCCAATTACCTCGTTTTAACCAATAAAGTTTAACCAACCGATTCAGATCAAACGTTTCCCTTAAGTGTAACCAGGCTTAGGGGCGGGATTGTATCCTCCGGTGGGCTGATACTGGGAGTTTAACAACAACTAATGCATTTTTAAGTTACCTTACATATGTTTTGCTGATTGTCATTTTAGGCAACGAAAGTATTGTGGCTGTTACCCTTCATTGTTCACATTTCTTTCATAGTAATGTTGCCGTTATTCTCTTATGTTTGAGTTTATAGTAGAAGACATATCTGGTTTTGAAGTAAAATTAAAATAAAAGAAATTGATTGAATTAAGGAATTTTCCCAGATAATTTTTAAAATGAAGATTCGAAAAGCTACCCACGAGTTTTACAGTAAAGCACTTGCAGCCAATGTCAAGTTTCAAACTCGATTTTTGTTTAATACAGTAACCATTTCCAGCAAACAGTTTCAACGTTAATTTATTTTTTCCCTTAAGTTATTTAAAACTTACTTCCTTGTCTTTCCTTCTGTTGTTTTATAATTTTAAGTAGTTTCTTACATTCTCTTTCCTCTTATATATTTTTTTCTTCTACATCCTAAAACAAAGTCATGGGTGAAATGAACTAAACAGTTGCATAATCATCAAAGGTATCAGATCTATTATGTCAAGCAGCCAGGAATTTTGGGTTCAGTTATCTACGAGTATAACTATATATTCTGTACTAGAATCTTTTACGTAATGCATTTCGTTAACCCAGGTTTTTCATAAATTTTCAGTATTCTTAGTTTTCAATTAATTAGTTCTCTTTCTATTGTAAGAAAAGTAAAAACCACCGCGGCATACATTTGCCGTTTTGCAATACTGAGAACCTTGCATTTTCGGAAAACACGGAAAGTTCCTCAGAGGAAACGATAGGTGCTAATTGGGTTTCTTCGAACAGAATCCATCTTCACACTAAATCAAAATTATAAGATGTTCTCTAAAATTCTACACTTTTAGCCTCCCAGGTTTTCGCTTCGATAAGGTTTTCACATGTGGTAGAAAAACATTTATTTCTTTTCTGGGCCATAGAGGTTTGTTTCCGTAGATAAACTATGGTTTACTGCAGTTAGAAAAAATTTTCATCACCGTTTCTTTCACCATACAGTACGCGCCATACAGATTCAGGAAGAAATTGAAACCATGAAAGGTGTTGTTTACTAAAATAATATTTGAGTGATGGTGTCTTCTTTATATCGTAGAGATTTGATTAGCAATGGGGTATAAAATCGGCCTTATTCTTTATATTAAGGACTTTTCGGTTGAATGGGAAAATCTTTTAAGGTTTTAATGATTTCCTATTTTGAGAAAATAAACGGTCTGTAACTTCATATCCTTTTTATCTGGTATATAAAAATACAGGTCAGAATTCAATATAAAAAAGTTATTAAGATCCTCAAGAAAGATATTGTATCAATCTAATATGCTTTATGAATAATTGATTAGTCAGATTTACCATATCGTTTACATAAATATAATTTTAAACATTTAGGTATATGGTTTTGTTTACTAAATTCGAGTAATGCTTTCAGTGACCATATACATTACTTATAAAAAATCTAAGTTATTATTTAATATACACTTTATACACTATACATTTTTGTACTCTAAGACGGCATTTAATTTAGCGACGCAATTCTAACATATCCATTCGAAAGTTTAAGGGAAAAATCTAAACTTGTATATCTTATGTATGTCATTTTTATTTAATTTTAATGCACCTAGATATAAATAAGACTAATACATGCATTTAAAGTTAACATACTTATTTACAGACGTATTAGCAAGCTCTTAGTGTTTACCAACACACGTTAACAATAATGACAACAAGACGAACGAAACC
>NC_087200.1:40783327-40788327 GCF_015104395.2 Macrobrachium nipponense
GGGCCGACCGGCTAAATGAATATCAGGATAGTTTATGTAACTCCGGGTGGGTTGCGGGTGCTAACATCAAAGTGAAAGATTTTATCCGTTTGATCCTACCTTACGTCTATCACTGTAATGTTGCCTGAAGCGTAGTACGTGTTTTGATAAAAAAATGCAGCCCGACAGTACGGAATTAGATGTGTATAAAACAAATCAAAAAACACACTGTCTAAATGTACCGACCTAGATCCTTCGCTCATTCAAGTTTTTGCAAAAAAATGAGAACAAGCCACAACAAGTAAATGTGGTACATAATAATAAAATCAAGTTGCAGGGATGGTTTGTTATAACTGTAAACGACCAGTCACATGATTTCAGGACTGTCGACGCGTTTTTGTTCAATACACAATAGTTTCAACTCATTCATATACCGTTGCTACTCGAGGAATCAACAGCCAAACGCTACAAAACACCAACCAGTTGCTAGTGCAAATAAAAAAGAAGGGTCCTCAGTAACTATAAAAACGAAACAACCAAACGGAAATTCTGCACAACAGCAGAAACAAACAATCGTGCTTCAGGTACCTCTGTTCCTGGGCCGTCTAGCCAGAACTCGCAGCGGGCAAGCGAATTTTCAGGGTGTGATAAACAAAACAAATACCACGTAGTTCACTCCAAGGGGGGAGAGGGCGATGTTGGGTCATCAATATCAACATCTTTTGTATCAAATAATCAGTTTAATCATTTATCAGATCATTGTGAGACAATTGATTTTCCTATGAAACACACGGCCGAATCAAAAAAATCTGTGCAGGTTCCCGTAGATTTGCAACAAATTCATGCAATTATTAGTCAAAACGAGTTGCGACCAACCTTACATGCAGTAAATTTGGACCATAAGTCATTCACTTTGTTCTTTGATTCTGGTAGTCCACGTAATATAATGGATTTAAGGACTCATCATTTACATCTTTTCAAATTTCCCATATAGAAAAGTCCGGAATAAGGCTCTCAGGCATTGGGAATAATGAATTAAATGTTGTGGGCGTAACTCATGTACAGTACAAGGTCGGTAAGCGCACGTTAGCCGATACCTTTGTCGTTGTACAAAACATTAATATGTATCCCGCAGTAATTATCGGATACCCGTCTATGGGCACTCAAAATATTATCTTAGCACCTGCAAAACACGGCGTGTATATCAAAGGGAAATTCTATAGGTCTTCTAATACCCTAAAATCTGTTTTAGATAATAAAGAGACAGAGCAGAGTTGTCACTTACATTACGGAACCAATCACCTGTCTCATGAACCAAGAAAATAATACAGGCAACCCAAACAGAACTCTCGCTCACTCCGTAATATCAGCTTGCACGCAAAACTCTCGAACCTAACGTAACTTCAAATATATTAGTGCGTGTAAAAGAACCTTGCTCAGGATCTGAAACATTAATCCTTTCCGAAACTCTGAAAAACACACGGATTATCCGTCACACAAGCCGTTTATACAGTCGGCTCACAACAGCAATGTAATATCGAAGTCTGTAATCATTTGAATACCACTTTAGTAATCCACAAAAATCACATATCTTGGATGCCGAAGTTTATAAACATCGCATTCTTACCGTAGCTGAGATAAATCACGCTCAATCAGTCGCGGATGAAACCCTTTTGCAATCTATAAAGAACAAAATCAATAAAGATATTCAAGAAGAAGAAATTCAGCAGAAATTTTTGAATCTGTTAACTAAATATCATGATGTTTTTTCCACTACGGATGGAACCTTAGGAAAAACGGATGTCATAGAGCATCAAATCAGGCTCAAGGACAAACAGAAAGTAATCTATGTACCTTCTCCTATGAAATTTCAGAATGAGATAACAGAGGAAGTAGGTAAAAATGTTAAAGGAAGGAGTCATTAGGAAATCAAACAGCCCTTATAATTTTCCGTTAATAGTAGTACCGAAAAAGATCGAACTTGGCGGATATGCGTATATTTTCGTCGTTTAAACGAAGAACAATCCCTGACAGATTCCCAGTACCATGTACCGATGATATCCTATCTTTACTAGGCCAGAATAAATATTTCACAAGCCTAGACTTACTAAAAGGATTCATCAGATTCCGATGGAACAAGAAAGTATCCCATACACTGCCTTCAGCACAGCCAGGGGACATTATGAATTTTTGCGTATGCCTTTTGGTTTACGTTGTGCTCCTATAACTTTTACTCGTATGATAAACGTCGTGTTTGGAGACTTGTTGGGAGATATCCTACATGCCTACATGGATGACTTAGTAATCTTTTCCAACACATTGAAGAACATTTACGTAAATTGGAGTTAGTGTTACAAAGGTTAAGGCAGCATAATTTAAGGGTAAAGATAAGTAAGTGTGAATTTTTTAAAACAGAACTAGTCTATCTAGGTTTCACGGTTTCTAGTGAAGGTCTTAAAGTCGTCCACGATAAGGTGTCGGCTATCCGTAACTTTCCGATACCTATTAACGTCAAAGGGAATACAGCAATTTTTGGGTGCAGCGGATACTATCGCCGCTTTATCCGCAATTACTCAATCATAGCCGCTCCCCTAACCGATCTTATAAAAAAGGGCGTAGATTTCGTATGGTCTGAAATTCATCAACAGGCGTTCGATAAATTTAAAGAAAGATGAACTGTGTAGTTCTCCTATCTTGAAATTTCCTGACTTCAATAAGGAATTTTTCATAGCAACAGACGCCTCAGACCTAGGAGTAGGTGGGGTATTGCTTCAACAATATGATAGACAGTTTTTCCCTATAGCTTTTTATTCACGTAAACTGAGACCTTCCGAAAGTAAATATGCAGTAATAGACAAGGAAGGGCTCGCTATTGTTAATTCACTCGTGCACTTTAAATTCATAATTTACGGTTATCCCGTCAAGGTTCTCACTGATCATAAGCCCCTAACCGACTTCTTTAAAGGCTTTAGTCACAGCCCCAAGCGAACTCGGTGGCACATGATCATTCAGGACTTTGGCGCGAGGATCGTGGGGATTTACCTGGGAAAGCAAATATCATTGCTGAACGCATTATCACGCAACCCCTCTTCATCTTGGTACCGAGCCATTAGCTGAATTAATAGATATCTCAACCTCCATGCCCGTTGTTAAAACTATATCCGAACAGGAAGATCTGGGCTGGAGTGCTGAACTATTACAGACGGAACAAAGAAAAGATCCGCAAATAGAAAAAATCATCATTGCGTTAAACGGAAATCCGAAGGAAAAAGAATACCTAAAGTATAAGCAGCAGAATTATATCCTACAGGAAAATATCCTGTGTAGATCTGTGACGAGGAAAACCCAAACCGTAACACAGCGCAGTTGAATAAACAACCAGGTGGTGTGCCTATCTCACTCATACCACGTGTCTTAAAGTTGGTTGCATGAAAATCCACTGCACGGACATCCGGGTTATACCTTGATGTCACAGAAAGCCAAATCCTTATTTTTTTTATTGGCATACGATGCTTAGAGATATAAAAAAAAGCACATAGCAAATTGTCGCACTTGTCAGAATACAAAGGGCACACGAAGACACCTGTCAGCCTAGGGGCTTACCCCAGTGCCAATCAACCCTTTGAAAGAGTACATTTAGATTTATTAACAGGATTTTACGAGTCAGACAGAGGAAATAAGCACCTCCTAGTAATTATAGACGCTTTGACTCGAATATACAGAACTTATAGCGCTTAAAACAAAAACCGCGGTTGAGTGCGCTAGGAAGTTTTTACGAGTGCTACATTTGGTAAACATGGAATTCCACACATCTTATCTCAGACTCGGGCGGGGAGTTTCAATAAATCATTTCCTTAACCTCCTTGTGCGAATTCCTTAGTATAAAGAAAGTCAATACCATGATCTATCACCCAGAGTCTAATGGGCTAGTGGAAAGGGCAAATCGTAAGGTTTTAAACATTTTAAGGGTCAACCTAGGGGGGGCAGATCCCAACTGGGACATTGCCATACCTGCGGTACTAAGCACACTTAATCACTCGTATCACGTGTCTATTAAAATGACACCGCACGAGGCACTGTACGGTATCCCGGCCCGAACGCCTTTCCACATCTTAAAGCCTACAACTAATTTATCAAAATCCTCTAAAGGATGTTATGGATGCAAGCATAAGTCGATATAATATAATTCGTAAGAATTTAGAAGAAGCACAGATCCTAATGAAAAAAAATCATGATAAAATAGCTAAGCCAACTAGAACATATGCCGTGGGCGATCAGGTATACATACAAGTATACGTGCTAAAGGTTTAAATTATAAACTGACACCTAAGTTTTGAAGGCCCGTTTAACATTTAGAAAATTTAACGGCCAATAGAGTTAGGGTTCAAATGTATCCAAACCCACTGATGTGAGAATAGTCCCATTGCACATATCAGAATCTAAAGAAAGGAAGATGGAGTGAGGGAAAAAAATGATGTTGTATTTATGAAACTTGTATAATAAATTATATATATATATCTATTAATCATATTGTATGTAAACCTATTCTTTTACGCGAGTTATTACATCTGTTTTACTCATTGCAGGTTTCAAAAATGAATCTGTTATTGTTAGGAGTGATATTGTGTATTCAGACATCTTTGTTGTATGGAAAGAGTGCTAGGACTAAAGACATAGAATTTAATCATGGCTCGATTATCGAGAGAATCGATGATGTATTCATCGTGTCAAGTAATATTGTTATCGAGTAGATATGCATGCTATTTTCTTACCTGAAGATGACGTCCTTAACTTAAAGAATGAACCTGATGAGGTTTGGGATTTCCCTTAAGGAAATGCATGAACGTAATTTTCATGCTAACTCAGAGATTTCACTAGCTCAAACGCTAAGCGTCGCAGAAATGTTGTCTTATGACATACAAAATAAAACCGCCGAGGCAGAAGAACTCGCTCGTGACCTGCTGATGTGGTCTGTGCGGCACAATACTGTTGAGCGTCGCAACCCGCTTATTCTAGCTGGA
>NC_087200.1:40793327-40850827 GCF_015104395.2 Macrobrachium nipponense
AGCCTAGGGCTTATACCAGTCCTAGGAGTAGACGGAGGCACAGACTCTGGGGAAAGGCAGAAAACGCCGGCAGGAGCAGAGCAGTGGTTAGCCTGAAAGATTTCAGGAGAACACCCTACTTCGGTATCTGCAGCAACCGTCGTAGAGGTGGAACCTACTGCAGGGGAGCCCTCACTCCGGCTGCTGCGACAGCTGTCGTAAGGGGAAAACTCCAGGCTGACTCCTGGTCGGGCAGTTCCTGGTTTTCCAGAGGAGGTATGAAGGTGAGGTCTGCCGGAGGTTCATCCTCGGGCGACAGTGGTGAAGGTGAAGAAGACTCATGGACTTTGGATTGGCCATGGGCCGCGGTAAGCTCCATGCCTGTTGGAGGATCTCCTGTAGGAGGATCCTTGGGTAGGTTAGGCGCCGGCACTAGCTCGGGGCCAGGCGCAGAAGTCAAGTTCTGTGGTGGCTCTACGTCCAGGCTGGACGGAGCTTGGCACTGCTCAGTGCTGCCAAGTGGCACTGGCAGAGAGTTGAGGTCGACTGGACCTGTGACGGGTACCGGAGGTGTGGGCCAATTACCTTCTCAGCGGGTGCCCTTGGTTATGGGAGACAGAGGGTCCTGTCTCTTTTGGAAGGCTAAGCCTCGTGGGACTTGGACAGTGTCCGCTGCACATAACCTGCTAGGGCACTAGGCCAATTTGTGAGTGCCCTATACGTTACAGGTCTTGCAAACGGAACTGTGAATGGTCAATCTCCCTCCTTGGTAACGGGGGAGACTGTTGGTGGATGTACTTCCTGGAGGAAGTAGAATTGCGATGACTCCTTGCTTTGGAGTGATTTGTTGTGGGGTTAGGACCCCTAGGCTTTTTGGAATGCGAGGGAGACTTCATGTCTTGCCCTAGGAGGAGGTTCGTAACCTCCTGGGATGTAGCTTGCAACTGCAAGAGTACATTCTTTGGAGAAGTGAGGTCTAGTGACCCTCAATTGGACGGTCGGAAGGATCAGTTTAATGTGATTGATACCTTCAATGGTGATCAATCGACGTCTATCAACATTAGCCCCTCGGGGAATTCTGTCTTCCCGTATCAGGGAGACTTGAGCGCCAGAGTCGTCGTAGGCTCTGACGTGGCTTGGCTGATAATGACTTTGGAGGGGTGCGACGGTTATAGGGCCCTTAGCTTGGGGGTCCTAGAGAAGAAGGATTAGTAATGGCCATTGCGACGGCAGGAATATTGTGGTTCGCGCACCCTCCGTAGTTGGCAGACATGTGACCCTTGCGGCCCACAGTCTCGCAGAAACTTGTTCCAGAACCTCTTCCGTGGCACTGGATTGATAAGCCGAGATGGCCCCACAGGTTGCGAATCTGCGGAGTCACCAAGGCTGGCAGTGTGCTCTGGCACAGGTGAAGAGTCCTCTCTGGCAGTGATGTGACGTGGGGAGGTTAAGGGAACCTCCGTTGAATCACCATCGGAAGCAATTTCGGGGTTAACTGGTGGGCTTACCTCTTCCAAAAGGGAGGAGGTAGGCGGTAAAAAGGTAAAAGGCTGGCAGGATGCGGCAGGAATTTCTATCTCCGGCACTGGATCAGGACCAGGCTCACAAATAGAAAGGATGTCAGGCTGACCAGAGACGGCGGGAGGGGATAAGAGAGACAGGGGGTGCAGGGCTGGAAGCTGGCAGAGTGGCTTGAGCTAGGATACTCTCCTTACGGGCCTTCTCCCGCTTGATTTCGAGTTCCTTCTCCTTGAGAGCGAGCTCCATGCTTTCGCTCCTCTCCCCTTGCCTTCCTTTCTGCTTCTCTGGCTTGTCTCTGGATTTCTCTTACTTTCTTTTTTTGCTGGCGTGCGGCAGCCTGCTGCGTCTTTATCCACTGGTCAAGTGCTGGTCCAGTTAACCAGCCTCCTTGCCCAGAGTTATGAGGGCTCGAGCTCTCTAGCTCTCTGGCAAAGAAGTCGCGGGAAGCAGGGAAGACATTTCCCTTAGGCTGCAGGAGAGGCTCGGATGAAAATGATAATAATGACCAGGAAGGGTAAATGGATGGAATGGGAGTGCCTACTGTGGAAAGTGGCATTCACTTGGAAATGGGTCTGCGACGTGGTAAGGAAAAGTCTGAAAAGACTGGGTGCTCGGTGGCACCTTGTGAATGGCACCTTCTGATGAGGTGAAAAAATCGAATGCAGTGTGCGGCGTACGTCACACTTACGGGCGTTCCCAACTTGGGAGACGTTGGAAGGGCTACCTGTAGGTCCAATACAGGTGCACGGCTTATGAGGAGGCGTTCCTTGGTTCAGTGATCCAAAATGGTGGAATACTCTATAATGAATGAGCGTTCCGTAGGACGGGCACGCAGTATAGGGCTACCTGTACGTCGTACAGGTGCGCGGCACTTATGAGGAGGCGTTCCTGGGCAGCACTAGTAGTGCTGGTATTGCGGCACTTCGGGAGGCGTTCCCTTGTTGAGTGTTCCGAAGGATCACTGACCCTTGTACCACGGACACACTAATTATTTGGGCGTTCCGTAAGGACTGGGACACGCAGGTTTAATGGCTACCTGTACGGCCTGGTAAAGTGCAATGGCCCTTATGGAGGCGTTCCTTGGAGCACTGGTATCGTGCTGGTGTGTCCCGGACACTACATGCAGTATACTTAAATATACTGAAGTGAAATGGCACTGCTCATGGCAGAGGGTAATAGTGGAGGAGAGAAAGTAAAAGGTGGGAGTACTTCAGCAGCCAGTCGATGGACAGTGTCAAGAATTAGTGGCACTGTAAAATGGTAAGACCTGACGTGCACTGGTGGTGGCCAGTCCTAAACTGGTAACGACTTCCCTGTCTGGAAGTAATGAATTGGCGTGGCACGCTGTGCGAATTGTGCTTGCGTATACGCAAGTCTTTTGTGATAAAGAAAATGAAAAGACCACTCGGGCAACGACAGGTAATGGAAATTTTAGGAATGCTCAGTCCCCTCGCTGAAGTACTCGGTAAATGAAATAAATAAATGCTTTGCAACTGCAATGGACACAGGCGCGTACGTATCACGCTGTGAAATGAAAGACACAAGAGACTAAATAATGTTAATTCTGCATGCTATAATTAATGGTAAGATGTAGTACTCTTGGCTTCGTGAATACTGTGTTCTGGTTTTCTCTCTCTCTCTCTCCTCTCTCTCTCTCTCTCTCGGAGAGGGTGAAAAATGATATATGAATGAACTCCCTTATATTGAATTGAACTACTAATGTTAGTTTAATATGACGCAACTTGCGTTAAATGATTTACTTACGTTAACGTTTACTGAAAGAATTGCTTTTGAAAACGTTTTATGAAAATGATAACGCGCTCGCGTTGAACGATTTTTACGTTAATGTTAGCGGCTTGCGCTTATGAAATGATTTGCGTTTCAATATGAATTTCACAAAGACGCGTTTTTACGTTAACAATTCTTGCAAGTGACTCTACTTTTAAGATTTACGTTAACTTTACGTAAGGACAAGTGAAAAATTACGGTAAGGATTTGAAAACGATGTTACTAGCAAACAATTGTAAATGAGGTTACGTTTTAAGTGAAAATGAAATGAAATTTTTGCTCAGCGCGGCGAATGTGAGCGATGCGAGGTGAAACACGTGAAGGAGCTGGGTAGCGCTGCTAGCGCCGCAGCATGTCGTTTCAAAACAGCTGATTCTCTGTAAATGCGAAGGCAATTTACAACACAAAATACTACTTTCTTATTCAAGGCGAATTACGTTAATTTTTCTGGCAGGACGATAGATACTAGTACAGACATTGATATTATTTACGTTAAAACTTCGTGACTTACGTTACTTTGCTTAAATTGTTTAGATACTGTTGAAAGAGAAAACAAACATGGCTGCCGCTGTGAATGAGATGAAGGCTGGTTGAGACCGCGCAGGCGCGAGAGAGCGCGAAGCTGAATTAGCCGAGAGGTAAGCGGTTACCAACACTTGGAATGAAAACTAAGTTAAAAATGAATACCCTAACATATCACAGACAAAAGAATTGTACACTTCTTTTGCCGTAACTATTAGTAAAACACTCCTAACTAGCTAGGCTTTCTAATACAGCAATAAACACTGGCAAAGCACTTCCTAGTTTGATCTGGTCCTTTCTGGCATCTATCTAATACACGTGTTTGTGTAAGCTCCTACGACAACAATGCGATTTACAAAACAGAATTCACTCGGCGCTCTGGCCGTTACAATAATAAGATTTCTACCTACGCATTTGTTTAACACACTTCTACAATAAAAATACTTAAACGTACCTTAAGCTAACATTGGTTATAGAATAATCATATTAATGAATGGAATACCTTACCGTGAGTCAGTGTGTCTTCTTTCCCTGCAAGTGTGCTTGATTTACTTTTTGTAAAATAATTTACAGTTTACGTTTTACAACGGATAACGCGATTTACAAGCTTTTTTAAGCAAGCCCGGATTCGATCCTCGGCGAGGTCGACAATGTTACGTATATAGCAGCCTTGAGAGAAGCTAGATACGTAAACGGAAATAATTGAGGGATTTCAAGAGGGAATTGCTTTAACTTACCGTAAACTGATAGTTATTAATTTCTTTAGAGGGAAGGTCGCCAGAAAACTCAGCTCGTTACTTAAAGCTATTTATTTACTAAAAGGCCCGGGCTGGGCTGGAGAAAAGGTAAATGATGGCTCCATTGAGCTGTTATAGCTGGTTTTCATACACTTGGGGTTAATGCACACTTGCGGCAGAGAGACGGCACGTGACTCATGGAATCTGGAAAAGAATCCCAGATTAAACGAGATAAAAGGAAAAATGACTTCTTGCTTTGATTAAGGCTGATTAATTCTCTAACATTGGGGAAGGGTAAACTCGAATGGTTCACTGAGGTATGCACGAAAACTTGGTCTTTAACAAGTCACAAAGGGGAGCACGTGGCCCGATGAGGACAAAGGGCTTCTGATGTAGAAGGGTAAAAATGAGAATTGAAAATTAATTGAGCAAGAGTCGTATGGTAGTAAAAGGTGCTGGGTTGAAGTTTACACTTTCAGACGTACCTTTATGCAATATTCTGTTGTATCCTTGTAGAAGAATGCGGCCTGACCTCTGTTCAGGTCTGGGGTCGTGTTCCACCAGTACGTCGTGGGTAGGCCTAATTTTGGGAGGCTGGCAATTTGACCTCTGTCCGAGATCACGTCTCGCAGCCGACTGAGAGCGATACTGGTTGTTTTCGAATCACGGGGCTTCCAAAGACCGCCTCGAGCATTTGACCTGAAAGGTGGTAAACACAACGCCAGCAAATTGGGAAGGAAAATAGGTCTTATTGTAGAAGTCATAAAATCCATCTCGAAGCCTAGCTACTCTTGTGACTTGCCTCTCTTACCCTAAGCTTCCGTCAGACGGAAATATCATTCCTACGACATACCCACTCTCCCAACAACAGTCGCTTCAGGGAGAAGGCATGGCTGCTACTTTCCATAATTAAATAAATAAAAACTAAACTTCTGGCTGGGAAGGCGAGGCGTTCTATAGACGTAGCAATATATATATATATATATATATATATATATATATATATATATATATATATATATATATATATATATATCGAATATATATATATATATATATATCTATATATAGTATATATATATATATATATATATATATATATATATATATATATATATATATATATATATATATATATATCATATATTATATTCTATATATATATATATATATATATATATATATATATATATATATATATATATATATATATCATATATATATATATATATATATATATATATATATATATATATATTATATATATATATATATATATATATATATATTATATATATATATATATATATATATATATATATCATATAGTATATATATATATATATATATATATATATATATATATTCAGTGGTACCTCGAGATACGAAAAAGGCTCAACTTACGAAAAACTCGAGATACGAAAGCCAATGCGAAAAATTTAACGGCTCTACATACAAAAAGTTTTCAAGACACGAAAGGTTTCTGAAAGTCCGAGATTTGCCCGGATAACTATTTTGAAACTCGCGCCGCGCGCCGCCATCTTAGTACTAGTAGACTCGCTACCATCCTCCTGCTCTCCCATTGGTTCCTGATGCTAGTCACCGCCATGAGATCCTTCTCTCCTATTGGACAGCATCCCTCCCATCATGCATCTTATACATACGTGGTGGAGTACCTATCTCGGCCTCTTCGTACCAACATCTTTATCGTATGCACGCGACATTCGTTCGGTCCAACGATTTTGTTTAGTAATGTAAATTCGTTAGTGATTTCGTTGCAGATCTATTAACGTGTTGTGCGAAAACTTTATTGTGTAACTTATACGTAAATTACGTACAAGATAACTTAGTCATGGGTTCCAAGAAAGTTGAAATTCACGGAAAGAAGTGCATGCTCTCTTTGGAGACAAAGATGGAGATCGTCAAGAAGTACGAAGCTGGTATTTGATTGAGTGTGATCGCAAAGGAATACGGCCATAATCCATCGACAATAGGCACCATCCTTAAACAGAAGGATGCCATCAAAGCAGCTATACCATCGAAGGGCATCACTATTTTGTCCAGCAAGAGGAGCCACGTGCAAGACGAGATGGAACGGTTGCTCCTCGTCTGGATAAAAGACAAAGAAATCACTGGCGATACGGTAACGGAGACAGCAATCGCCCACAAGGCCAGCGCTATTTTTGGCGATTTGATTGCGCAGACGGAAGACGACGGAGGGGAAGGGACTTCAACGCCAATCCCAGAGTTCAAGGCTTCGCATGGCTGGTTTGAGAAATTCCGTAAACGGACTGGCATCTATTCGGTGGTGCATCATGGTGAGACTGCCAGCTAGGACACGAAAGTGGCTGAAGCATTTAAGAAAACTTTCGACGAGATGATGACAAAGGAAGGCTACAGTTCTCAGCAGGTTTTCAACTGTGATGAGACTGGCCTTTTTTGGAAAAAAATGCCTCGTTGGACGTACATCACGGAGGAAGAGAAGAAGCTACCCGGATATAAGCCTATGAAAGACAGGCTTACGCTCGCACTTTGTTCCAACGCCAGTGGGGATTGCAAGGTGAAACCCCTACTGGTGTATCATTCCGAGACTCCTCGAGCCTTCAAGGCCCAAAAAGTGCTGAAGGAGAAGCTTCCAGTAATGTGGAGGGCTAATGCAAAAACCTGGGTAACGAGGCTTTTGTTCACCGAGTGGGTAAATCTGTGTTTCGGCCCGACAGTGAAGAAATTTTTGGAAGAGAAGCGCCTCCCCCTGAAATGTCTGCTGGTGTTGGACAATGCCCCTCCCCACCCTTCTGGGCTCGAGGAAGATATCCTAGCAGAGTATTCCTTCGTTAAGATTCTTTTTCTTCCGCCCAACACCACCCCTCTCCTCCAGCCCATGGACCAGCAAGTGATAGCGAACTTTAAGAAGCTGTACACAAAAACATCTTTCAAAGAGATGTTTCGAAATCACCGATACCACAAACCTCACCATGCGTCCCAATTTTTTGGAAGGAGCATTTTGACACCGTCATTTGTATCCGACTCATCGACAAGCTTGGCAGGAGGTTTCGAGGTGAACCTTGAATTCCTCGTGGAGGAAACTCTGGCCTGATGCCGTATCTGCCCGAGACTTTGAGGGATTCGACGTGGGCGAAGCTGGTGCTGCAGAGTCCGAAACAGTTGGCGATCCCGAAACTGTTTCCCAACCAGATCTTGACGAGATCGTTGCACTCGGCAAGTCCATGGGGCTGGTCGTCGACGAGGACGACATCAACGACCTTCTCGAGGAGCACCAAGAGGAGCTGACGACAGATGACCTGAAGGAGTTGGAGGCCATGCAACATAACGTCGTTCAAGAGGAGTTCTCTAGCAGCGGCGAGGAAGAGGAGGAGAACCCTATGACAACGGCAGAAATTAAGGATCTTCTAACCGCTTTTCATAAAGTGCAATCGTTTATTGAAAAAAGACACCCCGAAAAGGCTCACACAGGTCGTATGCTTGCGCAGTTCGATGACGTTTGCCTTAGTCGTTTCAGGAACATTGTGAAAAGTAGGCAGAAGCAATCTTCCTTAGATCGTTATTTTTTAAGAGGCCTTCAGCATTAGCAGGAGTAAGCAAGTGATAAAAAACAGAAAGTTGAAAGCTAAAAGGAAGAACCAAGTGATGAAAAAAAGAAAGTTGAAAGCAAAAAGGAAGAACCAAGTGATAAACAGAACGTTGAAAGTGGTGATGAAGTTGAAATTCTGTAAAAAAAAAAAAAAAAAAAAAAAAAAAGCCTACATAGAAGTAAAAAAAAAAAAAAAAAAAAAAAAAAAAAAAAAAAAAAAAAGAGGTTAAAAAATCAAAAAAAAAGAAAAAAAAATTTAATTTTTAGTTTTTTTGTATAGTAAGTGTTACAGTTTTTTGTTAATTAGTTTCGTAAATTTTTAGTTTTATAGTTCCTTAAATTTTTTCCTTTTATGGTGTGTTTTCATAAAGTTAAGTGTACATACGTACGTACGTTATCTGCCGTTTGTCCTCCTCCTCCTCTGCTGCCACTTTCGGAGATAGCCTCACTCGAATGGTAAGCTTCCACATTTTACGTACAGTATATTTCTTGTTACCATGTACACTAATATGCACTTTATTTACAGGTTATTTTGCATTTTGTTATTAATTTAGGTATTGAATGGTCCAAATTGTTGTAGTATTTCATTGTTTATAGGTCAATTTTGCTTTATTATGAAATTTACTGGGGTGTTTTTGGAGGCTTGGAACGGATTAGCCATTTTACATGTAAAATGCGGTCCAAGATACGAAAACCTCATGATAAGAAAGGGCACCTCAGAACGGATTAATTTCGTATCTCGAGGTACTACTGTATATATATATATATATATATATATATATATATATATATATAGTATATATATATATATATATATATATATATATATATATATATATATATATTATATATATATATATACACATATATATATATATATATATATATATATATATATATATCTATATATATATATATATATATATATGTATATATATATATATATATATATAGATATCTATATATATATATATATATACTATATTATAATATATATATATATATATATATATATATATATATATATATTATATATATATATATATATATATATATATATATTATATATATATATATATATATATTATATATATATATGCCGCAAATATATTATATATATATATATATGTATATATATATACTATATATATATATAACATATATATCATGTATATATATGATACTATATATATATATATACATATATATATATATATATATATATATATATATATATATATATCTATATATATATCATATATATATATATATATATATATTATATATATATATATATATATATATATATATATATATATATATATATATATATATATATGCCGCAACATATCCTATCGACCCGAATTGACCCCTTACATTCATCCCCATGGAATGTCATCATCGACATCCCTGAAAACAGTGCAGACCTCCGAGTAATCAACTCCAAAAGAAAAAATCAGCATCCGGTCTCTTCACAGCATTGTCAGCATTAAGCCACCTGTGAATACCTCATGTGCTCAAATTGCACTATGGACTTGTCTATTCAGACTTGCAACCGCATAAATCAGTACTCTTTCAAATGGCCCAAAAATCTTTACTGATACTATAGAACCATTTTCCTCAAAATTATCTCTAGGACATCCTCAAAGGTACCCAAAAATTGTCCTCGAAAACATAACTCATTCATGATACTGCCACACGTATATAAAACCACATAACCACTTTGTTTGGATATAAACCACAGAAAACCACAATTCAATAATTATAATACCGTCAAATATAACCAATGGTGAATATAAAAATACAACACCTTCATAGTGCCACCCCCCAAGAGCCATAACACCAAAAGAACCACAATACCCACCTCTTTGGCTCGTAAAACCACAGATCACCACCAAAAATTATAACCACAAAAAATCCACCGCCAATGATTATAGTCACAAAAAATTCAGCCCCAAAAATTCACCACCAAAATATCCACAAAAAATCCAGCCCCAAAAAATTATAGCCACAAAAAATTCAGCCCCAATAAACCCATACCACCAGGGACCACCACACAGACCTGTTATAATATTTCTCAACTTAACAGAAATTTGCCATACTTTCCACCCCGTTTTTCCTCGTAAAATAATTACCTCTGGTTTTTACGCCAAGTCACCGAAGTTTGAGCATAATAAGAAAAATAGTAGAAGAAATAGAAGAAAGAAAAAAAACATTACATTAAACTGACTAATCACTTTTTACCATCAATTTGCGAAACCAGAAAAAAAATGCAACTGCACGATATTATATTAGTTACCACAACCAACTCTTTTCAGTTTTGATATATGAGTTAATTTCAACCGACCTGTTTTTTCTTCTAAGACTATAGATCTGTTTCCAGTCTTTTCCTCAAGGACTCTTAAAGGACCTTCAAATTTCGGACCCAAATTGTAATTTAGTTGATTTCTCACATTTATTTTCAGAAACACCTTGTCTCCAACACTGATTTTAAGGTCATATGTTTTACTATTACTTCTTTCTACCAGTTCTCGGGTTGTGGCCTCGAGATTACAGCTGAGACAAGCATGTCTCTCCTTCACTGTGGAAATTAATGCTTCGATTGTATCTTCTCCATGATGAGGTTTAGTTAACAGATCAAATGTGCCTCGTGCTTGGCAACCCAACAAAGCTTCAAATGGAGACATTTTAATGGAATCACTAACCAGTGTTAATATTATGCCTAACAACATCAATATATCTATCCAAGTTTTTTATCATTACCACCAACAGTCTTCCTGAGAGCTTCGAGCACTTTCCTGTTTGCTCGTTCACATAACCCATTAGCTTCAAGTTTGTGTGGGATAATTGTTACTTTCTGTATCCCCATGACTTCCACCAAACAATTTAAAGTTTTGTTTACAAATTCTCTGCCATTGTCGGTCAATAAAACCTCGGGTGAGTCATGTCTGCAAATGATACCATTGAAAAAGGCTATAGCTACTTCTCCAGCTGTTTTATGCTTTAGTGTAAAAATTTCTACTATCCTCATAAGTTCATCTATTATCACTAACAGGTACTTATTCGCATATTTAGATTCAAAAAAATTTCCTATGATATCCATATGTATTCTCTGAAAAGGTCTACTTGGTATCGGATATGACCCTAATTTACAGGAAGTTATCCTTGCAGGTTTGCAAGCATTGCATACTGTACAGTTTTTCACAAATTTTCCACATTTTTCCCCATATTTTTTCAAATATATTTAGCATGCACATCATTATATGTGTTTTCTATCCCCAAGTGTGGACTACCAAACATGCAATGCACTATATCCAAAACCATTGGAATTAGGACTTTTGGAATTACAATCTGTGTTGTGTCTCCTTTACTTTCACTCGTCATTAATTTATATTTAATTTTCCTAACCAACAGATTACCTTCTAATTCTAAACCCGAAAAGGGTAACTTATAACGTTTCCTGGCTAATTCCCCTCAAAGAAACGCTTTTGCGTCTGTCAAAATTTCATCTTCATCCTGCCTTTGATCAATGAGACCCATATCCCATTCTATAGAATCACTAGTGACTAACGCAACGTGAAATCCTTCCGTGTCATAAAAACTTATACTAAGGGCATCCGCGTAAATTCAGTGTCCCTTGGGTACTGAAAAGGCTGTATATTCCTTACTATTTTCACTAAATGAGACTGCAGAAAACCCTGCAATAAATCAATTGAGCTATAAATATTATGTCCCCCGATTTCTACAAAAAGATCTGGTATGCATCCGACTGGATAATGGTCAGGGATTGTTTTTTCATTTAAACGTCTAAAATCGAATGATACTTGGACAGAACCGTCCGTCTTAAGCACTGCTAACAGAGGAAAATTGTCTGGAGACACACTAGGTCTAATGATCCTTCCTCTTCCCATTTATTGACCTCTTTCTCTACCTGTTCTCTGATTTTGAAAGGTATGCGGAATGCAGGACTATTAATAGGTTTTGTACCTTTCTCTAAGTGTACCTTATGTTCTAACACATTAGTCAATCCCAGTTTATCCCCTTGTGAAGCTATTGTATCCCCAAATTCTGCCAAGAGCTCGCTTACCGCTTCATCATTCTCATTATAATCCGCATTAGCTAAATGTTCTCTGAATATTCGCTTCCTTGATTGCATTTCTGCCTCTGAAAACTCAGATTTTCTCTCTACAATAGCCACCGAACCACTGTCATTACTCCAATCTTGGAGGTTAACCACATATCTATTCTTCTGGTATTTCCTAACTGTATCATTACAGTTCAGTAATTCTATCCATGTAACACCAGTGTTTGATACACTGTTCACCGAAGCCATGCTAATAACCCCTCTAAGTTTCTCATTACCCTCAATTACGCATACATCCAAGGGTTTTTTCACTTCCCTCAACTTGACTTCTACCATAGTCTTTGAACCTGGCATTAAAATAACATCCTCTGATAAAACACATCTATATTTATGGTTAGTACCTCCCCGTTCCACGATCCCATAGATATCACCACCCGTAATTCTCATTGTATCCACCTATTGTTAGCATCAGTAATAATATCAATATTAGTAACTGTATCACTACCCATAATGACATCGTCACACCCACCAAAATTGTTACCACCATAGCCCCCAACATCCCTTTTTACATTACCGCAGTTATTCCCCGTATCATCAGTGTGGGTTTGGTATCACCACTCCCCATATCCCCAGTATCATCACCATTAACACCGCCAAATGCACCCCCTTTTTCAGTAATCTCCATATCCTCAGTTTCACTTGTGTCCTCGTAAGGGATAAAAACACCAGGTATTCCAACCGTTATACCACTAACACCTGCATAGACAGAAATCTTGTGTCTTCTACATGCAGGATGGCCCAGCAAAAGTCTGTTGCCCCACGTAACCCCTTTTATAACCAAAAATGGTGCTATTAACACTCTTTCACCCAGAGTAAACCGTAAAATAACACAACCCAGGGTGTTTAATCTATGGGCTTGCACATCACACACCGTCTCCGTTAAGGGTTTCAAAGGGTAGTGGGAGAACATGGATTGATACAAATTATGATCCATTGAATTTATACTAGCGCCAGTGTCAATGAAGACCGGGGTATCAATATCCTCCTCTGTTCTATATACTATAGGCCTGGGATCTGGGGCGTTCCCCACGAGACCACAAAGGCACGTACAAATCATCTGTACCATTTTTGTTGATCGGCTTTCCAAAAATTTCGCCGATCCCTTTGCCCTCTTAAGTGACCTGCCTGGGAAGTTCTCGTATTATAACTCCCAGACCTTTGAGTTGTAGGTCTCGCATCTTTCGTATCCGATACTGACAAGCTTGCCAATAGTGATCCACACTCTTACACATTCCACAATATTTAACTCTACATACACTCTTCGTGCGCCCTGGTTTATTACAATTGTAGCAACGCAACTGCTGTTGTCTTTGATCGATCGATCCTCTATTATATTCCACTTTTGCACACAAACGGGGAGAAGGAAATTCGGTGCCTCTTTGCACCGTATTTCTCGAACCGGTCTCATTAAAAAAAAGTACTATCCAAAGTGGGACATTTGGACATATGTTTCTGAATTTGGGCATAAATTAATTCTTCGTCTGATGTAGGTCCAATCTTTTCATCAAAACTGTCCACTATTGCATCTGGTACTTCCTGTAATAGCATCGCAAAATGAACCAGTTTATGTAAATTTGTCGAGTGAGACTTTATCCCCATTAACCCATTTAGAGTTTTTCAATTTCTGTATCGATTCTCCCGCTGAGTCAAATAGCTTTGAGCTATGCTCAGTAAGGCTTGTTGTGCCCTTCTGGATTTTGAACAACCCTCGTAAATCTCTCACAATGTCACTGTGTTCCTTTGAGCCATAAGGCGCTCTTAAAAATGCTTGTAAATCGGTCCATGACCGACATTTTGCATACTGAAAGCTCCTACACCGGTAGAAAAGATCACCTTTATTGAAATCCAACAAGGCTTTCGCCTACGTGAACGCCTCTATATCATCTGTAATCCCCTTGGCCTTCAACCCATATTAGACTGAGTTACTTTCCCTCGGTTAGCAGGCAAAGACTGAGTTCTTTTCGAATTTTCATATATGAAAATAAGCATTTTAATTCTGATGGAAATGAAGATCAGTGTCATAGTAATAAGAATTTTAAAAATAAAAAGCCAAATTCTTAGCCATCTGTGTGTAATGCAATTGCAAATATTGTATAAATTGGCGAGAATCCGCCAAATGCTGCGATATCGCTACGAATAGCGAGGTGCTTTTAAGCTCAGCTGGCTAGTTTCCTTACACCGATTTTATACTGGCCTCCCAGGTAGAAAAGCTATAATCCTTCCTAATCCATCTCGATACCGGTTGTTTGTTGGAATCTTCTCTCTTGTACCTATACAGTTGTAGGTCGAATAAAAAGCACTATTTGTTTGTAAATAACTCACAATCAATATGATTGACCCATGAATAAGATTTTTCATTTAAACATTTTATAATTCGAAGACATTCTCTGTGCAAAAGTGTACTCTAAACGCACTCTCGCGATCTATTTCTGATAGTACACACATCCTTTACTATTTTTTCTATGTCAACACTTATTTACAGACCACTTCACTGTAGAATGTAATAATATATATATATATATATATATTATATATATATATATATATATATATATATATATATATATATATCATCATCATTCCTATAAAACAACGCATCCGTCAGGAAGGTAGGGCGAGGTCACCGGTGAGATTGAGGATTATGATTGAGGATTTACACACTTTGTCGTCCTCGATCGGTTCGGAAAGGTCGTATTAGCAGTCCTTTCATTTTATGATGTTCATTATTAGACAGATACACTAGCAAATTTTCTGGTTCATTTCAAATGTGCGTAGAAAAAGAATTAATATCTGCTCATATACAAATCCCTGAATTAACCAATCCGTGTGTTGCAGGCTAAAGGATTCTTTTCATAATGTTTTGTAACCCTTATAGGCCTAGTATTACAATGATCATGCACTGCTACGTGGATGCATTGTAGGATCTATGCTGTTTAGGACAAGGGGAACAATGAGTCACTGAATAATATAAAAAAGAAATAATTCACTTTGTTAATTCATACTTTCTGTTCACGTACTTATTTACTCTTATTTATTTTTTTAGAACTGTTGAAGGTATAAGTATTTAGTGTCTATCATATATTAAACTGCATTATTTTTATTCATTTCTTAGAACTGTTAAATGAATTAGTATTTAGTGTCTATCACATATTAAACTGCATTATTTTTTGCTCATTACATTTATATTCTTCGTTTAGGGAAAGGTTCAAATTCTTGTGTTCAATTCTTTATATTTATTTGGAAAAATAGACAAGTAGCACATTTATAGACATTATATCAAATATAGTTCATTCACATGTAATAGATAAATACATTCTCTCTCTCTCTCTCTCTCTCTCTCTCTCTCTCTCTCTCTCTCTCTTATATCATTATCAATACATGTACAATAATTACCACACATCTTCCTCATAGAATATTTGCATGATATCAATTAAAAACGTGGAATATTTACAGGATTTGTAATTAAGAATAAAAAAATGCATCAATAGATTACAACTACATTTCTTTTAGAAAAATATATTTCCATGAGTAAAACAATGCATAAATCACAAAAATACACACATTTCCTCTCTCTCTCTCTCTCTCTCTTCTCTCTCCTCTCTCTCTCTCCCCTCTCTCTCTCTCTCGTCCTAGTCCATGCAAAGTCCGAATATGTTGCTTTAGAAATCGGTAATTGAGGGAAATACTTTGAAACACGGAACTAAACACAATGGCACTTTACAGTCAGGACACCAGTAACGCGTATCTTTACGTGTAGCCGGTCGTTTAGTCGTGTGCTTGCAAACAGCAAGCACGTTGTGCTGACTGGTTTTTTTTTTTAGTTGCTTGCAAAAACTTTGTGAAATGTAGTGAACCGATTCTAGTCGGATTTCTCTCTACCGATCGGTGTCCTCCTTTGCCATTATTTGTCTTGTCACTCGCAAATTTAGTGAGCATCTATCTGATCACATTCAGCCGGAAACTTTTCAACCGAGGCTTATTACCTGTTTTTACTAGGTACATATTATGCGCATTAAGTAATCATATATCAAGGAGGTGAAAGAAGAGTTTGATGTTACACTTTTCTTACGGTCTGAGCAATACCCATTTGCATATCACTCTTATCCACCAACCTCATGTTGATGATGTAATCTGCTACTGCTGCAGCTTTGAGTTTAACCTCGTTAGTAATATGATCTTTTTTGCCACTGTCAACCATTTCGTTAGAGTTAACCGTGGTACACATAATCACATCTCTTTTATCGTGCCATTTCACACAGCGTACCTCATTCGAGACAAAAGTTTGCTGTTCACCTTTCTTCAGTTTTTCTTGGAATTTTGGCATCGAAACGCGATTGGATCTCACAGCGCAGCAACTTCCGGTGCCATTTTCTTTAAGGTATTTGCACAGTGCCGAGCTTATATACCAATTGTCAGTGAATAATGTACGTCCTTGATTCAAGTAATCAGACATCATTATTTTAACACCACAACCGGAAACACCAAGATTACTGTCAAATTGAATATCAGTTCCCTTACCTGTATAAACAAAGAGGCCCAAAATGTACCCTGTTTCACAGCAACAAATAATAAACAATTTGATTCCGAAGCGATGTCTCTTCGTTCTAATGTACTGCTTGAAACGCAAACGTCCTTTATAGAGAAGTAAAGATTCATCAATAACGAAGTTTCTAAATCGCTTGAAAAATAGCTTGAACTTTCTTGTCGTATCACTTAGATTAGGCCAAGTGTCGTTGCTAGCAAAATAAAGGGTTCGGAGCAGCAACAGATACCCCTATCACGTGACATGGTCCTCCCGAAAATTTCAGTCCGTAGTAAAGGATCAATGCTCCAGTATTCGTTGAAGTCACCTTTGTAAAAATGCGGCATGAGTAAAGACAAAGCAAAAAAGGTCAACAACTCACTCACAAATGTATCTCTCCACTTTTTTCTTATTGATGTTTGGCCTAGTGCAACATCCCTCATCTTTTGTGAAAAGTATTGGTTTGTTTAACTGCTAAACAATTTTACAATAAAAAACCACAATCTTCTAAATTCATTATCTTGTACTGCTTGACGTTCGTATTCATGTGCCCCATGCGGAACAACCCCTTCTTTTCTGCTCATCCTAAGGAAGAGAAATAACAGGACTTAGAAGAACTGAACGCTTGCCAGATATAAAAAATAATTATATGATGTATATTAACAACATCAAAAATGATTATTACCTTTTATTTAACAAATGCATACACTTGCATGTGACAGCCCGTTTACCACCAGAGCTCCAATGAGAACATTTCACCCTTTTGAAATACTTGAAATAGTATTCCGTCACCCACCTGTCATTACTTTCCAAATGACACGGTGAGAAGACAATGTTCATTGACGACAAAACTGGTTTCAACCCTTTATGACTCATACAGTGAATGAAGAAAACAGTGTAAAGACCACACTTGCATGAATTATCCGGCTGTATCTTCCTTATGGACTAGCGAAGGAGAAATCCCGAATTATTGCGGAGAAAAGTCGAGAAGTCACCTGAATAAATTTTAGGGTTTATACCATAACTGTCAAAAAAGAAGATTGTATCCCGAGGAGAATAGTCAATATAAAAACACGCCCAGTGTCCAACAATGTCAATACTAGTAGCTGAACTCAGCGTATTAGATATAAAAACTAACGGTTTAATTCTATTCACAGGTATTATGAACGTACTCACTTCATCCAAAGCGAAAACACCTGAAAATTTAATAACACTCTCTAGCGTACCTTGCAAAGGAGTCTCAATTTCTTTCGTATCCATCACTCTTAACCCCTAACATCACACTGAACGACTCTATCCAAATCAATTGTTAACATACCCTTGGTGTCTCCGAACAATAGAATCATGCAAGGATGAGGTGCGACTGTTCCCAGCTTCATAGATATTCTCAAACTAGCTGAAATTTCAACCGGCATTGAATCTTCAACCTCTTCAGTGACGAAGCTAAACCAATAGACAGCCCTTCCGTTTTTAAAATTGTTGTAGGTGATAAAGTTATCATGACCACCTCCTATTGACTTCTGCGTCTCGTATAACAATTGTGTGACAGTATTAGGAAAATAACAGTTGATATTATACAATGAATTCCCATTAACAGTGATGTGCACGCTATTCAAGTAGTATGCGCCAAAGTACAAACTATTGGCCGCGTAATTCCCTGAAAACATTTGCATACTAAGCATAGCTAACATAATCTTTTCAGGTATACAGGTGTTGAAAGGTTGATCTATCAAAATGGAATCCTCGTTCTGCCCAATAACGCAAGTTTTATATGAAGTCTTATCAAATATATATTGTATAGGGCTAACCGCTAGAGCTGCGTTTATAGCGGACATGGCGTTATAATGGTGGGTAACCCAATCAATCCACAACTAGGCTTTTTCTATATTCAGATAATTTAAATGAGCGTTGCTGTGGGCACCTATCACCCAGTTGTTATTAGCCATTTCGAGCCTTATCCTTAAATCCACGGAATCCAACAAATACACATCAATACTCGCTAGATCTATAAGTAGTGGAAAGTGTGTGTGAACTCCTCTCGTCTTAACGGAGCTCATCACCTGAGTTTCCCACCTACTCGTCTGTCCGGAAGAAGCAGCTGTATAGGTTTGGGTAACACCATGCGTGGCGTGAAAATCATCGTGGAAAAACCCACTCATACCAAAAGTCGTTACCGCACTGGTTTTCACACTCTTTAGCAATTTTATGTATGATTGATAGTTAAAAACAGGACACGATTCCATCAACTTTTCATTGAAGAAGACAGAGACGGATTTAAAAAGCGTATTGCTTATACAGTTAATGAGTGCAACATGTGCATCATCCGGCAGCTGTGCACCGCCCCTAACCACTGTGATGTATAATTCCAAAGCTATACTCAACAAATCCAAGAAGGAGTCCATGACACTGTTAATACGAATCCCGATATAGTTATCCGTAAGGATTTGATTTACAGAATTGTTGCTAGGTGTGAAATCCAACCTTTCCTTCGAATTAATCAATCTTTCTATAATCCTACGCTTGTTCACATTTGGGAACAATTCTGAGATGCCCTCGTTATATGAAAAGACGGGAAGCTTGTTTCCTGTCCCTGGCACTTTGGGAATCACACCTGCCATTTCACAAAAATTGCGAGAGGAAGGGAATGCGTGCAAGCGCGCCTGCTGACAATTGGTAAATGAATTAGAGATGATCATACACATCCTTGTTATATTTACTTCTCGATTTAACCCTTCCATTCTTCTTTCTCCTCTTCTTCCTCGTCTTGGTAGCCGACCGAGCAAGTGTATGTTTCACTCCACCCAACCTTTTCCTGTCGACCCTCCCACTACCGCTCAGAATGCTTCTACCTGTGCTTTTGAGAGATGTCACTCCATGCCTTTTTAAAGATTCCCTCGGAGCAGCTGATCGTTCACTACATCCGAAAGCACCGATCTACCAAACTCTAACAGACGGTTTAGCAGCATTGAACAGGAAAGGGAGTATCCTGCGTGCAATGCCGGCCATGGCTGAAAATACGCCTCCACCTCTTCTATGATACAGATAGATAACCGAAATGTCTTCTAGACCCGCTCCCTTTCTAAAGGGTTCGAACAAGAACAACGTTTTAAATTCGACCTCCGAGGGTGTGGTGAAGAGGACCCTCATCCCTGTTAAAAAATCCTTTAAACCTCCCTTCAAAATTATGCAGAGTGCTCGATTGAGTGTTCTTAATTATGCGAGCTCGTGAAAGAGAATACTGTAAAGGTGGAAAAGAATGCAGTTTTTATACATACCTTCCTATCTGGGCCTTATATGAAGCACACAGGTGACATGTGAGTCGTTATTGAAACGAATGCACCTTCCATTCTGGTCGGTGATGATGATTGAAATCTGCTCTAGAATGTTCGAGCATATATTGTGTAACCCCTTCCCTTTGTCGCTCCCTAATGTAAAACAATCCAATGTATTTACTAGTTTCCCCCAAAAAACAGTCGGTTGAACAATATCGGTGTACACTTGCATATAATCTACACCGCAATTATTGGGTAAGGAATCAACCGAGAGATGTGCATTCACCGCAGCAGGGCCATAAACTTTGTACGTGGTATTATTTTTAAAACAAGGCAATCTCGCTGCTTTATTACTAAATTTGACAGACACACTTTTAATGTACCCCACCCCAATCTTCCCCCTCTTAACGTGAGGGATAATAATTCTCCTGCTGTCTTCATCCCAACCAAATACAAATGCTCGGTGGTGTCATTGTTGGTGGCAGGTCTTCTTATACTCGTAGGGAGGAGAAATTCTTCCTGTGTCGTATTTAGTGTAGGTTTTACTTGCTGGATGAGAAGTGCCTCCAGCAGGCGTAACCGACGGGCATCAGGGGCTTTCCCGATGATCTTCGTGTTTTGGATGATCACATCCCAGGAGATGGCCTCTTGATACTTGGTGCGGGCGTGATTCTTGATAGCCCCATCTTGGGCGTGGCATGGGAGTCTCTTCGACAGGCGCATGGTAGTCATACCAACGTACGCGCCGCTGCAACCGCGGACTGGGCATGTATACTGGTACACCACATGCGTCTGCTTCAGTGGGTCTCATACCTGTGGAGAGGGGTTATTTTTCATAATAAGGTCGCGCGTCCTCCGATTCTGGTAGTAAATAATCAGGTCGATATTTTTGGTGTCGTTGGTCAAGGATATATTTCCAGAAATAATTTTCTTAACTGAGTCCTCTTCTTCACGGTAATGTGAACTCATGAAGGCTTTATAATACAGCTTGATATTATCCTGGGGGCGGGGTTGCGGGCTCTCACTACCGTACCATTTCTCCAGGGCTGTACGGACTTCTCTGCTTATTAATTTATTTGAATACCCGTTATTTACGAGTACTTGGGAGGCGCGGTCGAGTTCCTGATGAGTGTCCTACCAGGTCGAGCAGTGGGAGAAGGCTCTCCTGACAAAGGCCCTGACGGCCGTGCTTTAGAATTTGGCGGGGCACTCACTGTCACCATTGAGGCAAAGTCCCAGGTTGGTTTTCTTTGTGTAGACGGAAGTACGGTTACGCCTGCTGGGGGCGCTTCTCATCAAGCAAGTAAAACCTACACTAAATACGACGCAGGAAGGATTTCTCCTCCCGACGAGTATGAGAAGACCTGTCACCAACAATGACACCACCGAGCACGACAACTCCACGGAAGACAACGCTCCCGAACGCGATACTCCTGCAGCCAACCATAATCAAGTTAGCCGTGACGTCCCGCAGCGTAGCGAAACGCCCATCAATGTACACGCGCTGCTAAGGAGGTCAAGGCGGCTGCAGGACTTACAGCATCGCAACCATCAAAGTGGCTTGAGACCCGGTTTCAAGCCACCAATGAAAACGAAGACCTATCGCCACCAGCCAATAGTAGATCAGCATGGGGCAGACCCCCCCCTTGCTGTCAACTCCAAATATAAATGAGGATGGACCTCGCTCCATATATATATATATATATATATATATATATATATATATATATATATATATATATATTATATATCATTAATGACTTTGATAACTATGGTATCATAGTTTATCTGTAAAATTCAAATATATACAACAATTTTGACTGTATTTGATCATGACCGCCATTGGCGCTCTACTAGCCTGTCTAAGTAGCAAGGAAAAAGCCGCTATTTGGAAAATAGAGAAGAATCTCTACAAGTGTAACGCTGCTGAAGTAGCCATTACTTTTAATAAAGTATGCTTGAGAGAGGGTCTGCTTCCTAAATATAAGTAAGTGTAATCGATACTGTGATCACCGAGATAGGGAGTTTTGGAGCGGTGACTTCTCAACACCCCCAAACCATAAATCATGTATTGCACTCCTATGTTAAACCCCAATAAACGTGCAGCACTAACACTAAACTTTACAACAACTGAAACAACTCCTACTTTCACAACCTCAGCATTCATGTATTTGAGGCTCATCCCCTTCAAATCATCATTCCATGAAAATAACCTTTCCCTACGCATAACACCCCAAATGTATGCGACGTAAAACGTTTCCAGATATTCTATAATGTCTGTATTGAGTGCTCTAGCCAACCTATTCATATCCCAGTTAATAAGCCAACAGTGGGAACATACATGAAACCAAATAAGCGAGTTGTCGAACTCTGGTTAAAGGTGAATTTAAACTGACGTATTAAACCTTCATTTTCTGGTGTGACGGCATAGTATTCGGTTGGGAATGTAACCCCTATGACACCTAATTCATATTCTACCTCTTTTGAAAGAGTTATGGGAGTGGCCAACCTGTTTATAAATTTACAGGGTCGGTTTTCACGAAATAAATCTAAGCACACCCTGCTATTCACATATACGATGGAATCGCTACACATGCTGAACACACAATGCTGGTAATACACATTATTGAGGTCATATACCACACAGCTTAGAAGGGATGAATAAAAAGTATAAGAAAATTAATTGGTTTTATTATACAAAATAATGGAAAATACATACATACACATGTACATATACAGGTTGGGAAACTTTTTTTTTTTTTTTTTTTTTTTTTTTTTTTTTTTTTTTGTTTTTTTTTTTTTTTTTTTTTTTTTTTTTTTTTTTTTACATAAGCAGGTCACACAGCTACGCTCAGTTCAGCCCCGAGGCTTAATTTCTCCATGTCCATCACTTCCAAACGTCTCAATTTGAAAAATTAATCCTTCAACTGCATATCTCCCGCACTCTTCTCTTCCATGACGGATAAAACTGACTCCTTGACATATACATGTGACCTTTCCATGGCGTTTCATCTCCTCACCACAGGAGATAATCACAGGTAGGTATTGGTTTAACCAGACACAATTCACACGGCCACTTTGTTCCATCCCTGCGGGGAATAGGACATATTTCACATCTTCACACGATACTTTTTTTTTATTGAATTTTTAAAGTCTTCAACGCTGAATAGAAATGATTGTATCTTATTTCTCTCATATCGTTCCACAACCTTTCCACATGGTCTTCATCCTTAGAATACATTATACTTGATTTGGCGAATTCATTGTCTTCCATGGGTGCACCAATTCCATATTGGGTTAACAACGTGAAGGTGGTGGGAAGGTCAGGCTCTTCAGCATGGAATGTATTCTCTCCCTCGAGTACTGTCAGAATGGTGGTGTCTGCTCTTCCACAGTGATGGAGTGAAGCATAAGTAGTCCCGGCTCTGTTGTAACGGTGACTCCCGATATCATTGTGTGGGTAAACCCTCACGATGTCTTCAACTAATCCATAATCTTGACATTTTACAAAGTTAGTGGCTACAACCAGGCAGCACTCCTTCTTCTTGAACTTGGTCTCGATAAACTCCCCAAAACCAGCTTGCAGGTTGAAACAGACATCTCGAACAGCGAATGGAAGTGTGCACATCAAAACTCAGGGAGCCAAAATATACTAATGCACTCTTAAACTTGCCGGGGTTTCCATGTCCTCTCCTAACCATCGCAATGATTCATATTAAGCTCCGCCCCCTTCGAAACTTTATCACGGCCGCACAATTGGACAGGTTCATCTCTGATAACTTTGCGTTGTGCCAATAGAACTGCTCCCTTCGAAAGTTTATCACACACGCAGGATTGAACGGGTCTATCTCTGATAATTTTGTGATTTATCAATATGGCAGCCAAACATCCCCCTTTTTCTTTGCTACCCTGTTCTTTATTGTTCTGCTACCTCCTTTCTTAACCAAATTGTGCCATGCTTCTATCTGTCATTTTATAGCAGTATTTCTCACCATCCGTTCACTAATACCTTTATGTTCACTTAAATAATTATAACTGGGTATGTTGCAATTATCCGTCCTCTTATTTACTTGAAATTCTCTAGCCACATCTAAACGTTATATCCGTTAAGCAGGTGGGAAAGGTCTCCTTCTTCATTCCATTCAATCGTGCCTGAATTTTGCAGATGATTAACTAAAGCTGTTACATACGGTATCTGATGATCTTTGAACAATATAGGAATAACTCTAGTCAGGTTGGGATCTACCCTTTTACAGGTAACCTCGCAGTTGAGCACATTTAAAATTAGCAGTTCTCCCTTCTTCTTCTTCACATGGTCATCCCTAATAGGAGGTAAAAGAGGTGGAGGTGTAAATGTTTTAGCATTCATGGGAAAATTTGCACTTTTCTGCATGTTAAGAGGAAAGTATGAGTCACCCACACCAATGGTTACCCTACCTCCCCCACTGCTGTCTTCACTGCCTGCATTGATGCTGTTAACATTATTATTATTATTATTATTATTATTGTAATCGCTATTGATGCTATGGTTATTAACGTTGTTGTTGCTGTTATTGCTGACGCCTTTACCATAAGTTTCCCAACCTTTTGTTAACCTCTCATACATGATGGCTGGTACAACATAGAAATCCTTCATTTTTTTTTTATTTTCCTATTTAAAAAGACTTCTTATAAAATTGGCTGCTAAAGGAAGTAATACGACTCTTCAATATGATTTTTCCCTGCAAACATTGTCATTATCAAGGATTCTTGACGGATTTCCCTCTTACTCCTTCTGAGCTTTTTAATGAGGGCTGTTTCTCTGGTCAGATTACCGTGAAGAAAATTTCTAAATATTTTGGATATGGTAGTGATAAATGCTCTGCTTAATGTGTGAATTACTATACTCCTCTCGGAGGGGGACAAATGGGAGATGAATAAAATAAAATCGTTGTTTTTACGTATTAAAGCTTCCTTTTGACAACTCAAGTCCACACAATTTGGGATTCGTCAACCCACGAATTAAATTAAGCAGGATAAGGATAACCATTCCAATTAGAATAATATTGCGTTCTGTTGCCTTTCCTCCTACTCCCTAAGATGGCAATGTCGTAGGTTTCTTCTCCCGCTAAATCTTCTAAGATGTAAACTGTAGGATTTTGCAAAGTAACGAGCTTCTTGATTTTAAAAATTTCTGAAGGGTTTTGAACTGTGTATCTTCTCCTGAAAGCAGCGCTCTGGTTTTCGTCAGCTATTCATATGGTGATGTGACCCGTTGTTGGAAAGGCGTTTTTATACATTCTCAAGAACTGACTTTTAATGCCCACTTTCCTCTTCATTGCATGCATCTCCTTGGGTGTCTGCCCATTTTTTAAACTCTTGTGTAGTGAGTTGTTATAGCTTTTGACTATGTCCTGCAGAACATCAACATATTTCAACGTATTCTTGTGTGTAAGGCTTCTGTATATACGGTTTTTAATGGTTATTATTACCCATTCAGCTATAGAAGCTTTAATTTCCCGCGAGTAGACGCTATATAACCACACGTTCCTACTTTTTAGATATTTCTTTGCTGCTCAGACGGGACAGTCCAGAAAAATCGCTAGATTCTAGAAACACTTATAGACCATCGCACACTGCAACACTGTCTTGTTTTCAGAGGGAGGACACGTAAATACCGCGGAAATTGGTCGATGAAGAATAGCAGATATTTATAACCTTCATTGTGTGGAGTGAGTTTTGACATATTGGCAGATCTGTGCTGTCCAGAGCTCGAAGTTTGGAAGATATGATTTTTCTCCTAAGGAAACGTTTGTGTGTGGTTTTATGTAGGGTGTATGATGGCTGACCCCGTAAAAAGCCTGTGGCATCCGCTTTAGTCATGTTTTTGTCTTCCTTCTTTGCTGCTTTGAGTAGCGCATTCACACTGCTAAAGCAGCAAGGTTGCTTTACATTCTCATATAAATTCATGAGCAGTTGGACCTGTTCTTTAGTCATATTTGTACACGATTTGGTATTCGGTCTCTCCGAGGATATTCGTTCTGAGCTGTAACAGTTTGGGTGTTGATGGAGTGAAGTCCACTAATAGATAATCGTACTGGTTATGTGTTAAAGCTCTTATGTGTATGTCCAAAAACTTTGCACCCCTTCGCTGGCTGAACAACTGTCTACCCAAAGTTTCAACGTGTTCTTGGTTCTTCATGAGGATGTAATGGGAGCAACTGAGACTGATATTCCTGCTGAATTTACCCGGGTGGAACATGTTGTGGGTTATGAAAATCACTGATATGCCCAAATGCCGTCCTGCAGTGAATGCCTGGGTGACGAATTTATCGTCACTGGCTTCGAGAAAACAGTCGTCCAGTACAAATAATAGATCTTTGCCATCCTCCATTCCTCTTTCTATGTAATCGAATGGGTTTAGTATCTCTTTGGATACTTTGAATTTAGCACTTATGGTGTGATGTCTTTCCAAAGGGTGTTCACTCATCCTACAATAGAAAATACAGTGAAAGTTGGCCTCATACATGTTCACCTGAGTAATTTACAGGTGAGGCTTGTAGAGAAATGAATTTGATTCTGCAATGTTTTTATTCATTATACTTTTTTTATATACAAGTGAGGGTTGTAGAGAAATGAATTTGATTTTGTATTGATTTTATGCATTATATTTTTTTACATACATTCACAATAATTTAAATATAAATTCATGGATAAATTTGTATATATAGGCATACATTTTAGCGTGACATGTCTACTCAGGCCACGCCAACTTTTCTTAGCAGGAGGAGGAAACATCAACTTCGCCCAAGAATTTGTAAGGGCAGTTATCGGACGCTGCTGCTGCTGCTGCTGCTGCTTAACCTCCAATTTGCTGTCCACTCTCCGTCTTTTGTAACAACCTTTTATCTTGGGAAAGCAGTGTGAAGGAGTGGGGGGGTTGAAAGTCATAAGGTGGGGCGGAGGCTTTGGATGTGCTTGCCACGACTGGTGGCTGTGGCGGCGGCGGGAATGCCAGGAGCTCCTCATCTTCTTCTTCATCAACTCCTTCCACTCCCCCCACTCATTCATTCACCGGGATCTGAGGGTGACTGTAAGCGAAGGATATAAGGAGTGATGTAATACCTCTTATCTTCTAAAGGACATAGAGCTACCTTCCACTGTCGGGTGACACATCGTTCCTCCGACCATCTGCAAATTGTGAACCGTGGTGTAAGTGATATTATTCTCAATTACATCTCAGTATTGGCTATGACTAAGAGTCTTTTGGCGACATCTTTGAATCCCCTGTAAAGTGTTACACCGACTGTTTTGTGTTTCATATGAATAACCTTTGGGTTTTACACCATTTAACTCTCTGATAAATTCAACGCCTGTTTCAACTTTGACGAGTCTGAGTTCCCCCTTGTGTGTGTTGTCATACACTTTGTGAGTTTTGGGAAAGTTGCTCAAATCCAAATATCGTTTAAGTACATCCTTCAATTCGCGTGTAAGGTTGTCAGTCTCCAGGGAGAAGATCAAACTGTCAGTGTCAGTGTACAGGAGCCTTACTCTATCACCATACTGTTTTTGAAGGACGTCATAACACAACTTGTGCATCATGTCCTTGGCCAGGACCAGTATGCTGAACCCGACATAGATCGCGAATTCTGCTGTAACGGTCTCTCTGCAGTGATTCACAATGTATCATTTATTGTTCAACCTTTCAGAGAACTTGTATTTGTGCTTAGACACATTTCTAAGTAGTGAGGGTTCATCGGTGGTGACAACTGTCCTGGTGGAATAGTCACGCCAAAAAGACCGTTCATCAAGATTTTGATGGTGTTCCTCTGTCTTTCGCTCTCCTCTCCGCATTCTCTGTGATGTATTCCCTTAAATAAAATCCTTGTTTGAACTTGTAAACTTTTCTTATCACGTCGACTTCTAGACCGAGTCTTATTAATGTTTGCAATAGGGGAAGGCAAATTAAGTGGTTATGCAGTGGCAAGTGTGTGCCTACCAGTTTGACATTTTTTTTAGGGAGCTTCACATTAAACTTTTTCAATAGGCTTTTAGCGTAAAAGTTATGTTCAAGTGATGTATAGCTAGAGGGAACTCATCTGTCCTGAGAGCGACATCATCTCTAACCTTCATAGTATCATATATATATATATATATATATATAGATATATATATATATAGTATATATATATATATATAATATATATATATCTACATAATATATCTAACGTACCATACAAGTAATATAGATATATATATATACGTATATATATGATAACTTATATATATATTATATCTATATATATATATATATATATATATATAATATATATATATATATATAGATATATTATATATATATATATATATCAGGAGACAGAGGAAGGCGACGGCCAGTAGGACACATCAGCATGAAGGTGGACTATTAGAAACGTTGCAATTCAATTACAATTCTTTATTTCCTACGTTTCGTAATATCATTATTACATCTTCAGGGAATCTGTTAAACAATAAATAAAATTAATTTAAAATTACTTAAAAATTATTTTAAAAATTACTCTAAAATTCAACATTGTAAATTACAACACAATTAAAAAAACATACAGAAAACGCAAAAAAAAAAAATAAAAATAAAAATAAAAAGACCAAAGACCGCTAACCAACCTTGTGCCGAGAAGGCAAGAGACAGAATGACAGAACAAATAAAAGTTAGCTCAGGTACAGTTGTGTGAGGAGGTCTGGGTATTTAACTGGGGAACCAGTTGTTTTTAATATGACTCCAGATAGCAGTTCATATGCATTGTTCGCTTGGCCTATGACTTGGAAATGACTTTCCTTTCTATATATATTTTTACATTTTTCGAATGGTTTCTTATATTAGAGTGTTCGGGATTGGAGAGCCTACAGCCAGTACGGAAACTTAATCCCCGATGAGAGTCGATTCTGACCCGCAGTAACCTCCTCGTGGATCCGACATATGTCCCAGAGTTACACTTAGGGCAAGTATACTTATAGACCACGTTGGAGGTCAAGAGAGGGTCCAATCGATCTTTATATCTGAAAAAGGAACCGATTGTTAGCGGGTTTATTGGAATTAATTTTAGATTAATGGCACCATAATGTTTATGAATAATTTGTGCAAACTTTTTCCGAAAGGAGTCATCATGTAAGAACGGGAATTTGGCATAAAAAGCTAATTTTGGTACTGTACATGGTTTGGCGACATTAGCGAATTGTTTGTTAAGAAAACAAACGGAGCTTATAAACAAAGTCTGTGGGAAGCAATTATCCCTAAAATATCCAGAAAGGAAACTAATTTCTTGGTGGAAGGATTGCCAGGTTCGAATGTAATAAAAAATAAAGCCCTGGGTGGAGGAGAGTAAAATAAGAGTTTTAGTTTAAAATCATAAAACAAGAAAACTATAGTAATTGGATCTAGACCCCCCCAGTAAAAGTTTCTTTCTAAAAACAGAGTACTAAAAGAGCCATTATCCCTAGTGACAAGAACGTCTAAGAAAGGTAATTGATCGTTTTTCACGCTCTTTTCCACGGTAAAATTAATGTACTATGTTTAGTATTAACATATGCTAAAAAGGAGTCAATATCACAGTCATTTTTAAATAAGGCGAAGGTGTCATCAATATACCTACCATAAAAGAGTGGGTGGAACCTGAGTGGGCAGTCATCTAACATGCGTTCTTCCAGCGAGCACATGAAGATGTTTTGGCAAAAGTGGGACCCAAGGGAGAGCCCATGGCTACACCGTCTGTTTGCTTATAAAGTTTGCCGTCAAAAACAAAGGCAGTGTCCCGCACTGCTAGTTCTAAAAGGGTTTAAAAAAACGAACGATTGAAATTATTAAAAACAGAATCTGGCTCAGGAAAAAGTTTGTTTAAGATCAATATCGATAGTTTCTTCCACAGGGACATTAGTAAATAGAGATTCAACATCTAAACTGGCCATTTTCAAATCAGCGTCCTGTAATAAAACTTTATCCTTAAAAGAGTAAGAGTTACTGAAAGTAAAATCATTTTTGGTCAGCGGTTCTAAAAAAGGTACCAAATATTTAGCTAGCTTATAATTAGGTGTATTATATGATGCCAAAATTGGTCTCATTGGTGTATTAGGCTTGTGTATTTTTGGGAGACCATATATAACTCCAAAGGATGATCCAGTGACAAACAAGTCCTACTTGTGGTGAACCTGGAAATCTGATATCACGCAAAAGTTTTGTGATTCGTCTGCATATATATATATACATATATATACATATATATATATATATAATATTATTATATATATATATAATAATATATATATATATATATATAATATATATATATCTATATATATATATATATATATATAATAGATGACGCATAGGGAAACGAATACCGGAAACTGGGTCGACCATATCCCTCACCATAATCCTCTGGAAGGGAAACTTTCTGTTAAATACTCTCTCCATTGACCGTCAACTTCCAGCCATCCTAAACTTTAAAAGGGCAAACGAGACAGCTTCTGTTTAGCAGTGGCTTACCCCCCACCTCAATGCATCGTCTCTATGGTCAAATCTTTCCTGATGGTTGTTAGGGGAAGGAAGAAAAAAATCAACGGAGGCATCTCTTCCCATATCAATCATCCCTGACAATAGACGACATCGGAAGCATTGGTAGACAAAACCAAAACAAACAAATGCCCTTATGTTTGCCTCTCGTTTCCCCATTGCTGCGAAGCACGTCGTTTCTTTGTCTTTGTTTCAGGGGCTTTTCAAGATGATGGTGGAACTCCCGGCTTGGTAAAGACCACATGAAAAGCGTCAACTCTTTTGAGAGAGAGATAGAGAGATAGAGAGTCCACCTCTTGTCATGTTCATTTGGGAATTTATTGCCTTCAGCTCTGCCGAACAGGGAAAATCTTGTGTATATTTATTTAACATACACTCGTAAAAAGTGTCAACGGCAATATGGATACTAAAATTTCCGGCAATGCAATAGGAATTTAGTGCAATAAAAATACATATATGAAATAGTAGGGAAAGCAGGAAAACACTTAAAGGAAAAAAAACCTTTGAAAATGTTTCAAAAAGTGAATCCCACTTCCACATGTATGAAAAAGCATGTTTTTGATAAAAGCGAACTTTTAAAGTAAATAACCAATTAGCAATAAAAATAAGGGTAAACTTTAGTTTGTACTCCAAATTCACTAGACAATGGTTCCATAACAGTGCGTTCATAATAACCTAGTAAATTCATCTTTAATCTCCTATCAATAGCCTTAAACGGAAGGGAGACATGGTCAAGAAATATCAGTTTAATACACTATAGATTTTCCTTCCTCTCTTCTACATCAAATGCAGCGAGCACCCCCACCCACCCTCTCTCTCTCTCTCTCTCTCTCTCTCTCTCTCTCTCTCTCTCTCTCTCTCTCTCTAAAGTAAAGGAAATACTGAACCACGTTGCATATGCTGCAGATGGTTCTCACATTTTCAAAGTAAATGTATTGTGATGATTAAACTGATTTCATCTCCCTTCCTCCTCTGAGAGGCAGGAATTGCGTTGTTTGATTATATATTTTACGAATTAACTTGGAGGGGAAAGCATTTAATGAGTTACGTAGCACATAACTTTCGTTGCTGAAATAAGTCGTAACCGATATTATTACTCTAAGACCCCTTTTTTCATAAATGTAATATCTGGGGGTATCCACCTTATATCTGTTCCTTGAAAGATTGCTACGGGAAAAGATCAAATAAATTCAGAGTGGTTTAGATAGGTCATTATTGAACCGAATTCACTAGTTCTCTCTCTCTCTCTCTCTCTCTCTCTCTCTCTCTCTCCAGTTCCACCACTACAATAAAATCAATAGCTACTTTTAAGAGATGTTTTTCGTATATATCATCAAAATTTTGTTTTTAAAGCATGCAACAATATACATTACGGCAACGGGCCCTTAACACTGTTACAATAATAACAGATTGCACTAAGGAGCTCAATTTACCCGTGAATGTAATTAAGACAAGTTCGAAATCCGACTGTTTGCTCTAAGAAGAATATCTCTTGGAACGCGTCTTAAAGAATAATCTACGAATAATACTTCTAGTTATCACAGTTAAAAATATTGTTTAAAGTGTGTTAAAATCCTTTTGCCGCTGTAGCTCAAGGGAAAGATTTAAAATGAAATACAGATTATTTTTTGTTGAGGGCGGGGGAGTTGGTGACGGGCGGGGGAGGCTAGATTCTACATCATTAAAGGAGGCTGTCTGTGACTAGGGAACTTACAAGAGAAAATATAGTTAAGCACAAAAACAAAAAATAAAGATCACCATCATACTTATGAGCAAAATTATAAAATGCCTAGGATAGAAGAGTCTGGAATTTCTCCTGTCCCGGGTAGTCAAAATAGTTGAGTAGTGCGTACTTAACTCAGAGATAATTTCACAAATTACTCATTTTTCACGTCATTTACAGAATAAAAGGTTGTTTCATTCAAGTCATGGTAAAGCCTTACTTAGATGAAATATAATTCCAGACTTTGCAACAATACGATGCATTTATACAAAAGTAGGAATCTACTGTATCTAGAAAAAATAAACATACAAAAACTCTTATAATCATGAAAACCTTAATATCAAACTTATCCCTTCGAGGACTCAAACAACAGATGAACTGTAGGCTTTAATTTTTAAGTGAAAATAGCATTTTTTTTTTTTTTTGGATTGTCAAGGCTTAATTGATTTACCCTTCATGAAATGCTTTTATCACTTGATCAGGGAACTCCATTCAAAGAGTTCATTTTTCAAAGGAACGTAGACTACACATTACTGTCCTCCTTTCTAACAATCCTTTGTTAACCAAGTCCATTCGTGTGCATAATACTGATAATGATTTCATACTCAGCGTAAATCTTGGGTACGTGAATGAAGCTACTGTGTCTGATAGTCTCCCATTGCAGAGGAAATAAGGTCTAAACACATTATTTATCTAACGGAATCATAATCGCAATTATTTTCATTATATCAATTTACTAAAGATTATCCTTGCTGCCTAACCCACAATTTTCCTTCTTAATACAATACCACGTTATTCTTCCGTAACGTAAAGAGGAGAGAGAGAGAGAGAGAGAGAGAGAGAGAGAGAGAGAGAGAGAAAGAGAGAGAGATTCTCCTTCTTCAGACAACCATTCTTCCACAACGCTAAGAGAGAGAGAGAGAGAGAGAGAGAGAGAGAGAGAGAGAGAGAGAGAGAGAGAGAAAGTTATCTCTCTTTCTTAAGACAATCATTCTTCCACAACGCTAAGAGTTACAAGGAGCTACAAGGATTAGGATGTCTCAAAGACTTGTCAGTCCATCCGAGGAGGCATCGTCTGCTCACTTAACCATAGGACCAGGTTTTACTGTTCATTCGGTGTCCTAATGATTTTGTCTAGCTTTCTTTTACATTTTTCCACGCTGTTGCTGTTTACAACTTCTGGTGGCAGTTTATCCCATGTGTCACATATCGTGTATGTAAAGAAGTTCCCACAATGGGATGTGTTGTATCTCTTTAGCTCTAGTTTCCATCCATTATTTTTTGTCTGGTTTTCGTTAACGTAGATAGGTTACTGTCTAGTTTGTTATACCTTTCAGTATTTTGAATGTTTCTATTAGTTGTCCTCGCAAATGTCGTGTTTCTCATCCATATGTTCAGGCTCCCTAGCCGTTTTTGGTAACCTATTTGCCTGATGGGTGAAATTAACTTTTTGGCTCTTGCTTGCACCCCTTCTAATCTATTCATGTCCTTTCTTAGCGTTGGTGACAAAAACTGTACTGCATATCCAAAATGAGGCCTAACTATTGATGTGTAGAGCTGCAGCACCGTTTCCTTGTTTCTGTAATTGAACTGCTTTTTTATGTATCCCACTAGTTTCTGTGCCTTCTTTTCAGCTTTTATTAACTGGTTTGTGGATTTTAAGTCCTTGGTAATAATGACTATAAGGTCCTCCTCTTGTTCTACACTATTTATGTCATTCCCAAGCAGTATGTAGCTGGCATGAGGGTTGTTTGTTCCTATTTGTAACACTTTACACTTATCCTAGGTAAAAGGCATTTGCCATGTTTTTTACCACCCTCCTATTTTCATTAGATCATTTCTTAAACATTCCTCTGCAACTGGGTCTGCTACATTATACACCTGGTTTGGAGTCATCTGCATATTTGGCTATCCTGCTAGTTAAGCCTACATCAATGTCATTAATGTAAATAAAAAAACAAGAGAGTGCTAAGGACAGATCCTTGAGGAACTCCGCCTGTTACATCTGCCCATTCTGATTCTTCACCATTTATTACGACTCTGTTTTCTATAAGTTAGCCAGTCTTCGATCCAGTTTCCTTTTCATTAAGCTCTAAATTTTGTTATCAGTTTCTTGTGTGGAACTTTAGAAATCTAAGTAGAGTATATCTATTGCTCTACTATTGCCGTAAATACCAAGCATGTTATGAAAAATCTCCAAGAGGTTTGGTAGGTAGGATCTGTCTTGTCTGAAAACGTGTTGGCAGTTTTAACAAGTTGTTTCTATCAATATGATCTACAATTTGATCTGCAATTGTGGACTCAAAACTCTTATAAACGACCGACGTTAGACAGATTGGTCTATAATTTCCTGGCTTTTCTCTTGGACCTTTTTTGTAAAATGAGGGTACATTACCTAGCATCCATCCTTTCGGTGCCTTTCTTTGTTCTGCACTTTTTATGTAGAGTTTATATAGATGAAGAACTGTCTCCTCTTTTAGCTCTTTAATTTCTCTTGGATGAATCCCATCCAGGCCAGGAGATTTTAACTTGCTGAGTTTGTCTGTTTTGTCTTTAATGTCCTCTTCCGTTAATATTATTTGTCCAACGGTTCTGCCCCTTCATATTTAATAGCAGGTTCTGTTATTGAGATAGTGTCTTCAATTGTGAAAACATTGGTAAAAAGACTTATTCAAGAACTCTGCTTTTCCCAAGTCTGAGTTCAGCAGGTTACATCTATTGTCCCTTAGAGGAACTATGCTATTTTTTATTGGTTTCCTACTATTAACATGGGTAAAGAATTCTTTTGGGTTTTCGCTAAAAACTGATGCAATTCCCTTATATGCATTTATCTTTGCATTTCTTACAAATTAGTCCATCATTCTACAGAGTTCTTCATGCCTGCTTGCTTCTTCTGGTGTTGGGTGCAGGTTCATTGCTTTGTGCAGTCCGTCTCTTTCTTTTGTTTTATTTTGAATTTCTCTGTTGAACCACTTAGGCTGAGGGTTGCCATTTGTTAGTATCTGCCTTAATGGTATACACCTAGAGCGTTTTTCTGAGTATTCCTCTAGAAAGGCTTCCCAGTACTTATCTATCTATGACTGTGACCTCGTCGTACTCTAAATTTTTAACGTACTCCTTCAGCTTTTTTAGGTCTTGTTGACGGTAGTCGCAAAATCCTGCTATTTGAAGATTAATCTGTACTGCAGGAGCGGAGATGTCAAGAAAATTAATACACATACACACAAAAAAAAAAATAAATAAAAAACGGAGGGAAAGATGACGTAATTATAGTCTTTACTACACTTCATTGCTCCAGAAGATTAATCACAGCTCATCTGATATTCTGAGTTTATTTATTTATCTATTTATTTTTCTTTTATCTATTTATTTTGCTTAGACCCTGATGAACTGTAGAGAGGATTTTTTTTTATTTCATATTTTCTATTCACTTCACATTTCTAATAGGGTATGATAAAAGGGTATGATAAAAAGATCTTTCGTTCATATTCGTAACAAAGTTGATGAAGAGTAAAGTTGCAAGGAATAGTGAGTTCCTGACGAATTCCAAGTCGCGTCTTCAAGGCTAAAAATATATAAAATTTGCGAACATGAATACTCAAATTAATTCAATTTTTATTAATAATATAATGGCAACAGCTCTCAATAAAGTAAAAAGTTAAAATTAAACAGTACCTTCAAAGGCAAACAAATTATAAGTAAAGGACTTCCCTAAAATCTTAAAACACCTACCTATACGAAAGAAAGAGAAAGACTAGCAAAAATAAATAAAAACAAAGTGAGGCAAACCAGTTCACCAAACTATGCTAAAAACAATTTTACTGAGGATTTTTGGGTGTTTAACAACAGTACAGTCTTTTTGATAATTATAGATTCGAAGATAGTCAGGTCGTTGTTGCTCCGCAGTTGGCCTAAGATGAAAAAATCCTTGCTGTCAATATAGGTTTTACATGATTTTGAATGATTCCGTATATTAGATTGTTCGGGATTAGATAACATACTACCTGTTCTATGGCTTATGCCCCTGTGGAAACTATTTTAACCCTTCTCCATGGAGCTTATACTCACTCATCAAACTGGATGAGCTTTCACGACGATATACCCTTTCTGGTGAGACATTTTGGAAAGGACTGTTTTCCTTCACGACATTTTTGCAGATCTCTAAACAAACTGCTATTGGAAAAAAATGGCGCATTCAGCACCTGTATCTACTGTGCCGAGACTGAAGATATATGCAAGTTTCCCTTTCATGCATGAGGATACCCTCAGGAAAGCACGCACATCCATTATTCAAAAGAGATTTCCGGCTGTATGATTTGAAAACTATCACCAAAAATCTTTTAACTATTGGATCTTTGTTTAGAGTTAAAGACCGACTCAGTCCTCTGCTTTCGTCCAGCTTCGTATATAAATACACTTGCCCGAGATGTGATCACGGAACATACGTGGGATGCACGAATAGGCTGTTGAAGGTTCGAATAGATTCCCACAGGGGCATAAGCCATAGAACAGGTCGTAGGTTATCTAATCCCGAACAATCTAATATACGGAATCATTCAAAATCATGTAAAACCTATATTGACAGCAAGGATTTTTTCATCTTAGGCCAACTGCGGAGCAACAACGACCTGGCTATCTTAGAATCTATAATTATCAAAAAGACTGTACTGTCGTTAAACAGCCAAACGTCTTCAGTAAAATTGTTTCTAGCATAGTTTGGACAACTGGTTTGCCTCACTTTGTTTTTATTTATTTTTGTTAGCCTTGCTCTTTCTTTCGTATAGGTAGGTGTATTAAGATTTTAGGGAAAGTTCTTTACTTATAATTTGTTTTGCCTTTGAAGGTACTGTTTAATTTCAACTTTTGTTTTTACTTTATTGAGAGCTGTTGCCATTACATTTTTAATAAAAATTAAATTAATCTGAGTATAATGTTCGCAAATTTTATATATTTTTAGCCTTGAAAATGCGACTTGGAATTCGTCGCAAAACGTCGGCATTGAAATAAACTGTTAAAGGATGAGGATGCCTTTCCCTACTACTTCCTTCATGATACACATACACACACACACACACACACACACACACACACACACATATATATATATGTATATATAGATATATATATATGTTATATATATATATATATTATAAAATCACAAAAGTAAGCACGTGATTTTGTTTACCAGCAAAAGCCACAGGGAAAATTTTTAAAAAAGAAAAGACAGAGTGCCAAGTACTTTCGTGTATTTACCACATCTTCGGGGCACAAAGTAATACAAAACGTAAAAACTATTGAACAAGAAAGCTCTCACAAAAGCAAAGTGGAAAAGAATTATATGTGTATGTACAATAAGGCCATTACAAACAGAAACAGCATTCGTCCAGATTACCCAACCGCTTAACACCCCAACAAGTCAAAAGAAAAAGAGTAATTGCCCAATGACCCAATTACTTACAGAAGAGAAAAACACTGACTATGTCAACCAGTTTTTTTTATAAAACAACTGAACTCACAATTATGAATAGTAACAATAATAACGGTACTAACAACATACCTAAGACACCAATAAACAAAGATAACTGAATGAACAATATTATCAATATGAAAAAAAAAATATTTTTGACTAGTACAAAAACTTTAAGGATAATGTTAAAACTCACAAGAAATACATAAGAAGGGACTTGACAAATACACCAAATTAAAGGATAATGTTGAAACTCTTCACTATTTTATCTATGATAAGATTGTCTAATTTGTACATACCAGGGCTCAAATTTAAAAGTTTTCCAGAATGTCTTTATAAAAGCAGATTCAATTATATTCCTACTAATATAATCGTTACAAAATAAAATCTCTTTTGCCTCTGTCCAATCAATCGCATGGTTAACATTACTAAGGTGAATAAAAAGGACATTAGAAGTCTGTCCTGTTCTAACCGAATATTTATGTTGATTTAATCATGTAGACAAATCTTTCCCAGTTTGGCCGACATATTTCTTATCATACCCCTGACAAGGAATTGCATAAAGGCAGCAGGTAGATGAAAATGGGGAGTTCTTTATCAGTATATTACAAACTGTATTTGAGCTTTTAAAAACTAATTTTACATTAAAAAATCGAAGTACCTTAGGCAAATCATAAAAATTCTTGTGGTATGGTAAAACTATCATATTATGGCATGAAAAAGGTTCTCTAACCCTATTTGAATAAAAAGTACCCTTGGCCATTTTTAATGCCTTGTCTATAAAAAACATCGGATATTGAAGTTTTACACCTATGTCACATATTCTTCCTATCTCTTCATCTAAAAACTCAGAACTGCATATTCTTAAGGCCCTCTTTTTCTTTTGACTTGTTTGGGTGTTAAGCGATTGGGTAATCTGGACGAATGCTGTTTCTGTTTGTAATGGCCTTATTGTACATACACATAAATTCTTTTCTTTTCCACTTTGCTTTTGTGAGAGCTTTCTTGCTCAATAGTTTTTACGTTTTGTATTACTTTGTGCCCCGAAGATGTGGTAAATACACGAAAGTACTTGGCACTCTGTCTTTTCTTTTTTAAAAAATTTTCCCATTTTCCCGTGGCTTTTTTGCTGGTATATATATATATATATATATATATATATATTATATATATATATATATATATATATATATATATATATATATATATATATATATATATATATATATATATATATATATATATATATATATATATATATATATATATATATATATGTGTGTGTGTGTGTGTGTGTGTAGTATATATTTATTGGGAAGAAGTAACCAAACACAAGTATAACAGTGGCTTTACCATTAATCAAAGCGTCTATCGTTCCACTACACCATCTATTCAGATATCTCTCACTCTAACAACCATTTACAGTACCACTACCACACACACACAACACACACACACACACCACACAGATGAGCGGATCAATGCATGGATAAATCGGTCAACTGGCAGGTAACAAACGAGGAATGGTTAGATAGATACAACAATGTAATTATATTATATAGATAGATAGATAGATAGATTGAAAAAACTCACACACCATGCAGCAACGATCACAGAGAGAGAGAGAGAGAGAGAGAGAGAGAGAGAGAGAGAGAGAGAGAGAGAAGGGGGGGGGGGGGGGGGGGGGGGGGGGGGGGGGGGGGGGGGGGGGGGGGGGAAGGGGGGGGGGGGGGGGGGGGGGGGGGGGGGGGGAATGGGGGAGGGCAGGTGAGGGAAGAAAGGAGCGGGAAAGAAGAAGAGGGCTGGAGGTGAAGGTGGAGGGAGAGGGTACGCGAAGCTTTTTTTTTTTTTTTTTATACTGTTGTGTTCGTATCCATTTCTGGCTAATCGAGTTATTGCCTCTTGGTACAGGGACAAGTGTCTTTATTCTTTACAGTTAGCGATTCATGATACTCTTATAAATTACGGCACTGGGTGTAATACACTATAGCAAAATCTCGTTCTGATATGAGTGTTCGTTACTGCCCAAATACGAACTTGCCCTCTCTGTGAAACCCTTGGTAGAGTATCCGAAAAAGTCATTGGAGACTGTTGATGAGAACGACAATTTATGAATACATTAATGTATGCGTTTTTAGTGATGCTATACCATTTACCTAAAAATCATTATTTCATAAACGCCGTTCTCTGTTTGTTTAATGCAGTTCATGACCGAGTGATTAATGCTGGAAATGACGTAGGCTGATTTCCGAATCGACAATTAGGGACTCAATTCGTTTCCAGTCTTCATTAGTATCCAGCATAGGGACTAGAAAGCGTCATCTGGCTGATGGAGGCCGTCGAGTCCACTACTCTCTGTATGTGTGCTGATATACAGACTTGAATTTTCGTCGATTTGATTAAAGCCAACTTGATGAACGAACAAGAGAGACGAAAGCATGAAGGTAATAGTACAGTTAAAGACTAAGGGAGGTCTCTAAAGTGACGGAATTGTATTTAATTTTTATACTGTTCTTACATAGTAATATTCAAACCTTTGGTAGGGTAAATTAGAACATCACATATGTGAAGCATAACGAATTTTCTTTCTTTCTGTCTCTCAGGCATTTCTTTCTTGTTAATATATTTCACCTTGTGACGCATATTGTTAAATTTGTACATATTGCTGAACCATTTAATTATTGTCCTGTTTAGTTAACTGTATAACTACCATTTGAATACGGAATCACTTGTTATATTCTGCGTTTTTTGTCTCCTTCGGACCTTTTCCCTGGCTTTAAGTTAGTCTCACTCTGGTCTCTTGCTGGGAGGAGGGTCGAAGGAGCTGCCTATTTATTTTTGAGTATTTTCTGTATATTTTTTTTTCAATATTTTGAATGAGGTTTAATTTCTTTATTTATGGGTGTGATTTATAGCATTGTTCTGCTAAGGGAGGAATGTTTATTTTTACTTACCTTTTGTGTTAATATAATAATTATTTCGTTACTAAATTTTCATTTATCCTTCTTAGTATTGTGTTACAAGCTTACAGAACCCATCCGTGTCTTATTCTTAAATATTCAGTGATTAACCTAATTAAGTATGTAACATAATTTGGGGGCCTGTCCGGGATCCATTCTTCCTTTTTATGAGCAATTTGTCAGTGTTGTGTGTTCTCATTCAGAATATTGTACGTTGTGAACCACCTGAATACCTGTTATTTTCGATATTATATTTTATGAAGTGTTGCGCGCCCGCTTTTGAAATATAAGTGTCGGTTTATGTTATAGTGCAGTGCCTGTTGACTCTTTTATTCCCAGTATTGTTCGCTTGTTTCTCCTCTCCCCACCGAGACTCGCCCCGAGAGCAAAACTCGTTAGCTCTTTAATCTGTTATAAACTTCAGTTATCACAGCTGAGAATTCGTGTAGTTACTCCTATTGATTCAAAGCCCGTTTTTATTGTATTGCATGTGGGGTACAGTATAAACCTTTTTCTCTTTGCCTGACGCACGAAATGCTTAAGCTGTCAATTTTAGTCGCTTAGAGTAATAACTATTGTTTGGACCAGGCAAGGTTATTCCTTCTCCACTCTATTTGACTAGAATCGGGAAATTTCCCCGTACACTTAGCCTTTTAAAACCGTATTGTTATTTTTTCTTCATTTATTTGAAATACTGAACTTTTATGAAGTGAACAAATTGCTTATAGACGTAATTGTGAGTTACCTTGCGTTCATTTGTGATACAGGAATTCAGATAGTTTACGTAAGGAAGTTTTCATTGTTTCAATTTCACAATGGCTAGTTTTGATGTGGATAAATTTGCTGGTAATCCTTCTGCTGAACTCTCCACAATTCAATATGCAAAGAAGAAGGATCTTTTGGAGTTAGGTTTACGTTTGCGACTACCAGTTAGAAGTAACTTGAAAAAGTCTGAAATTCGAAATTTAATTCTTTAACATTACTTAAAGGCTAAAGAGGTAGGAGCTGAAGCTAGCTCTTGGATAGTTGGAAGACAAGGATACTTGACTAACGAACAAAGACTCGAGTTTGAGCGAATTGCGGTAGAGCGCGAGAAGGAAGAGAAAAACTTAGAAAGAATAAAACTAGAGTTTGAAATTGAAAAAGAAAGGATTAGATTAGAAGCAGAAAGAGAGAAAGAGAAGATTAGATTAGAAGCAGAAAGAGAGAAAGAGAAGATTAGATTAGAAGCAGAAAGAGAGAAAGAGAAGATTAGATTAGAAGCAGAAAGAGAGAAAGAGAGACTTGCATTTCAGGCTGAATTAGCTGTAAAAGTAGAAAGGGAGACTATTGAATTGCAACTGAAAGCAGAAAGGGAAAAATCTGAACTTTCCCGGCTCGATAAACGGCAAGAAATTGATTTGCTAGAATCTCAAAAGAAGTTTGACTTATCCAAGAATATGAAATTAGTACCAGACTTCACTGATTATGACCCTGAGGACTATTTTAGGGCTTTTGAAGAAACTGCTTCTCATTTGAATTGGCCGAAAGAACAATGGATTTGGCTACTTAGGCCTAAACTTTCCGGTAAAGCGGCTCAAGTTTGTCGACATATCAAAGAGACAAATGATTATGAAGTTATAAAAAAGGCTGTCAATAGATGCTTTTTTCAATTTCTGTGGAGGGTTATCGGGCAAGTTTTTCCGCAATAAAGTTAAAACTAGTACTCAGACAATACCTAGAGTTTTGCTTCAGAAAAATTGAGAGATTTTAGGAAATGGTTAAAAGCTTCAACTATAACTACCTTTGAACAGTTAGAAAATCTAATAGTGTTTGAAGAATTTGTTAGAAAGCTTCCTTCACATATAATGTTGTACCTTTGTGACAGACAAGAAAATGACTTGTTAAAGGCAGCTTCTTTAGCAGACACCTACTCCCTTGTACATAAAACTAGCAAGAGATTAGATCATATTGTAAAACAAGTTCCAGGCAATACTCTGGGTGTTAGTACTGAGGAATCTAGGGAGTCACTGCTTTGCAAAATATTGTAAGAACCAGGTCATTCTATTAAAAACTGTAAAGCACCAAATTGTAAGGTTTCGGAGTTAAATAGGAATTTTAAGGATAGGAGTTTTAAAAGTAATCCATTGCATAGGGATAAACCGTCTTTGCATGTGGTAAACACATGAAGTTGTGGATTTGTTTGAAAGTTTCAAAATAGATGGTATTGGATCTTTAACATCCGATGGTGCTGAGCATAAGTTAAAGATGTTACGTGACACAGGGGCATCACAAAGTTTGATTTTAAGGAAAGCAATCCCAGATATCAATAAGGCTTAAATGGTGACTTTGTACTCTTGAGGGATTTAACTCGAACTTCTCGTGCCACCCTTGCAGACATTTTTATTGATTGTCCTTTGAAAAAGGTAGAGTGTCGGTAGGTGTGGTAGATAACGATTTTCCTGTGGAAGGAGTATCCTTCTTGTTGGCAATGATCTGGCAGGTAATTTAGTTGTTCCAAATTTGGTGGTAACTGATCATCCTTGTGAGGGAAATGATTTTAGTAATGATGTAGCTTGTGTAATTACTTCGATCACAGAAATCAAAAGACCTAGAATGCTCTGAAGTAGTAGAAAATGCAGTGGAAAATATTATGAGCAAAGCTGAGCTTATCAATAGCTTGGAAAACAGGTATGATTCCCTAGGTAATTTTCACAGTCAGGCAGTCTCTAAAAGTGAAATTGATAAATCACTTAGTTTTTATTATGAATCTGGGTGTGCTCATTGAGATTTTATCGCCCTGCTAAGTTATCTAAGCTTGGACCACGTTTGGGGTGAAAAGCACCAGATCGTTTTACCATCCTCTGTAAGAAAACTTGTTTTGGAGGTTGCTCATGACGGGAATGGTGGACACTTAGGGAGTTCACAAGACTTATCACAAGATTCTTAACCATTTCTACTGGCCTAACATGAAAAAGGATATAGCAGACTTTATCCGTACTTGCCACATTGTTCAGATTTCAGGAAAGCCTAACCAAAGTATACCCAAATATCCTCTTCAACCTATTGTAGTTCCTGATGATCCTTTTCATAGGGTAATTATAGATTGTGTAGGACCTCTTCCAAAAACAAAAAAGGGTCACCAATATTTGCTCACCATTATGTGTCCTACTATACACGTTATCCCATAGCAATTCCCTTGCGTAATATTTTGGCTAAAACTATAGCTAATGCTTTGCTTAACGTTTTCACCACCTATGGAATCCCCAGAGAGTTACAGTGTGACCGTGGGTTCTAACTTTTACAAGTGACTTATTCAGTAAAATTCTGAAGGAACTGGAAATTAAACAAATATTATCCTCAGCCTACCACCCAGAGTCCCAAGGTGTCTTAGAACGCTGGCATCAGACTTTAAAAGTATGTTAAAAAATACTGTCTCGAGAATAATGCACAATGGGATGAAGGGGTGGATTTTCTATTATTTGCCATAAGAGAAGCCCCACAAGAGTCTCTCGGATTTTCCCCTTTTGAAATGTTATTTGGGAAGGTCGGTTAGAGGACCTCTTAGTAATTAAAGATGAGTGGTTGAGTGCACCCTCTTCCAGTCAAATTCAGTCTGTTAAACAATATATGTCAAAGCTCCAGAAAATTCTTTGTGATGTTAGGAAATTAGACTAAAGAAAATCTCGAAGCTCGACAGTTAGAAATGAAAACTAATTTTGATAGATCTAGTAAAGTTAGAAAATTAATCTCTAGGCGATTTGGTTTTGGCTTATTTTCCTGTTCATAGTTCTCCCCTAAAGTCAAAGTTCTTTGGACCATCTAAGGTACTGAAAAAATGGCAACAATAATACATATGTAATTGAGACTCCTGACCGTAGAAAATCCACTCAAATAGTTCATATAAAATCTTTTAAAAAAATATCGCTGTAGGGAACCTGGACCTTGTTCTAGAGACTTGGTTGTTACTATGATTAATATAGATTTCTTCTGCATCAGAGAATACCTCTGCAACTGGCGAACTCGAATTGATGACCTCATACCTTCTTGGAGCCCAGAATCCAATTCAGAAGTTTTACAAAACCTGGAAGTGAAGTTGTCCCATTTACCTAGTGAACATTCTCAAAGGCTACAGACTCTTATTAATAATGTTTCTTTTTGTGACTTTCCCAGGAAAAGTACTGTACTTCTGCATGATATTGAACTTGTCCCAGGTACGATGCCCATTCGTCAACCTCCATATCGTCTGAGTCCTGATCGAAAAGCACAGATGAAGAGGGAAGTGGAATATTTACTCAAACATGGCCTAGCAGTTCCAAGTAAATCTCCATGGGCTTCACCTTGTCTTCTAGTACCAAAGGAGGATGGTAACTTAAGGTTTTGCACGGATTACCGCAAGCTGAATATGGTAACTATTAAAGATTCATATCCATTACCAAGAATAGATGACATCATAGATTCTGTTGGACAAGCCAGGTACATGACTAAAGTGGACCTTTTAAAAGGGTATTATACAGGTAGGCCTAACAGAAAGAGCTAAAGTCGTTCAGCCTTCATAACTACCATTTGGCCTTTTTCAATATGAAGTAATGGCTTTTGGTCTTACCAATGCTCCGTTCACGTTTCAGAGGCTTTTAATGATACCATTAGAGATCTTGATGGTGTCTTTTGTTATTTGGATGACATCCTCGTAATCAGTGAAACTTTTGAGGAACATATCCGTAGACTAGAATTGTTATTCCAAAGACTTGAGGAAGCTAATTTAACAATTAACCTGAAGAAGACTGAATTTTGCCATGCTACTATTTCCTACCTAGGCCATATTATAGGTAGTGGACATGTCCGTCCTAAGACTGCTAACGTTGATGCTGTACTTGAGTATCCTGCCCCCACTTCTCAAAAATCACTACGGCGTTTTTTGGGTATGACATCATTCTATAGGAAGTTTTGCAAGAACTTTGCATCTGTAGCATCACCCTTAACTAGCCTAACTAGCTCTAAGGTAAAGTTCATATGGACTCAAGAATGTCAAGAAGCATTTAATAAACTCAAATTATTACTCTGTAGCAACCCTGTCCTATGTACACCTGATTTTAATAAACCTTTTTGTATCCAAGTAGATGCGTGTGATACAGGGGCTGGTGGAGTGTTGCTGCAAAAATCAGCGGGAGATGGTCTTCTGCATCCAGTGTGCTACACGTCTACCAAGTTCCTGTCCCATCAAATGTCTTATAGCACTATTGAAAAGGAGGCACTGAGTTTAGTGCTCGCACTGCAGAAGTTTGAGTGCTATCTCCAGGGAGCTTCTGAGATAGTAACCTACACTGATCACAATCCGTTGACTTTCCTGGAGAAGATGAAGTCACAACAACCAGACTACTCCGTTGGGCTCTGTATCTACAGAAGTTGCCCCCTTGGAAAATTCTCCACCTTAAAGGAAGTGACAATGTTATCGCGGATGCTCTGTCAAGAGCCTGAACCAAAGTACCTTGAACTCCTCACTCTTCCGAGCCACTCCGTTGGGCTCGGCCTTTTGGGGGGCGGTTGTGACGCATATTGTTAATGTGTACATATTGCTGAACCATTTAATTATTGTCCTGTTTAGTTAACTGTATAACTACCCATTTGAATACGGAATCACTTGTTATATTCTGCGTTTTTTGTCTCCTTCGGACCTTTTTCCCTGGCTTTAAGTTTAGTCTCGCTCTGGTCTCTTGCTGGGAGGAGGGTCGAAGGAGCTGCCTATTTATTTTTTGAGTATTTTTTTCTGTATATTTTTTTCAATATTTTGAATGAGGTTTAATTTCTTTATTTATGGGTGTGATTTATAGCATTGTTCTGCTAAGGGAGGAATGTTTATTTTTACTTACCTTTTGTGTTAATATAATAATTATTTCGTTACTAAATTTTCATTTATCCTTCTTAGTATTGTGTTACAAGCTTACAGAACCCATCCGTGTCTTATTCTTAAATATTCAGTGATTAACCTAATTAAGTATGTAACAACCTGAAATGAAGACAATTAACATTTTTAATAGTAGACACACCAGCAAAACCAGAAGACAAGGAAAAGGTGCTCCTGTCGTTTTTAATTAACACAAAATTTAGGAACGTTAAACGAAGTTACCCAAGGAAACTGGAAGTCTTATAGAGAAGCATCTGCATCCATATTCAACATTATGCGTGCATGTTATATATATATATATAATATATATATAGATAGCTATCGGATAGATATAGATAAGATATAGAATAGATATAAGATAGATTATAGATAGATAGGAGAGATAATAGCTAATATAGATAGGAGGATATAGAATAATATCAGATAGATATAAGATAGATATAGATTTATATATTCGACCTATATAAGATATATATAATATATATAGATATAGTATATATATAGTATAGATATATATATAGATATATATATATATATATATATATATATATAGATATATATATAGATATATATATATAGATATATATATGATATCTAGATAAATGCCACGAAGGAAAAATAAGCGAAGGTGTCTGCAAGATCTTTCGACTTTAAAAGTCCTTTAATGAGCATATACTGGACATAAATACGAGAGAGACAATACAAGAAGTTCGTAAATAAACTGATAGATAGGGATTATAAAGGGATTAGTACCTAGAATCCGACACACCTGGAAGATAAGAAACCTTCCCAAACAACCATAAACAATGGGTGCAATTAAAGGTTTAAGACAATCATCTCGGATACAATCTCCAGACAATTAAAGGATTATAGGTGACAGCTATTCGGAACTTTGGTAAACAAAACCATATTCACAAAACATGACAGACATTCATTACAACAAAAATTTAATAACTCTAAGGCAACTGATTTTTATTTAAGTCAGTAATATATCTTTTGAGGTCATTCTTAAACATGTTACAGATACAAGGGTCTAAATGAAAAAGGCCACGACTAACATTGAAATTACAATGAAAAGTAAGTTGTATTAAAGCACGATTCTAAAAGATTTCGTGATGAGACATCTCTTGACCATGCAATTACTGAACTATCAATCCAATTAATTCGGTAGTTGTTTTCACTTAAATGAATGAATAATGCATTAGATTTTTGCCCAGTTTTTACAGAGTATTTATGCTGGCTTAGCCTTACGTCTAAGCCTTTACTGGACTGTCCGAGATAGAATAGGGACAATCCATACATGGAATTTTATATATTATGTTGTTGCTTTCTCTGTGGCCATTTTTTATTAACATTCTTTTTAGTGTGTTATTATAGGAAAAAACAAGGTTGACATTAAAAGCTTTTAACAATGGTTTAATGGTTTCAAATCCGTTAAAATAAGGCAAACTGAGAATGTTCTTAGAATTTTCTTTCTGTGTGTTATTTACAGTTTAAAACTTTTTGTGGGCTTTATTATAACAAATGTCTAATATATGTGAAGGATAGCATAAATCTTTCCCCTATTTTTCTTATGTATTTCAATTTCTTGATCCAAATATTGTGGACTGACAATTCGTAATGCTCGTAAAAACATAGAGGAAAAAATTGATATTTTTATATTAAGATGGTGGCCTGAGAAGAAATGAACATAAGTTAAGTTGTTAGTCGGTTTCCTATAAATACTGAATTTACATTGAAATGGCTCTCTATGTATCAAAACGTCTAAGAAAGGGAGGCAATTGTCTTTTTCTAATTCTAGAGTAAACTTAATCGATGGTACCTGGTTATTTAATTTAGAGAGTAAATCATTTACATCAATACCGACAGGAAGAACAGCTAAACAATCATCAACGTAACGATACCACTTTACAGGAATATGAATGATATTAGGTAAGTAGCGTTTTTCAAAGAATTCCATGTACAGGTTTGAGAGTAATGGTGGTAAAGGGTTTATTTAACCAAAATAATAAGTTTTCCTTTTTATAAAAGAAATTCTTACTAGAGGCCATGTCTCCATGTGTCTTTTATAAAAGAAATTCTTTATTGAGGTTATAGAGCCTTATAACAACGGCTGGGCTTTTATGGGTGATAAATCTCTATACCAGTAGAATCTGACACTTTAGAGCTATAAACTCTCTCTGTTTGCATTTATTACTTGTTCAAACAAGCAAGTTGGTTCAATTTTTGTTGTATAATTATATGGACATAAGCACACCCGTATGTAAATACGCGCCCGCGCACACAAACGCACAAGTCATACACATGCGCATATCTTTGTTCATGTGTGCGTCATTACACGCACGCGTTTGAGTGCAAGTTTACATTGGGAGAAAAGGAAAGATAAAAATGAAATGGAACTCTGTTTTTTGTGGCACTATTTACACTGCTTTCATCAAGTGTTTGGTTTTTGGCATCGTAAATATCCGATTTGCCTCTTCCGGGTTGCCGAGGTGCATGGAGAGCCAAGGCCTCCTACCAGATCAATCATCCTTGACAAACCCAGAATCGGAAGTACGGAATCGGACGCACTGTCGAACGAAACCCAAGAAAAACAGATACTCTTACTTTTGCTTTTCGTTCCTTCTATAGCAATGAAGGACGTCGAGGAATTTGAAAGATTTCTCTCCCTTTGCTTCCTGAGCTTTTCAGATAGTTAAGGAACTTTGGGGTAGAAAAGAACCGGATGAAAAAGATTGCTTTAAGGAGGGACAATCAATTTTTTTTAGATTAGCTTTGTTAGTTCATAGCCATTAGTACTGACAAAAGATAAGGCTATAAAATATTTTTAACTATTCAGGACACAGAGCCAATACTATTCCATCAGTTTTGCCACTTTTTGACTAATGTATGACATATTTATCTCAGCAGAGTGAAGTCGTGAATGTCTTTATACAATGTGCCTATTTTGCCTTCCCTTCATATCTCTCTCTCTCTCTCTCTCTCTCTCTCTCTCTCTCTCTCTCTCTCTCTCTCTCTCTCTCTCAGTAAATTCTTGTATGATTCAAGAACTCGGAATGTTATGATGAATAAACGTTATTGTATAAGGAAAGACTTACGGAAAAAACATAAGCAATCGAAATACTTAGGTGTGAAAAGAGTTACTCTTTGTTACATTATTAGTCTATTAAGGTTCCTCTGTAGCGAGCTTATATCTTAGGTCCACGTCTTCATCTTCGTCACTAATTGGATTTCTGATATTCTTTGTGACACTGTGACACTGACCTTTAGTGATAATAATGTGCTTCATAACAATATAAATCAAATCATAGCATTAATGAATATGTGTATGATTAGCCAAGTAAGACTATATTTTTCTTTCTTTGCCTTTTTTTTATTTTGCCTTATTCCTGCATGTTGACCATTATTTATGCTTGGATTTTCCTGCAGAACCTCCTCCATTATACTAGACCTTACTTTCTCCAGGACCCTCGCCTGTCTGTACTGCTATGGGTCCCTCGAAATATATGTGATTTCTTTCTTTCGTTCGTTCTTTTGCTTATGGGCATTATAATGCCAAAAGCATGTATTCATATCATTGGGGAAAACGGAAAGCTATGCCTTGTAAGGTTAAACGGCTGGGATTTGTAAGCATTACTGTTGACGAGGATCTGGTTTTGTAAACGATATTTACAAAGATTATAAAAAGTTTGAAAGACTCTCTAGGGCGTGAAATTTATAGTAAATGTTCGTAGGGCAGGTTGCGGAAATTGAGTGGGTCAGGAGACTGCTGCAAAAAAGAAAGAAAGAAAGGCAAAGCACTAAACAAAAATTGTAGACTAATGACTACAGGTATCTCTTCTTTAGATGATGATACCCATCAACTTGATAAATTGATCAACAAGGAATGCCGTGAGGATTTCATTGTAACATCAAGTAATAAATATCTAAATCTTTAACAGCTCGGGAAAAACGGTGAAAACGTTTCTGCCATCAATACTGTCTAGTATAAATAAAAAAAAACCTAATGCTTCTGAGTCAAAACAGGAAAACACTATTATAACAATAGTAAAACATACATTATTTTAAAACAGCTCAATTATATGGAGGATTAATAGGTAAAGGAAACCTTGTGAAAAATGCGGTAAACTTCATTCATTCAATAAAATAAATTAATAATCACGTTAGTTAGCCTCCAAGATAGGTAAATACTTCGATTTAGTAGATAGCAATAAACGGAGTGCTATTATTATTATTATTATTATTATTATTATTATTATTATTATTATTATTATTATTATTATTATTCTGAAGATGGCCCCAATTCAATTGGAACAGGCCCACTGTGGCCATTGATTTTAGATTCAGACTTCCAACGCCTATGATGTTCATTAAAAAGAATTAACAGAAAGAAATGGGAAATGCAAAGAGGAGATATCACTTATCAAAATAAAAAGAAAAGAATTGCTAAATACACAGTAAAAATGAAAGTAAATTGTTAAAATGAAGTGATGGGAAAAGTATAAAAATGAAATGAATATATCGGGAATAAAGTAGATGAGCAGAACCCATGGAGATGCTTCATAACAGAAACCAGTTTGATCACTGGAAGAGGAAATATATATTTCAGGCACTGATTAACTTTACTAAGAGGGATAAAGTATCTTCAGTAGGATAATGTATCTTGAGTAAGAAACCGCAGAGACGCCACCACATGGCTGTGTTCTCCTCAGATGATGGTCATAAGTAGGGATACGAGGCACTGCCTGAAAGGCGGACTAACGGTTACATAAATGTAATGTGGAATTCTTTCAAAGTAAGGTCATTGATACGCACAGTTTCCATATTTTAACGATAAGCCAATTTACACTTATACATCGGAATCGGATTTTCTTCGTTACGGAGAAAATCATTGAAATGAAAGTGACAAAATTTGTATCGTCAATAAACTGATCACAAGATAACATCGGTCTTAACTAAATTCCGTTATTTCCCAAAGTAAATAAATAAAAATAGAGATCAAGATGGCCTATCTTGAATTTAGTTACATTTGGCACCTTTTCTCTTAACCGCTCCCCCCTCCCCCTCCTTCCTACAACAACAGCTGGGTGAGCTTAATCAGCGGTACCATTTCATTACTAGTAATCTAGTAAAGAATGACGAGGAATTACGTTTGCAGGAAAGCAATTATGACTGCAATTAGAAATATCACTGAAGGGAAAGAAAGACACAAGTGATGCCAAACACAATTCAGGGAAAATATTGAAAATGGATGAGGTAATTCTAATGAGAGATAAGGACTTGTAGCGTCTTGATGGTACTCCTGCATGGGAAGGTTTCGGTCTATCAAATAAAAACAAGAAAAAATTTCTAGTTTGTTATTGATGACGACCTCATTAGTTATGATAAGTGGCCACTTGTTATTATTATTTTGATTCCAATCAATCAAAAAGTAATCCTAAACATACTTTTATCTAAGATGTGAGTAGAAAAAACACCATTATATCAATAACTCTGTTAAGAAATTCTAATACAAATAAAAAAAATTATTGTAATGAAAGTCAATGACCGCCAAACAAAACACACACGCACACACATAATACCGGATTCAAAATTTCTAGATATTGCATCAGCTCATAGCTGCTTTTTATTTAATCTGCAGTGCTTAAGAGCAAGCTTGAACTGCGCTCTCGCCAGTCTCATTAGCAACGCAGTGTCCTTCTCTCGGGCTACCATTTTGCCTCCACAGCAAAATCATTTCTCGTGAATATGTAAACAGATCTTTAACCAAGTCATTCTAGCCAAGTATATTACGAGTGTTACCTTGACGAAATCTAAAAGTAGCCCTGCCGGAGGCGAGCGTAGAGGAAAATATGTTCATGGAATTCTTTCAGATCTCTCCTGTGGTGGATGGCGGGTGGCGATGTATGTCTGTTTTTTCTGCATTCATATTCTATATATAGTATATATGTATATATATATATATATAGATATATATATATATATATATAATATATATATATATATATATATGTGTACTATATATGATATACTATATATATATATATATATATATATAATATATATATATATATATATATATATATATATATATATATATAGTATATATACATATATGTACACACACATATATATATATATATATATATATAATATATATATATATATATATATATATATATATATATTTTTTTTATATATATATATACATACATATATATATATATATATATATATATATATATATATATATATATATATATATATATATACTATATATAGGAATATGAATGTAGAAAAACAGACATACATCGCCACCCGCCATCCACCACAGGAGAGATCTGAAAGAATTCCATGAACACATTTTCCTCTACGCTCGCCTCCGGCAGGGCTACTTTTAGATTTCGTCAAGGTAACACTCGTAATATACCTGGCTGGAATGACTTGGTTAAAGATCTGTATACATATTCACGAGAAATGTTTTTGCTGTGGAGGCAAAATGGTAGCCCGAGAGAAGGACGCTGCATTGCTAATGAGACTGGCGAGAGCACAGTTCAAGCTTGCTCTAAGCACTGCAGATTAAATAAAAAGCAGCAATGAGCTGATGCAATATCTAGAAATTTAGAATCCGGCTATTATCCTCGTCTTTGGAAAGACATTCAATCCCCAAATCCCATAACTAAAAAGCTATCACAGAGGGTAGAAGCCATTGGTTACTGGCTATCGCAAGTATGTGGGGCGATCACTTTAGTAGTATCCTGAATTGCATAAACGATTAAGACTTCCAAAAGGATGTAGATAACCTCCTTACTCATAACATTCAATTTCATTTCGCAGATCGTACTACGCCAGTTAACATAAGCGATGCCATAAATAACTTACCCAATAATAAATTACATAAAATGCCCGGCTGCGGTGGTCTTCCTGCAGAAGCTTACAAATTCTGCCATCCAATGATCAGTTTCTTCAAGATTCCTTATCTTAGTTCACGTAATACCATTAATCAAAAATAAGCGTCGAAAATACTTGAGTCTATTCTTCTAGTGAGGTTATTACCTATAATCAACCTCTCCAGCTTTCCTGTGTTTTGTAGATGTGAGAAATGCATTTGACAGAGTAAACTACCTGAAGCGCTTCCTGAAGCTACAAAAAAGAGCAGACCTCTATATTTAATGGACATTTTATATCGTTGCTTCTCCACACAGCAATAATGCCTCAAATGGGGTAACATATTGTCGTACACCTCCGGCTCCCTAAACGGGCTTCGGCAAAGGGGCATTCTCTCTCCCTACCTGTTTAAAACGTACACAGATGCCCTGAGTGTCAAACTGAACTCATTCCAATCGGGTGCACTGTCAACGAAGCAACTATAGATAACCTTCGTTGTGACGATGATATGGTCCTGATTTCCCCACCATCACAAGGTCTCTAGCAACTCATCAGCACTTGCCTGCCAATATGAAAAGGAATTTGATATATTCAACGAAACCAAGACCCAGTGCATATCGCTGCTTCCGAGATCGCTTAAGCATATTGCCACAAATTTTTTTCGGAAATCATCGGTTACAATTCGTGTGTGAATTTCCGTACTTGAGTCACATTATAACGGAAGACCTAAAAGATACGGTAGACATAGAACAGAGGCGTCGTAAACTATGTACAACTGGCAACATGATTACAAGGAGGTCTGCCTTCTGTCAACGAGATATGAAACTGCCACAGCATAACTGGGTGTTCCCTTTGGACGAACTATACCCGAGAGACCATGAGACACATCAGTGTTGTTCACAATGACATTCTGAAACAATCACAAACACTCCCCGCTACCACTCCGCCACACAGATGTTCACAGAAAACCGCCTGGATAACTTAAAAATCATTGTAAGGTGAACAATGTCCAGTCGGATCACCCGACTAGGAACAGCAGCAGCAATTCGCTCATAGAAAGCATCCTAGGGGAGGTGTTTGTTCCCTAAATGATTTAATCTCTATTTTTGCAAAGTGTCATCTGCAAAATCTTTCATTATTACTATATCCTACGATTATTGTTATTACTTTTTTTTCACATTATCTGCATAGAGTTTTGCTACTTTCAATTTTCGTATTTAGCCTTCGGGACCTGACTACTGGAACCACCCAATGTCCCTACCTGAAATTTAATCATATGCAATCTTCACTAATCATTAAAAATTTTTGTTTTTAACTTCTATTTTCAATATTATTCTTGTTATTATCATTTTCACGAATACTATCTTTTATCAATCTTCAGCAACTGTGTGGATATTGCCGATTTATCATTTTTTATCATGTTATCGCATGTATGTAGATTGAGTATGTTATTGTCTATACTTTGTATACTCCATGTATATGGCCTAGTGCTGAAATAAAATTTATTATTATTATTATTTGATGAATCATTCAACTCCCGTCTCGTAACAGTACCACCGACCAAAGATACCGAAGTACGTCGTCAGTTTCTTAGAAGGAAGAAATATTCCTGAACTTTTCTCATTTAAACTTCTCTCTCCTTTTACCCTTACAAAAAACAGACGATACTGCTAGGGATCTACTCTAGATTTACAGATACTCATTATATCTTTTCCCCCTCTTACTCATTACTGTCGTTTTAAATTAGAATACAAATCAGCAGAAAAGATTGTACGTTTTTTTTTAATTTCCTTTTTATGGCAAAAGTTTTAATTAACAGTTTATCAGTTTTCCCAGACGTATTTCTTTATGATAATTGTTATCCAGATCTCATCACACTGTATTTCTAGAATATTCTATTCTAACTTTGGTCATTTTTGCTAAAGTCTATTTGTTTTAACATCATACACTTCATTCCCTTTTATTGCAAATGTCAACATACTGGAATAAATGGTATATTCAAATTAACAGTCAGCCATTTAGGGACTAGGATGCTATAATATATGAGATATATTATTGTAAATATAAAGACTTTATGCTTCTTGAAAACGTTAAAACCCTCAGAACTTTTTTGAAAAAGGAGAGCTTAGGGTAACAGTAAAATGCTTCTTTATTTACTTTTCTCATCAAATTGAGCACCTGTCTATGTTCATGACATATGTGAAACAATTAAACTGGTATAAAATAAATCTTAGATCATTTTTATTTTCAATATCAAACTAGTAAATTCTAAGATATTTTCCTACTATATCGTAAACTTATTCGGTACGGAATATGAAAAGAAATGCCTGATAAACGGCCAGAAAAATAAATATATGAATCGTCTATGTTGTTTGCTGACTGAGTAATCTACCTCACGCTCTAAATGATCAATTCCATTTTAACGGCATGAAAGGACAAGGAATCTTGGGGCTGGGAGGCCTCTGCCATCCATACCATAAATTTTTCCAGTAGAAAAACTTTTATTGATTCCCTGTAGAGTTAATTTTATTGTCTATTGAGGAGCATAAAATTATTGTTGAAACATTGCTAAACTCATAGTTCTCCCCTTAACGTTTTTATAAACATTCTCTCACAACATTTCCAAATTAAAGGAAAGAAGATACAATAAATGTTACAAATCCCTACAATTTAATAATTTAGAATATGCAACAAACAAATTAAGGACTTGTCTAGGATCAACGTGCGTTTCTACGCCCTCTGTCACCCTCATGGGCTAAATTATAATACCAAATGTTTATTTTCCTGATTACTGTGCGCCTTTTTTATTTGCCATGGAGTTGTATGAGGCAGAAGGGTAAGCTTTTGGCTCAAACAAAACTCTTAAAGATGATACTGCAAGCCTATGACCATTTTGTTTGTACCCAGTTGACAACATACTTACTTGCAGTTGGGTCATCTGAGGTAATAATTTAGGGTTGAATTACGCAGTAACACCCTGAAACGGAGACTATCAAAGCTGCGAAAAAAACAAGCTTTTCAAAGCGAAACTTACAAGGACAAAATAATAATCTATTGACATTTAAGCAGCACCAATTGTTTTAAATACCGAGATTCAGTTATTGGAAATAATATATATTTGTTTTTTTCGGTGCGAGGCGTAGCGGACGTCATAACCAGGGTTGTAAATAATTAGATATTTTAAATATTAGGGGTATATATATACTACATACATATATATATATATATATCTATATATATATATGTGTGTGTGTGTGTGTGTGTGTGTTGTGTGTGTGTGTGTGTGTGTGATTTCAGAAGGTGTCCATGATACAAACAGTAAAAGGAATAAAGTTTATTATCAACGAAACGTTTCGCACATGAAACTTCTGTGCATCATCAGTCTGTAAAAGAGCAAAGAGACACATAAATGACATTCAATGATAAAAAACAAAAGAACTCATAAATATTAAAATCGTCTTAAAAATTAAAAGGATCAAAGTAAAAACAAACAAAGGTAGAGAGAGCGAGAACAACCCAAACACCAATCGTCCATAATGTAGATAGAAGATGGAATGACTAAAAATCAGTTGACGATGACGACCTCAAAGTGAAGGAACAAGTTTCTTAATGTATAACGACTCGAGGGTAGTTAGATGGTCAGGATTTTTGACATAATCTATTACTTTGAATTGTTGTTTTTGGATTTCAATTTTACAATTATAAGCGTGGTTCCTGATCCAACGTAAGAGCCCGGATGTCCAGGGCAAATAAATTTATATATGACGTTGGATCTCATGAAGGGTTGAAGGCGGTCTTTAAGGTTAAAGGAGCCAATAGTACATGGATTATTTGTTATAAGTTTGGCTCTGAGACAAGGAATCTCTTGTTCAATGATTCGTGTGAGATTGAACGAGAATTTGAAGTCAGGCATATATGGGAAAGTTGCATAAAATAGTTTCTTAGGAACATCAAA
>NC_087200.1:40855827-40860827 GCF_015104395.2 Macrobrachium nipponense
TACTATTATATATTGCTACTTTCATAATGCATATATCTCCTCTGTGACTGTATAAAATGTTATATAGAATTGTGCAACATTTTTTCAGATTCCTAGATAGCTTAGAGATAGGATGTTTTAAATTTGTGTTCAGATTTTGCATTACATAATGTAAAAGAATATCTATATAATGTAGAACGTAAAGAGAGAGAGATTTTCTGTGTCCATTTGAAACTAAGATTGTTTCCCTATTATGTCAGCATTGTGAGATTGGAGGAACTGCGAGATCTCAGTTTGCTTTCCTAATCTGTCAAAACGTTTGATAAGCGAGCTCGAATCTTTAATGTGTTTTGAGAATCTGTCATCAAGTAAGATAAGGGCTTCCGCTTCGATTGATCGAGTAGAGTATGTGTCTTTTTTTTTTAACAGACTGGACTCATACGTGTATGTCTTTGTCAAAGCCATGTGCAGGTTACACATTTTTGTATGAAAGTTGCGTAAGATTTTGAAGCTTCTGGAAGCATTTGTGCCAAAAACGTTTTGTGTCATCTCAGTCCAGTTTCCGCAAGGGAGAAGAATTTCATTAGATCTTAGATTCTCAAGGCATTAACATCTCTCTCTCTCCCTCTCTCTCCATCGCATAGCACTTTTGATCTTGAAGTAACGTAACGATTTCGTACTTATAAACTGGTCACTCGTAATTTGTAAATTTCAGATTTGATATTTCTTAGTTTATTTAGTGTTATTTAGTGTTTTTGTGGAATCTGAGCAAACATTGTTGTTGTAACGGCACCTGGTTTTTGTGAAAGTGTAAAACAAGACTGCAGCAAAGAAAGAAGTTGGTATACCTAAAAGGTAAAGTGTGTTATATTTTTATTAATTGCAACTAATATCTAATGGTTATGATGGTTTGGTAAGAAACTAATAACTAATATCAGATAGGAACAGTGGTTTGGTAAAAACTGATGGTTACAATGTTTTGAGTGAAAAGATTTACACTTTTACACATTGCAAATTTTTTGTGTTTTGTGTTTGTTTAATTTTGTGCATTTTTTCATTTTCTTGTTGAAGTGTGCCTTTTTATTTTGATACTGTCCACATTTTTCTGTATTTTCATTTACATTCACAATTTAATTGACTTAGTTATTTTCATTGCTTAATCATTGCACATTTAATTAAATTTAACACTTGTGAATTAATTTGCATTTACTTAGAATTCTTTTCAAGTTTTATTATTGTTTAGCACTTGTGAATTAATTTCTAATTTTCAATTATTGCCTAACACTTTTGAACTTCAATTGAATTAATTTTCTTGAATTTTGTGATAAATTAATTTTGATTTAATTTTACTTAATTTTAATTCAAGAATTAATTAAACTGTACTTTGTTCTCAAGTAACAGTAATTTTCCCTGATATTGTGAATTTCACCTATAATTTTTGAGTTTTATAATAAATTTTTGTATTTAAAATTTTTATAAGTATTTCATTTCTAAACAGTATATTTGCCTTTGATTATATTGATGTTAGGTAGAAACATAGAGTGGTAATTGATCTGCTTTCCTTCAATTTACTTGAAGTGACTTAGAACCAGGGAAGTACTTAGAACCAGGAAATACTTGGACTTTTAAAGTTGTTGATGGAGTGATGCCCTTTGATTAATTTAATTACTCACAAGATTACCTCACACCTGTTTTGATGAACTTAGTCTGATTTTTTGCAATACTGGTAAGTTGTTAAGGGATCACTGTTGTCTTTAGAGTATTCAGTCGTTTAATACCTGTGATGAGGGTTCAGGTGTCTGGCTTTTGTGAGGTAATAATAAATGAATGGTAAGCGTAGTAACCAGATACTTGGCACTTCGTAACAGTACATACTGAATTTTTGGGAAAATAGTGGATTGTATATGTTTTTTCTTCTTTTATGTGCGCTTTGTAATGGGGAAAGTTCACTTATTATTATTATTATTTTTTTCTTTCTTTTCCTACGGGATTTGTCGTAATTAGAGTTAAGCTTTACATAGCATTTCTATTTTAGACAGGAGATATAATTTGTCGGGGTATGTGAGTTAGATAGAAGGGGTGTTCGGCATTATATTTCATGGAGGTTAGTTATATAAACAGTAAAAGGGGTTTTTGCTGTTAGATATTATGGGTTCATTTTGATAGTGTGTTTGTCAGATGTGAGATTACTTGTGAGGATTCAGTGGGCAAAGATTATATTTTGTTTATTGAGGAATTTTTAATATTTGACTAGGAGATTGAGTATATTAATTAATGACAGATTTGTGGGGTAAAGCAAGACTTTAGTTATTCTGTGATCATGTAGACTTTTTGCATATGGACACACGATGACTTTAGAGAGTTCCCAACTTCACGTGATGGTGACGATGGAAACGACTTCGTTCTACAATACCAGAGGTCGAGTCGAGTCTATACACGAGTGGTGATGCTATGGATTGCCTTTGCAGCGGATGAGATGTCGCCGGTATATGGTCTCAGGATATGTTCTGGGATAAATCAGGAGTCTACTGCATGGAAGTCACGGGATATATCCTTGACAACGGAGTGGTGACCACGTTTCTTTCAGTAGAAAACGTCGAATCTACAGTTTCGCGACGAGGGGGTGTTGGATACACTCACGAGGGTCGCAGACGCTGAATAATGGCACGTGCTGAATTGTTTCAAGATGGTTTACATGCTCAACCTGCGTCTACAACTACTCGCCGAGTTCTGCTTATCTTAGTGATGAGGATGAGCTTTTCTTCAATGAACGTTACACAATTTGTGCATTAGGAGTTCTTAAACTTTTGTGCATCCGGCGAGGCACAAGGGCTCCAGCAACGGAGGTAGCCCTAAATCATGTGGCAAATTGAAACATTGTGCATTAGTTGCTGATGTGGTGTGAGACAGGAGTGCACAAAGGACATAGGTGGCCGAGCCATCTTATAGGTATGAATTGATGTGTTAGTGAATTACATGATGTATCAGTTTCTCTGGCTTGGAGACAGAGAGCGCCTAGAGATAGCCTTAGTAAACGAAGGAATTTTATGTGTGTGCATTATTGGTGTCTGTTCGGGCTGTTGCCACAGTGGATCTGTCCGGCCGTTCAAGACACTTAAGAGAAAAGCACATTCCTTTGAGATAGGAAGGAACACGGTTTCAGAGGACACCAGGTGTTGAGGCAAGGCCCATCGCAAAAAGGTATGGCACATATTTAAATGACTTAGAGACAGTTGCCTTTGAAAAGAGAGAAGTGTGAAGTGTATACATTTATTTAACATTGTGTAGTGGGGAATATAATGAATATATATCTTTGTTACAGATGGGTCCCATATCATTGTTCTAGAAACGGGATTCTCTGAGCCTGACTATTGAAATGTAGCAGTTGACAATTTGAGACTTTGGGGTGATTATTTAGACTAATCCAGGAGAGTGGAATAATAATTTACAGTTCTTTGTGGGGCAGACTTGGGTTTTTTAAACATGACTTATTAATAATCACTTTGTTCCGTTTTATGTTCATCTGCTTTGGGTAATAAATAGCATATTTTTGTATTTATGTGAGCTTATTAGCCTACTATGAGATTCAGGGCCTCTGTAACACGGTTTTTTCGCAATAACTTTTTATCTATGCATTTCATAAATATAACGCTTATTCAGAATACATATTATATCTACACATAAATTTTGACTGTATTCTTCATTACGTAGGTTGAATAAATTTGGTACTTATAATGTAAAAGTGACCTTTTTTGAAGACGGGCCAACTTACTCAGAGAAAAGGTTTCGAACGCACTCGTTACGTAACTTATGACAGCATTTCTTCCCTCTTTCTCGATGGATGATTGGCTATACGTAACGAAGGCTGAACCTCTGGCAACAATGACATACAAATTTAAATACAAGCAAAGCAGTACACCTTTATGAACTCTGGAACCTCTCCACTGATAATTGTCATAATGAACAAACCAACAAAATATGTTAATAAATACAAAAACACTTCGATTATTAGTCTAACTCCCAAAATAGGTTTCCTAAGAAATTACAGTCTACTTTATAGGTCACAATCAGATTGACAAGATGTAGGGAATAGTTAGTAATTTTCAAAAACATAGTAGACAAGCTTGATTTGATAACTGCTATATCCAATGTCAAGCAATTTTTATTTATTACCTATCTACCTATTTATTGAAAAAAAAAATAGCCGGTACCGTATATTGGCTTTAAACCTTCACCAATAATTATCGTCAGAATGATGACTTCATGAGGCTCCACCCACTTTCGCCTCGTTATAATTCAGGATAACACTGAAGGCTACCATGGGCACTGTTGTATTAGAAAATTTAACATCTGTCTATAAAAACAAATTTCTCGAGTAGTTCTAAGAAGTGCTAAATAATTCTCAAGGATCCCAGCAGTTGGCCTAAACGTTTAATTCATGTATATTACTGCTATACTGTTGCGGCACTACTGCTACAGTAGTATTACTACACTAGCACTGATACCCCACCCACATCTATGTATCGTTCCGCCATTCATAAAGTCTTTGGGTTTCAGAGCCGATGGAAGAAGGTGAATGAATGAATGGGCGGGGCAACATTTCGTCAAAAGGTGTGTTTACCTTGCTTACGTAATGAATGTTTTTCGACTCTTGGCTCGTAATCATTGGCCATGGCGTCGACTAGATCATTTTTTACTCTATAAAAATTAAACTATCGGGTTTATTATTTTGATAATGCTAACAAAAATTTGTGTGTTGGTTAGATTATACATGTCACTTTCAGCTACATCCGATGCTTTGACGAGGAGCAAAATCCAAAAAACCGTGTTACAGAGACCCTGAATCTCATAGTAGTTGACAATGTTTGCAGAGAGAGGGCACCCGCTACCAACAGGTAAGAGTTTTCATTTGTGAGTTTTATTAGGGGGGTGGTTGGTTATATATATATATATATATATATATATATATATATATATATATATATATATATATATATATAGTGTGTTGTGTGTGTGTGTGT
>NC_087200.1:40863327-40864849 GCF_015104395.2 Macrobrachium nipponense
CAAAGGGTCGTTGTAGTGTGCCCGATGTAGTTTTGGCTGTGAGGCTTACACACCTCCTCTGGACAAGTAAATTTGTAAACTACATTCGTGCACATCTCCTTCGGTCCCCCCGGAGCGGTGCTGTTCTTCATTATTAAGGCTGCTACAAGGTTGGGCTTACTATATATCTTGAGGCTTATTGTATGGTAAGGGGCTTTTGGGGTTACGCCTCTGTTTATTATCCCGCGTAGCGTGCAGCAATCCTCCTTGTATGCAGACCCATAATGTACAATGCACACGATGGTAAATAATCAAGTTCTCCTCGTTTTTTGTCATCGTGTTGGGTTGGTAAAATTCGTCCATTTTCTTTTTTATTGCGGCTTCGATAATTTGATCTGCAAATATGTACATGGCCACCGTCGAAGAAAGGACCTTTAGAGAACATCATAAACCTAGGATTTATGGGCGGTACATCGACGATATATTCGTCACAATAAAAGAACCTGACGATGCCAGAAAACTAGCAGACGCTCTGAAAAGAAACTCAGTGCTCAACTTCACCACAGAGCACAGCCAGCAGAAGACTTTGCCATTTCTTGATGTCCTGGTCAAACAACAAGAAGGACAGTTTAAGACGACCGTTTATACGAAAGCAACAAACGCTGGCTGTTGTTTGAACGCACGCGGGGAATGCCCGGACGCATACAAAAATTCTGCCGTGAGTGCGTATGTCAACAAAACCTCACACGCAGCTCATCAGGGAGAGACATACATAACGAACTCGATCGAATTCGCCAACTGCTGACAAACAAAACGGCTATGCAGATCAAATTATCAAGCAGTAATAAAAAAGAAAATGGACGAATTTTACCAACCCAACACGATGACGTAAAACGAGGAGCACTTGATTATTTACCATCGTGTACATTGGGTGGGTCCTGCATAACAAGGAGGATTGCTGCACACTACGCGGGATAATTAACAGAGGCGTAACCCCAAAAGCCCCTTACCATACAATAAGCCTCAAGATATATAGTAAGCCCAACCTTGTAACAGCCTTAATAATGAAGAACAGCACCGCTCCGGGGGGACCGAAGGAGATGTGCACGAATGTAGTTTACAAATTTACTTGTCCAGAGGAGGTGTGTAAACCTCACAGCCAAAACTACATCGGGCACACTACAACGACCCTTCGGAGATGTCTGCTGGCTCATAGAAATCAAGGGGCCATCCATCAACATTACATAGATGTTCACGACAGGAAGCCATCTCTGCAAGAGCTCATAGAAGGCACCCAGGTCGTGCACAGAGAAGACAACTACGGTCGCCTCTTAATAATGGAAGCGGTGAGCATCGCTATTCAGAAGCCGACCTTGAAGTCCAACAAGAATCGGACCATATACTCCCCTCCAGCAGGAGAAGGAATACGCAAGCCAAAACAGGGACCAGACAGCGCGCCCCAATCCACCGCAGAACATCGCGCCCCTTAGAAGACATGAGAAGACCCAGCGTCAGCGAAAGTCAAGTAACATCCTTGGTCAGG
>NC_087200.1:40865349-40867849 GCF_015104395.2 Macrobrachium nipponense
GGCTTTCAGGGAACAACTGGAGAATTTGGAACTGATGTTAGAAATGATAATGGGAGAAGACTTTTAGAGCTATGTGGTGCATCTGGGTTATCTATATAACAAACATGTTTCAACCATAAATTAAAGCACAAAACTACGTGGGTGTCGCCCAATGGATTGGTACAAAATTTAATAGATTATGTTATTGTAAATCAGAAAAGTAAGAAGTCTATATTAGACACCAGAACTTTTAAGGGCTGCCGTGTTCCTTCTGACCACAAACTTGTAATCTCCAAGATTAGAATAAAGTTAAAGGCCAATCAAGAAAAAAGAAGTATAAAGTTTGGTGTTGATAAGTTGAGATATGAAAGAGTTAAACAACAGTATGAGGTGAAGGTAGGAGGCAAATTTGCGGCATTAATTGGTATGGATAATATGGATATGGATTCAGAGGAATCTTGGTCAATATTAAGTTCAAATACTAAGGACGTAGCAACAGAGGTGTTAGGTTATAAGAGAAATAACAGCAAAGCTAGGTTCAGTGATGAAACTTTAAGTGAATAGCAACAAAGGTTGGGAGTTCAAATGGACGATTAACAGGACCTAAAGAAGAAACAACAACTAAAAAGACGAAGCATGATCAAAACATGTTTTGGAAAGAAAGAGTTACTGAAGTTGAAGCAGCTATGGAAACTGGCGAGAGCAGGGCTATGTTTGCAGCTGTGAGATTCTTGAGGAACGTAAGCAAGAATAAATTTGGAGGGAGTGATGACATGTTGGATGAAGATGGGAACTTGGTCACAGATGAAATGGAGAAAAGGAATCTGTTTGCAAGGTATTTGGAAAGACTCCTAAATGGTGGAACTATTGGTAGGGACGAGTGCATTGCTGATTTAAACGAGACGCTGGAGGTACAAGAACAAGAGATTAGTGCAGAAGATGTGAAAGATACCTTAAAATCTGTAAAAAATGAAAAAAACCCGCTGGTGTATGCAGGATAACTGAAGAGATGCTAAAAGCAGGAGGACGAAGGATGATAGAGGCCTTAAGAGTTCTTTTTAGCATAGTTTGGAGAAAAGAGGTGATACCAAGTGTTTGGAAAAAGGCAATTATGATACCAATATATGAAAATAAGGGAAGCAAAAGGGAGTGTAGAAACTATCAGGGCATAAGTTTACTGTCAGTCCCAGGGAAGATATTCATGAGAGTAATACTTAACAGAATAAGACCTATAGTAGAAGTGAAACTTAAAGAACAGCAGTGTGGTTTTAGAAGTGGATCAAACTTCCACCTTGAGACAGATAATTGAGGAGAGATGGGAGTATGCAAAGCCAATATTCTGTGCTTCAATAGACATGGAGAAAGCGTATGATTCAGAACACTAAGGTATACCTCTAAAAGTGGTAAGGATACTAAAGAACTGGTACCAAGGTGTGTGCAGCTGTGTATAGATGGATGGACAACAAAGTGACTGGTTCCCAGTTGGAAGTGGGCTAAGACAGGGATGTGTTATGTCACCCACCTTGTTTAATGTCTATATGGCTACTATTGGTGGAGAAGTTTTTATGGATTTGGACTTTGCTGATTATGTTGCATTTGTTGCTGCTACACGGCTGGTGCTGGTAGGTATGGTAATGAGGATGGAGACAGAGACACAGAATTTTGGCTTGAACATCAGCACAAAGAAGAGCGAGATCATGGTTGTAAGTAGGGATGACGGTTGGGTGCACATGGAAGATATGTTAATCAGAGGACAGGAACTCAAGCAAGTTGAGAGGATAGAGACAGATAGAGAGGAATGTATCAGCCTTATGCTACTGGCCAGTGGTGGAAAGATAAAGTAAAGTAAAGTAATCATATAGCATATTTATAGGTATGCAATCGACAGTATATAAGTTATTATGAAACATGGCTTGTATTATTTATTTTTATTCAATTTAGATATAGCATAATGCCCTGAAAGAATGAATAGCTTACATTCAACAATATTTTTTTGTCTTCGGCTTTGATTTCCTATAAAATGCATAAATTCTTTTTTCCTACTCCGAATGACATTTTAATTGTATGAAACAATTTCTAACTCTAGTTTGCCAAATATCAACATTTCACATAGGAAATGGAAAGAGAATTATATCATATCAAAATATTTTCTATGAAAATACGGATAAGGACTCGAACTAATGAACTAGGCGGGCCATCACCGCCAACTTAGTGTGGCAAGCGCAATGTTACAGAAAAATTCAGAGAAGCACTTATACCACTTTACAACATAAAGATTTTGAGCCTTGCCATAGATTCCCCATTCACAAAAGTACCAGTACAGGACGTTTTACAGTTTTTGACGGAAAAATTAGCACCCTATTCAGATGATTTCCCATTGGCACTTGACAAAATAATAAAGTTAGTTGAATTATGTGTATCTAATAATATATTTTCATTCAGGGAGTCATTCTGTAGGCATAAATTCGGGAGTAGTATGGGTAGTCCTTTAAGTCCTTTTTTAGCCAATCTACACATGGAA
>NC_087200.1:40880349-40887849 GCF_015104395.2 Macrobrachium nipponense
ACATTGCTTATGCGTTTACGTAGTGGTCGAGTGTACTCTTATAGATATTTGATAGGATTGCAAGGAATAGAAGTGATAAGAAAAAAGTGAAAGCCGAAATGGCAACCACTCCGGCTGGCAACCCCAACGTGGTGACTCTCGTTAGCGCGAGGTCAGCGATAGTCCCTTTTCAAGGTCGGGTCAATGGGTTCCTGCCTCAAAATGTTGAGGCATGGATCTCATCTGTAGACGCTCATTTAAATGCAAAAAGCATCACAGACCCAGCAGTACAATTACAGGAGGCCAAGAGCTTCGTTGACCTTTGCTAAAGGCGACGCAAGTGCGTATCTAAGGGGGGTTTCTTTCCAAGAAGCGCTTACATGGGACGAGTTCAAAATTAGATTACGTGCCGTGTATGGGGGTGAAGAGGCTTTAGATGTAGTATTGGCATTGAGAAATATCCTTAACCAAGCCTCCATGACTCAGCTCAATGTTGTCGAGCGGGCGGCGCTAATTGCCGACCGGCTAAATGAATATCAGGATAGTTTATGTAACTCCGGGTGGGTTGCGGGTGCTAAAATCAAAGTGAAAGATTTTATCCGTTTGATCTACCTACGTCTATCACTGTAATGTTGCCTGAAGCGTTAGTACGGTGTTTTGATAAAAAATTGCAGCCCGACAGTACGGAATTAGATGTGTATAAACAAATCAAAAAACACATGTCTAAATGTACCGACCTAGATCCTTCGCTCATTCAAGTTTTTGCAAAAAATGAGAACAAGCCACAACAAGTAAATGTGTACATAATAATATCAAGTTGCAGGGATGGTTGGTTATAACTGTAAACGACCAGGTCACATGATTTCAGACTGTCGGACGCGCTTTTGTTCAATACACAATAGTTCAACTCATTCATATACCGTTGTACTCGAGGAATCAACAGCCAAACGCTACAAACACGCAACCAGTTGCTAGTGCAAATAAAAGAAGGGTCCTCAGTACTATAAGAAAGAAACAACCAAACGGAAATTCTGCACAACAGCAGAAACAAACAAATCGTGCTTCAGGTACCTCTGTTCCTGGGCCGTCTAGCCAGAACTCGCAAGGGCAAGCGAATTTTCAGGGTGTGATAAACAAAACAAATACCACGTCAGTTTCACGTCCAAGGGGGGAGAGGGCGATGTTGGGTCATCAATATCAACATCTTTTGTATCAAATAATCAGTTTAATCATTTATCAGATCATTGTGAGACAATTGATTTTCCTATGAAACACACGGCCGAATCAAAAAATCTGTGCAGGTTCCCGTAGATTTGCAACAAATTCATGCATTATTAGTCAAACGTAGTTGCGACCAACCTTACATGCAGTAAATTTGGACCATAAGTCATTCACTTTGTTCTTTGATTCTGGTAGTCCACGTAATATAATGGTATTTAAGGACTCATCATTTACTCTTTTCAAATTTCCCTATAGAAAAGTCCGGAATAAGGCTCTCAGGTCATTGGGAATAATGAATTAAATGTTGTGGGCGTAACTCATGTACAGTACAAGGTCGGTAAGCGCACGTTTGCTGATACCTTTGTCGTTGTACAAAAAACATTAATATGTATCCCGCAGTAATTATCGGATACCCGTCTATGGGCACTCAAAATATTATCTTAGCACCTGCAAAACACGGCGTGTATATCAAAGGAAATTCTATAGGTCTTCTAATACCCTAAAATCTGTTTTAGATAATAAAGAGACAGACTAGAGTTGTCACTTACATTACGGAACCAATCACCTGTCTCATGAACCAAGAAATAATACAGCAACCCAACAGAATCTCGCTCACCCGTAATATCAGCTTGCACGCAAACTCTCGAGCCTAACGTAACTTCAAATATATTAGTGCGTGTAAAAAGACCTTGCCAGGATCTGAAACATTAATCCTTTCCGAAACTCTGAAAACACACGGATTATCCGTCACACAAGCCGTTTATACAGTCGGCTCACAACAGCAATGTAATATCGAAGTCTGTAATCATTTGAATACCACTTTAGTAATCCACAAAAATCAACATATCTTGGATGCCGAAGTTTTTATAAACATCGCATTCTTACCGTAGCTGAGATAAATCACGCTCAATCAGGTCGCGGATGAACCCTTTTGCAATCTATAAAGAACAAAATCAATAAAGATATTCAAGAAGAAGAAATTCAGCAGAAATTTTTGAATCTGTTAACTAAATATCATGATGTTTTTTCCACTACGGATGGAACCCCCCCTTAGGAAAACGGATTGTCATAGAGCATCAAATCAGGCTCAAGGACAAACAGAAAGTAATCTATGTACCTTCTTACAGACTTCCTATGAAATTTCAGAATGAGATAACAGAGGAAGTAGGTAAATGTTAACAGGAAGGAGTCATTAGGAATCAAACAGCCCTTATAATTTTCCGTTAATAGTAGTACCGAAAAAAGATCGAACTTGGCGCGATATGCGTAGATTTTCGTCGTTTAAACGAAGAAACAATCCCTGACAGATTCCAGTACCATGTACCGATGATATCCTATCTTTACTAGGCCAGAATAAATATTTCACAAGCCTAGACTTACTAAAAGGATTTCATCAGATTCCGATGGAACAAGAAAGTATCCCCATACACTGCCTTCAGCACCAGCCAGGGGACATTATGAATTTTTGCGTATGCTTTTGGTTTACGTTGTGCTCCTATAACTTTTACTCGTATGATAAACGTCGTGTTTGGAGGGACTTGTTAGGAGATATCCTACATGCCTACATGGATGACTTAGTAATCTTTTCCAACCACATTAGAAGAACATTTACGTAAATTGGAGTTAGTGTTACAAAGGTTAAGGCAGCATAATTTAAGGGTAAAGATAAGTTAAGTGTGAATTTTTAAAACAAAAAGAACTAGTCTATCTAGGTTTCACGGTGGCTCTAGTGAAGGTCTTAAAGTCGTCCACGATAAGGTGTCCGGCTATCCGTAACTTTCGATACCTACTAACGTCAAGGGAATACAGCAATTTTTAGGATGCAGCGCCGGGGTTACTATCGCCGCTTCATCCGCAACTACTCAATCATAGCCGCTCCCCTAACCGATCTTATAAAAAAGGGCGTAGATTTCGTATGGTCTGAATTCATCAACAGGCGTTCGATAAATTGAAAGATGAACTGTGTAGTTCTCCTATCTTGAAATTTCCTGACTTCAATAAGGAATTTTTCATAGCAACAGACGCCTCAGACCTAGGAGTAGGTGGGGTATTGCTCTTCAACAATATGATAGACCGTTTTTCCCTATAGCTTTTTATTCACGTAAACTGAGACCTTCCGAAAGTAAATATGCAGTAATAGACAAGGAAGGGCTCGCTATTGTTAACTTCACTCGTGCACTTTCAATTCATATCTACGGTTATCCGTCAAGGTTCTCACTGATCATAAGCCCCTAACCGACTTCTTTAAAGGCTTTAGTCACAGCCCCAAGCGAACTCGGTGGCACATGATCATTCAGGACTTTGGCGCGAGGATCGGGTATTTACCTGGGAAAGCAATATCATTGCTGACGCATTATCACGCAACCCCTCTTCATCTTGTACCGAGCCATTAGCTGAATTAATAGATATCTCAACCTCCATGCCCGTTGTTAAAAACTATATCCGAACAGGAAGATCTGGGCTGGAGTGCTGAACTATTACAGACGGAACAAAGAAAAAGATCCGCAAATAGAAAAAATCATCATTGCGTTAAACGGAAATCCGAAGGAAAAAGAATACCTAAAGTTATAAGCAGCAGAATTATATCCTACAGGAAAATATCCTGTGTAGATCTGTGACGAGGAAAACCCGCAACACACCGCAGTTGAATAACAACCAGGTGGTGGTGCCTATCTCACTCATACCCACTGTCTTAAAGTGGTTTGCATGAAAAATCCACTGCACGGACACCCGGTTATACCTTGGAAGATGTCACAGAAAGCCAAATCCTTATTTTATTGGCATACGATGCTTAGAGAGATACAAAAAAAGCACATAGCAAATTGTCGCACTTGTCAAGAATACAAAGGGACACCGAAGACACCTGTCAGCCTATTGGCTTACCCACCCCGTGCCAAATCACCCTTTGAAAGTACATTTAGATTTATTAACAGGATTTTACGAGTCAGACAGAGGAAATAAGCACCTCCTAGTAATTATAGACGCTTTGACTCGATATACAGAACTTATAGCGCTTAAAACAAAAACCGCGGTTGAGTGCGCTAGGAAGTTTTACGAGTGCTACATTTGTAAACATGAATTCACACATCATTATCTCAGACTCGGGCGGGGAGTTCAATAATCATTTCCTTAACTCCTTGTGCGAATTCCTTAGTATAAAGAAAGTCAATACCATGATCTATCACCCAGAGTCTAATGGGGGCTAGTGGAAAGGGCAAATCGTAAGGTTTTAAACATTTTAAGGGTCAACCTAGGGGGGGCAGACTCCCAACCTGAGGGGGACATTGCCATACCTGCTGGTTACTAAGGCACACTTAATCACTCGTATCACGTGGTCTATTAAAATGACACCGCACGAGGCACTGTACGGTATCCCGGCCCGAAACGCCTTTTCACATCTTAAAGCCTACAACTAATTTATCAAATCCTCTAAAGGATGTTATGGATGCAAGCATAAGTCGATATAATATAATTCGTAAGAATTTAGAAGAAGCACAGATAAATAATGAAAAAAATCATGATAAAAATAGCTAAGCCAACTAGAACATATGCCGTGGGCGATCAGGTATACACAACACGTATAACGTGCGTAAAGGTTTAAATTATAAACTGACACCTAAGTTTGAAGGCCCGTTTAACATTTTAGAAAATTTAACGGCAATAGAGTTTAGGGTTCAAAATGTAGCCAAACCCACTGATGTGAGAATAGTCCCATTGGCACATATCAGAATCTAAAGAAAGGTAGATGGAGTGAGGGAAAAAATGGTTGTATTTATGAAACTTGTATAATAATTTAATATATATATATATCTATTAATCATATTGTATGTAAACCTATTCTTTTACGCGAGTTATTACATCTGTTTTACTCATTGCAGGTTTTCAAAATGAATCTGTTATTGTTAGGAGTGATATTGTGTATTCAGACATCTTTGTTGTATGGAAAGAGTGCTAGGACTAAAGACATAGATTTAATCATGGCTCGATTATCGAGAGAATCGATGATGTATTCATCGTGTCAAGTAATATTGTTATCGAGTAGATATGCATGCTATTTTCCTACCTGAAGATGACGTCCTTAACTTAAAGAATGACCTGATGAGGTTGGTATTTCCCTTAAGGAAATGCATGAACGTTAATTTTCATGCTAACTCAGAGATTCACTAGCTCAAACGCTAAGCGTCGCAGAAATGTTGTCCTTATGACTACAAAATAAAACGCCGAGCAGAAGAACTCGCTCGTGACCTGCTGATGTGGTCTGTGCGGGCACAATATCTTGACGCCGCAACCCGCTTATTCTAGCTGACTAAACATCTTAGGATCAGTTGCGAATCTAGGCTTAGGAATCTCAAATCGCCTCAAGATAAATAATCAAAATAAAAGAATTGAGTTTTTGCAACACAAAAACGGAACTGGCCTTATCAGAACTTCGCAGCCAGTTATCTTCGATCAATCAATAATGAATATCGTTAATGAACATTCAAATAATATCGATCAGGTTCATGGAAGTTCAACATTTGCTGGCTACTTTAGCTTACTATAGTTCGAAAATAGATCATATCCGTGTGAAAATATCACATTTTATTGAAAAGTCAAAAGATTACGTAGAAGCAATTTCGTTAGCAACAAAGGGTGTGTTATCTCCTCACCTCATGCCTATTAAAGATCTGACGTTAACTTTAGAAAACGGACGGGAGAAGCTAGGTTATATTCCTTTATTGGATGCCCATAAAGTAGAATTCTATTATAGCCTAATATCAGTCAGCGTAGAAAATTATAGAATTATGATCACGATTCCTTTTGATTCTTCCGATGCTTGGCAATCTAATAGCACCGTTTCCTACTTTTATGACGAATAACTCAAATCCAGTAATATCCAATTTAACAGGGCATGTACTGATTTCTTCTGATAAGAAATCATTTACAGTCATTAAAGACTTAGATAAATTCACTCACTGTTCAGAAGCCATGAATAATAAAATTTGTACAGCTGACTCTTTTGAATTCTATCCTATATCAACGGATTCATGTGAGTTAGACATAGTGCTAACGGCTCTCTCTCTCATACAAGCGAAGGTGTCTGGGGAAACTTTATCCCTTTTACGGTAATAAATTCAATTACAGGATGAATAATGGGTCCTGGATCCGTTATGATAAGGCCGGATTCGACGTCGTGTGTCCGGACACATCCACCGCCCATGCCCCTATCTTCGTAGCAGCCGATGGTTTGTACGGGGACATCTACAAATTATACCGTCAGAGGGGGTCAACACGATAATACGTGAGAAGGCGTATTTCGCGAACTACACGTGGGCTACACAATCATCCCATCACTACCTCTCCCATACAACGCGCGAGTAGCTCATCGTCTGACGCAACTGGCTGAGATGACCCACGCGTCATCGACTTATGCAGGTGGAGAACATCTTCGCTACTACATTCTGCTAGCCGTGTTCAGCGTGACGGCCATATTGGTTATACGCCGTCAACATCTTTGCTTGGCGTAGGCTGAGGCGTAAACAGAAGGATCTCCAAGGGAACGTACTGGCCCGTCTGGATGACGTACCCGTTAAACTCAAGTCGTTTGCGTTTAGGGCCGCCTGAACCTGGCCACTTCAGTTCGTGCCTAGGGAATTGTCTGGAATTGTGTTGTGTGTGAAAAGCGGTCCGTATGCTGGCAAAAATGTAGGACAAGAAAGACTCACGCCTTTGCATTTGAACAGTTAAAGTATCTTCAGGGCGCCTAATAAATCATTATAGCCCAATATTATACATTAATATATTCCTAAAGGTATTTTTCGGGCACACCTAATAAAAATATCAGCCCTATATATTGAATTTCTGCGAATTTACATTGTTATACATATTACAATTATATTTTATCTATTATAAAAGCAGTGACAAGTACTCTTTAATCAATTATCCATGATCATGCTATAATCAATTATTTAGTAACCATTATTCTTAATCAGGTTACATGTTTATCATATTAATCATGTATACATGTTTTGATTTTTACCATTTTATTATTTTTGGGTACATAATCATTATTACCAAACATGGATCTATATTTTCCATGCATTTATCTTTGTTTATGAATATGTCAACAAGGGTATGTAACAGAATCTTTTTATGCATTTAATCACTTAGTATGTTACGAGCACCGCTCCTATGAACAATGTTTAAAGTAATTTTTTTTTTGTTATTCAAGGCTTGAATAGGTAGCAGACCGAGCCTAATGTAAGAATTACATATATAAACCAGTGACCTGGGGTCATGGCATTAGGAGGGTTCTACGTG
>NC_087200.1:40892849-40905349 GCF_015104395.2 Macrobrachium nipponense
GGACAACGAATCTTTCCAGCCTCTGCATGTCAAGATCGCGAATCAATATTGGATGCTGGCTGGGATTGATGAATGTTTCAGTAATATCAGCAAATATATGCCAAGTCAGCCATGCAGATTTCTTTGCTTTCCCACGGAAGGCAGACACAATGTCACATCCAGTGAATGCGTGAAAGTAGGAGATCCCTCTATCTTTCTCAAGACCAATTGCAGATACTGTCTCATGGACTGGAATCCATCGCATATGGGCTCCTTGGCCAAAGGCAATCCACATTTCCTGAGGGCCTAGTTTCTGGAAGGATGGCAGTACAGATATTGCTATGACTAGCACATCTGTGTCATTAGCCTTGATGATTATAGACTTGCTCCTGTCAGTCGTTGCATCCCTAGCATGAACAAATATTCGACTGTCAGCTTCTTCATGTCACCATGGGGACACAGCATCCAGAGACTTCACTGTGTTGCTAATGGCATCCTCCCCTTTTGTGACAATGACAGTGCTTGTTGTTTCTGCTTCACACATCTTTTCAGCCAGAAAGTAAAAACAGTTCAGTTTTGTTGTTGGGGTTACGAAGGAAGCTTTGCCATTTTCCTGGTGTCTTGTTTGTTCCTGTGGCTCTTCTTCTGATTCCTTTCCCCCTTTTTGACCTTGTCTCTGATTTCAGACTTGATTTCTTGTATACATCAAAGACTGTGTCCACCCGCTTGCACTGAGCACCATAGGATTCCACCATTGGGATGATGTCTTCTTTGGCATAGTCATTAAATGTCTTTGAAATATGTGGAGGTGAGGCATTGATAAGTGCTGAGCCGCCAATGATGATTGTATCTCCCTTTTGTTTTCCCACCGAGACATTCAATTGCTCTTCAAGAATTTCAACCAACTGTGACTTCTGACACGTATGAAGCGTGCTGCTGTCACTGAGAGATGCAGGGTATGACTGATTCTCGTGCTTGAAGAATTCTTGCAAGTCACACTGTCTGTTCTGGCTTGAGATGAACAGTCACGAGAATAACTGACAGCCATCTTTTAGGACTTTCTCCTTAGAAATTCCCTCAGCCTGTTCTTGTTTGAAGAATGAAACAGAGTTCATCTTGATTGGATGATAGAAAAGACTTTCAGCTTCATCCACTAGCCCTTTCATAAATAATAGGAACTGCTCTTTGCCTCGCCGGTGATGTGTAGCTACCATTTCACCTAAAGTTGGGTCTGCAATGTTCTTTGTATCTAATACCATCAGGTCTGCTGATTCTTCTTGGAATGGTTTACCCATCTCCTGCATCACTGCAGAGAGTGATTTCACCTTTTCAAAGATAGATTTCTGATCACTCAGTGTCTGCTCTTGGTATCTGCTGCTTTATGTGGCATACCTCATACCAGACATGGCCTCGTATCCAGCTAGTAGACGACTAACTTCAGGTCCAGCAACCATCCACCTACGAAGTGCTGATGGGTCTTCTGTCAATCCAAGTGCTCCTCCATCACCTTTGATCACTGCATTATTGTGCTCATGGGTTTGATCAATCGTCATGCCAGAGAATTCTCTTCTCGTCTTGTGGATGATGAAGCTACCATTGCAAAACTCCTTGGCCATGTCTGGATGTTGTTTGAGTGACATCATATCTCAGAGGTGAATAGTGATCCACCGGGCATAGTTAACATTGTTATTTGCAAAGAAGTAAGGCACCAGTTCTGAAAGTGCTTCACGGTAGAAGTTGAAGTCTCCTTCTCTGAATGAGCGGAGGAGGGTGAATATTGTGAGTTCCATGTCCAGCACCAGACTCCAGAATTGAAACTGCAGACTCTCTTTCTTCCTTTTTTCACACAACTCCTCAAAGGTTATTTCTGATATGCTAGACTCTTCAGGCCAGAAATCATGATATGCCTTCTTCATCAGTTTCCACAAGCTGCATGCTGTAATCTGGTGTGCTTGACTTGTCTTTGCAACACTGGATGCAAACAGGTAAGACTCTGATGAGGTCACCCATGCTTCCACAATGGCACTGGTCCACCCACTGTCTCATAGTAATGTTCCTAATGATCTCAGTGTAGCCATTGTCCTCTCTATATTCTTGCCACTTCCACTGTATTTGTTTTGCCAGAGCATACAAAGGTTGGTCAGCAACAATTATAGGTCTCTGCTGTGGGTTCAAAAAAGCCACTGTTTCATGGACCTTCTCCATGGTATGCTTGATAATTGCAACAGAGTGTGCCTGGTCTCACCACATAGGCATCATTGCTGATATGCGCACTTCAAATGGATGGCTCTTTTTGTGTGTTGCTTGATATGCTGACCATGTGATGCTGACTGCATCAGCCAAATTCTCAGTGAGGAAGACTTCCTCCAACCAAGAATACTCTTCATTCAAATGTGACCTGATCGACTCTGGTGCTTGTAAGGAGGTTTTGGTGATGTATGCTGGTCGAATATTGGTGTATGCTTCTGGAAACTCTTGAACTTTTTTAACCTTAAGTTTTGACTCTCTATCTAGTGGCTCACGTTCATCACTAGGATTTCCTGTGTTTGGGTACTGGAAAATGGACACACTTGTAACATGTAAAGATGTTTCAGCTGTGGTCACAGTCGGATTATGATCTATGTTGTCAACTGCTCCAGTTGTGAACAAATTCTTTCTCAAGTCTGGGGGACAGATTACTCCATCTTCCACATACTGCGCAAAAACTGCTTCTCCTGTGCTGAGATTTCTAGGACTTGTTCATATCATATGCTAAGCCCATTCTCATGGAGCATTTCAATTATTTGTCACTTCCTCATCTTGGCAAACACATACAGGCCCATGTAGACTGCAAAATGTGGCTCCCGGTCCTTAGAATGCCTGTGGACATCCATTCCTTCCTTGTATTTGGTAAAGCAGTTGTACTGTAGAAGTTCTGATGCAGCAAAGTCTGATTTCAACGCTCCATGATGGAGTTGGGACCTGATGTCTGCACCATGTTCAATCATGCATACAAACTGAAGCAGTGATGGTGGTACAGCCTGTTCTAAGTCTTTGTCATGAAAATAGCTGCTGAAATTTGACTTTTGACGGAGTATATCTTGTCTTATTATCCCAGCGGCTTTTGCTCGATGGATCACTCCACCATAATGGGATGCTTCTGATAGGATTGAACCTACATCAGTTTCAACAGCCGACAGAACTTCTCATCCTTGACAATTAGCTTGCAGCTGTGGAACGGGCAAAAGCAGCTGCTCCTTCCTTGAGTCGAGTAGGATGTACATCAGGCGAGTCAACACCAACCTGTTCCAGCCTCTGCTTGTAAAGTTTGGTCAAATCAGCAAGATTGAAAAGCGGTGGCCGCTCACTGGCATTTTTCATCTCACAGATATAGGTGACTAGTTCAGAGAAAGCAATTGGATATGCATCCTTCCAGTGTTCCTGTGCTTTTTCTTGGTCCCGCATCTTCAGGTATGCCTGTTCTCGGTTATACAATGTCACCAAAAGCCAGGGTGATATTTCACTTCTTGGGCTACGACATCTCCTGCACTTAGTTTGGTGAGAAGTTTTATATCACTGAGTGTTTTGGCACATTCATTTATTCTCCTATTCACTTGCATTGCCATTGCTTCTCTAAGCTCACCTTCTTCAGTTTTGCAGAAAAAGCATTCTTTTGTTTTAGTTTCTTGGAGCTTTTGTGGAATCTTACTTCTACTGCTCTCATCACAAGTACCTACATGACTTGCTCTTTTTTCAGCTTGGTGTAACTTTGTGTTGTTGAACAGAAGCCCGCAACTCTCATGATATTGTGCCTTATTTCTTCTCAATGTTTCCTCTATCCCAGAACCTTCGTCAAGTCGTGCAGGGTCTAGTTTAATTGGTAGCACATTGAGTGAGTAAAACAGAGGAATATTCTTTGCTAGGTTCGTATATCCATCCCCCCCTTCTGGCAGGATTGGCCTGGGGAGATTTTAGATCTTTCTTAACCTCCTTACATAGGCAACACTTGGTCCAGTCTGTTTTCCATAATCATCTGGTAGAGTTCGCATCCATGAATACGATGACGTTCAGGGTCGAGGGTTTATCCTTTTACCACCCTGTACATGTAATAGTATAATAGGCCTCTTATGTCCTGTAATATACAATAGGCACTTTCCTGTATGGGATACAACTAGGTTCTTGCACTGTGCCATACACCTAGTCCGATCATTCATCCAGTGTCATAAGTCCCGTGCGATCTGTACACCATCCAGATTTTAGAACTAAAACCCTGTTATCTTTGGTTTGGCTCTCCTGCGCTGGCACGTCCTGTACATTCAGGTGCGGCTGCCTAACTGATTTGGGGTTGATTAGGCAGCATCTGGGATACTAGTAGGTAGTTGCAGTATGATGACAACATAAATTTCGTACATAGCTGACACTGAACCCCATGCTGAGTTTCACGGCAGTGATGCCACAATGTGCCTTGGTAGTCTCAGACAATCACTATTTTGATACAGTGCCTTAACCATGTTATAAACTAGAAAATATATACCAGCAGGTTTAAAAACATAGGAATCCACACTTAGATCATGCACTCTGGACATCTACAAATATTTCTAAGCAAAACATCAACTTAGGGTAGTTATTTTGGCGGCCATCTTGAAAAATGGCCACCATCTTGGATTTTCAATTGGCCAATCAGGCAGATTTGACCAGTATCCTTGGAGAACAATTGTCCCAAATTTGATGCTTGTATAATCATTTGCACAATTCTTTTTAAAAAATTACTCTTATCTGCCCCACTATTAATAGGCCTGGTCAGAACATAAGTAATACTTCTCACCTATCCATCATGACGAATGAGGTTTCAAACACAGATAATATTCATGAGTGTTATTAGTTAACCTTTTGTGCCAGCGTTATAAAGCCTGCGTTTTTCACCCTGAAAGTGACAGGTCATCACCAGTGTCAGGCAATGTGTTGCCAAATTCAGTGATTCTCTTGACAATGCTCACAGCAATGCATCAGTACCACCAACAGAGAGCACACCTGATTTTTATCTAAATATGAGCCATAACTAATAAAAGATAAAAAAAAAATGAGCCATAAAGGCTAATATCAAATAATTGTACATGATTGTTCTGCTAGTCACTGTGTAAGTTTCCTGGCTGCTGATTGGCCAGCAATTCATATAAATAACACAGTAGTTCATTAATAAAGGATCATTTGAAGATCATACCTTTTGTCTTAATCAACTCCTGCTGAAGTGGTGACCCCATCACACCAACAGCCAGCAAAGATGTCTGAGACTTCCGACGGAGAAACATCACTATCCCTTTCTGCCACTCCTGCTGATACCATTGCCCAAGTCAAACTTCCGACCTTCACACTGAATTACACCTACACTTGATTCCATCGAGCTGAAGTCAGATTTCAAATCAAGGGCATATGTCAGCATTGATGCAGGCAGATTGCCTTCTCGCTGTCCTGCCAGACCATCTCTTCCCCCAGCTAACAGAGTGGCTGGATGCTAAGGTCACCGATGACCTGAAGAAGGTCTTACTAGACAGATTCACGCCATCCCCAACCGTTTGTGTACAACATATCTTTGACGCAGCACAGCAACATGTAGGTGATCCACACCTATCTGCCGCCCTTCATGAAATGAGAGCCCTCACCTGTCTTCCTCCTACAGCACACATTGAAGACATCGAAGACACAGCTGACGATACCCTCATCACCATAGCAGACAACCTGACGGATGTCCATGCTGCTGGAAACCACCATTACACTCACACCTTTGTCGCTCATCAAGGAATGTCTAACCTTTTAGTGACAGAAGACCTTACTAATGCCACAGGGGCCACCATGGCTGTCAAAACTTTGCAAATTTAATTAACAATCTTTCGCTGCCCGTCCTGCCTTCAGAGCCAAGGGCCCTGACCACGTGCAGCGGCAATCATCGCCGTTTGAGCTTTGCTGATACCACAGAACATTCAGCCCTGCCTCCAAGGATTGCCTCCCAGGATGTCCATGGCCAAAACACACGTGAAACAGCTACTGCCCCTCATGGTAGCCATATCAGGTGTGTATCCCTCAATCAAGGGTCATATTGATATATCTAAAACTAACCCTAATCTTGATATATCCAATCCAATCCTGTCTTTTTTATCCTTGATTTCACCACGGGTACTTGCTTTCTGGTCAACACAGGGATGTGCTGTTCCCTCCTGCCTGTATCCAGTCTTCCAACCAAAATACACATAACCATCTGTCCGACTCACAGCTGCCAATGGCTCTCCCCTCCTTACCTTTGGTCATGCTTAACCCTGGCGACAGAAAGTAACTGGTGGTTTTTGGTTGCGGACATCCGGGTACCTCTCCTCGGGGCAGATTTCATGGCACACCCCCAACTGCTCATGGATATTACCAAAAGGCATCTCATTGATGCCAGATCTGTCCATGACGCACATCGTTGCAGCCCTGCGGAACTTGCCCTCCTTCTCACCAATTCCAAAGGCTAGTTTGCCTACCTGCACACCACATACCCATATGTCTTCAAACCAGAATGACGACAATCTCATCAAACCCCTGCTAAGCACAGTATTTTCCATCATATTAAGACCTTGGGTTCTCCTGTACACTGCTGTTTCCAACATTTACCACCTGAAAAACTTGTCGCTGCAAATAAGTAACGGTAAAGGACAGCACCCTTCGCCCATGCAAGCACGACAAGAGGCTGAAAGTGATCCATGAGGCTGATCACTACCACCTCCCTAAAATTGCAGATGTAACCACCTCCCTGCACAAAGCAAAAAATTTTCTTAAAGCTGGACCTTCTCAAAGGTTATTTCCAGGTCCCCATGAATCCCAAAGACATCCTGAAGACTGCCATCATGCCCTTTGGCATCTTCACCCGTAATTACTTGTGCTTTGGCCTTCGCAATGCAGGAGCTAATTTTGATGAATGATGGGCAGCATTCTGGGAGACTTTCCCTTTTGTGTCTGTTATGTCGATGATATTCTAATTTTCTCTGCATTAAAGGAGGAACACCTCCAACACCTGTATATCAACCTACATTGTCTGCAAGAAAACGGCATCTTCCGATACAACAAATACCCCTCAGCCACAGAGAGGGTAGAATTCTTGGGCACCTCATAACACCTGAGGGTGTTCAGCCCTTCCATGAAAAGGTTGCCCCCATCGGGAAGTTCCCAACCCTTAAAACTGTCAAGGGCCTACAAAAACTCCTTGGAATGGTTAATTATTATCATCGTGTTTTGCCAGTATCGCCTCGACCTTGGCCCCACTCTACGAAGTCCTCAAGGGCAAGCCCAAGGTCACCTACGTACGCTCACAAGGAGTCACCTTCACCTCCACCAAAAACGCCCTTTCCAAGGCCACTGCCCTCTTGTGCCCTGCACCAGGTCATCCTCTTCTGCTTTCCATGGATGCCAGCGACCTAGCCATAGGAGCTATCTTGGAACAGATCATCTATGGTCATCCTTGACCCCTTACCGTTTTTAGCAGGAAACTCAGCAAGACAGAGACAAACTACTCCATGTTTGACTGTGAGCTCCTGGTGGTATACCTCACTGTCAAACACTTCCAACATTTTTTGGAGGCCACACCTTTCACCCTTCAAACTGAACAGCTACCACTAGTGCAAATTCAATAAACAGCCAATCCGATACCTGGTCACCCCGTCAGCGCTGGCACTTGTCAGCCATTGTCGAATTCAACTGCACCCCTTCGTCACGTCTCTGGGAAACGTAACCCTGTCAATGACACCCTCTCCAGAATCTCCATTGATACAGTACACCTCAGCCTCGATTACAAGCATCTGGCAGACAAGAAACAGTGGGACCCAGATGATGTCCCCATCAACAACAATAGCCCAACATCTATTTTCTGTGATATCAGCACCAACTGCCATCCCATAGTCACATAGGCATCATGTCTTCAACATCGTCTACAGTTTGGCATACCCTTCAGGAGGATCTACAGACACCCTCCTGAAGAAGCGCTTCATCTGGCACAGCATATCAAAAGACACAAAGGCATGGGCCTTTGAATGCTCTGCCTGACAACTCTCCAAAATTCACTGTCACACAAATTCAGGTGCAGGCTCCCTTTACAACTGCCATGCTGTTCTGCCCCTGTCCACATCGACATTGCACTCTGAAGGGCAGTGTTACCTATTCACATTGGTCGACTACTCAACAAGATGGCCCAATCCACCCCTATGACAGATGCATTAGCAGCAGCATGTGCCAGTGTTTTCCTTTCATCATGGGTTTCCAGATTCAGTGTACCTGATCACATCACCTCCGCCAGAGGTAATACCTTCACGTCACAGCTCTGGACGTCCCTAAACCGCCTCTTCGGTGCCTAGTTGCATCACACAACGGCCTACCATTTCGAGTCCAATGGCATGTTCGAGGGGTTTCATTGCACCTTGAAAGCAGCCCTCTTTGACCTGGTACTCGCAGCTTCCATGGGTCCTCTTCAGCCTTCGGACCATGCTAAAGATAGCCATGACCTGTCAGCAGTCAAGATGGTGTATGGTGATCCGCTCGTGATACCTGGTGAATTCTTCCCTGAGAATAACACTTCACCCAACATCATCAGACTCCAGACCATTGTTGGAAAATTTGCCTCTTGCCACCCATCTTACAGTCCAAACGAGAAGACCTTTATTCCTTATGATCTACACAAGGCAGCACATGCTGCCCATCTGCCTTTGACCTAGCCTTACACTGGCCCCTACCAGATCCTCGACAGCAAGCAGAAAGCCTTCCTGATCAATATCCGTGGCACAATAGATTGGGTTACAATCGACTGCCTGAAACCAGCATATTTACCTGACCTCATTATTCCTCCAGTCCGAGTGTAGGACATTTCCCCCTGTGGACATATTCCCCCTCCCCCCAGACATTTTCCCTCGACATATTCCCCCCAGGACATATTCCCTCCCAGACATTTTCCCCACTGCACATTTTCCCATCTGGAAAGTTTGTTTGTTTCTCAGAGTCATGCATGATTTATTGTATTTTTACTGAACAATAAAGACTGCTAGAAGGATAAAGACTGCATTAAGGATTAAAATATTCATGTGGATCAAATACAGAAGAAAAGTGTCATTAATACTAGTTTATTTTTTGCATTAAGGATTAAAATATTAAATACATTCATATATTTAGGGTCAAATACAATAACCAACAGCCCTCAAAGGTTGTTCTACAGTCTTCTGACCATCTCATCGAGCTACACATATCTCAAAGAGCTGCTCCTGAAGTTATCTTGTGGACTGTTTGACACGTTTTTTCGGAGGCTGGCTGACCATGTTCCTCCTGAAGCAAGGCAAGGGACACCAAAGAACAGTCCTTCCTTAATGCAGCAATGAGTGCCCACAAAGGTGATGCTTATGGCCAATCAAGTGAGAGAACGCATTATTCCAGCTCTCACATATGTTAACAGTGTGCGGTCCCCTCTTGACTGACAGGGTAACATCACGCACATTCCAAATTTCTGGAGGAGAAAGAGGTGGGCGGCTCCAGATTCGTACTGATAGAACATTGGGTGATGGCTTTACATGACGAATGCGTCCAGATACATAAACTGAATTAAAGTAATCAACTAGTTCTTCTCGCCCTTCAAGTGTTGTATTTTTCAGAAATTCTATGCCCTCCTCAACATCCATCAGTCAAGGGTAGAGATGCTAGACCATCGAACATACCAACAGAGTGTTTGATTTCCTCTTGGTTTTTATATCTCTGCTGTATACTAAGGGGGAAAATGTGCAGATGGGAAAATGCCCTCGGGGGAATATGACCGGGCCCCCACCAGCCCAGTTTTCAAGGCTGAAACGCCCTCTGCAACTCCCTGGTCAACTCTGGGTGGGTGGGGGAGGGGGGTTGAAGGTATTGTGCTACACTCTAAAGCCTGCGTTTCTCACGCCAGCTCAGACAATACATCGCCAAATTCCGTGATTCTCACGGCAATGCACAGCAACGCGCCAGTGGCGCCACAGAGTACACATGATTTTCATCTTTATAGGAGCCATAAAGACTAATAATATAAGTAATTGTACATAACTGATCCGTTAGTTACTGTGTAAGTTTCCTTGCCGCTGATTCGCCAGCAATTCTTATAAATACCACTGCATTTCATAATAAAGTATCATTTCAAGATTATGTCTTAATCAACTCCTGCTAAACTTTAGTTACATATGTAATTTTCCAGGTACTATATATAACATTTTCTCTTAATAGATACACACATACACACATACACATGCAGCGATATTCAAAGCTGCATACCAAAAAAAAGTGTCATTTCACATTGACATAAAACGCCATCCAAATACATAGCGTAAAATCTCGCGAATGAAACCTCCTTTTAAAAGGATAAAATGATAAAAGACTTGCAAGACTGGAGTTCACCGACATTATAAGCATTAGCCTTCATTTTTATGTAGTTCCAGGTAGCCAACGCATTAAACTAGAGCATTAATTAAACGACTGCGATTCATTTTTAGCTAAGTTTCGGAACGTTAGACCCTTCATTCGTTACCAATGACACCCATCCGTCAAAAAGGATTATGCCCTCATTTTCATAAAAGGATATTGATAAAATCGGAAATCTGGGATTAAGCTTGAAATCCGGCGTTAATCAGATAGTGGATATTTATGAAGCAAGCTGACCAGTCGCTTTGTATCCACACGCGTGTTGTAACTTGGAAATAACAAATAACGTCAATCTCTTACAATGACAGGGTGAATTTATTATTATTATTATTATTATTATTATTATTATTATTATTATTATTATTATTATTATTATTATTATTATTCAGAGGATAAACTCTATTCATATGGAACAGGCCCACAGGGTCCACTGACCTGAAATTTAAACTTCCTAAGAATATAGCATTCGTTTTAATGAAGGGACAGGAGGTAATATAAAATAAATAAGAAAGGAGTAGTTATCATGAACTAAAAATCTGGATTAACAAATGAAGAAAATGAAAATAGGGAATAGATAAAAATGTGAGTAAATAATTTCAATATGTCTTAATATTCAACAGATTCGTAATCGGGTGAGGGAGGACCTGTCAAACCAAAAGACACCCCAACATTCTCTTCTTCCTTTATCGAGTCTCCATATAACAGCATTTTGAATAATAAATAAAGAATAAAGGAATTAGAGAAAACTTCAATTTGTTTTGACATTGCAGTTCCTCACCCTATTACGATTTTCCTCACTGAACATTAGCACTAGATTCATTCGTCAACAAATCATTAGTAATTATTCACTTTAGCTAAATGCGTACTACTTTCTTCTAGTAAATTATAAATAATTCGAGAATTTTCCATCATTTCACATAAGTGTTTTTTTTTTATTTCAATTGAATAGCTCAGCGTCACGCGGAATATAAGAAAGAAATCTTTCGTAAAAGCGACGAACTTCAGACTTCAAAGGGAGCTCTGAAAATTAAGGACTAAGTGCGTGGGAGTGTTTTGTACCAGCGGTGATCGAACGCTGATTAGCTTTCTTAAATTCGAAACATTCTCGGAAACAGAGGAACTTGTTGTGTTCTGCTCCCCGTAGTCTCTCTTTACTTCTTTTCAACAATCCCTAAGAGGTAATGGATGCGAGACCAAAGATTATTCCCTGTACAGGGTCCCTTAGCTTGGAATAAGCTACAAACAGCTTTAAAAACAATAGTTAATATCAATTCTTTCAAATCTGCGCTAAAATACATTTTTTAGGGGCAGGTTGATAACGCCTTATACGGTAACCACTGCATTTCCCGAATTATAACAATAGAAGTGCAACTTTCTAAATAATACTGATGCCTATTTATACTTGTAAAAGAAATTATACATATTATTATAGTTTATATTACAGGGCTACGTTTCATTTTGTATTTTTAAGATGTTTGTATATATATATATATATATATATATATATATATATATATATATAGGATATATATATTATATATTATATATATATATATATCCTATATATATATATCTATATATATATATATAAAATATATATATATACATAATATATATCTATATATATTTATATATATATATATATATTATATATATATATATATATATTATATATATATATATATATATATATAATATATATATATATATATATATATATATATATATAGATTATATATATAGCCTCTATATATATATATATATATATATATATATATATATATATATATATATCTAGTATAGTATATATATATATATTATATCTATATATATATATAATATATATCTCTACTATATATATATTATATATATATATATATATATATATTATATATATATATATATATATATATATATATATATATATATATATATCTATATATATACTATATATATATATATATATGATATATATATATAATATATTATATATTATATAATATATAATTTATATATAAATAATATATATATATATTATATATATGGGTGTTGTGTGTGTGTGCTGTGTGCAATCTATAATATATATGTAT
>NC_087200.1:40922849-40935349 GCF_015104395.2 Macrobrachium nipponense
AACAGTGAATTTTATGGATGGCACTAAATTTTTCCATTTAGACAATAAGTCATTTACATCGATACCAACAGGTAAAACTACTAAGATGTCATCTACATATCTGAACCATTTTAAGGGGACCTACGTGATATTCGAGAGGTGTTGTCTTTCAAAAAATTCCATACATACCAAATATTTGTTGGTAATATTCCCCATTAAAAATAAAACTGCAATCACAAATACACAACTTAATCAATGAAATTATGTGACTAACGGACATAGGTAATTAATGCAATACAAGTTCATTACTTAAATATTCTAGCACGGAGTCAATGCGGGCTTTTGTTAACAAGGAACATACATCAAAACTGACAAAGATATCACTTGGGTTTAGTACAATGTTATTCAATTTTTCTCGCCTTTCAATTTTCCTCCATGGCAACACCTTTATTTATACATTGCATTACGTTTTATATACTTCGTGATCAAGCTTCTCAAATATATATATATATATATATATATAATATATAATATATATATATATATATATATATATATATATATATATGTGTGTGTGTGTGTGTGTGTGTGTGTGTGTGTTTAAAAAATCACAGTAGATGCACATGACTTCATTAAATGAGCGAATACCACAGGAAAATGATAGTCAGAAAATATCATCCACATACCTAAACCATATAATGTTTTAGGGCAAAATTCTTGGTAATTTTTTTAGACAAAACTCTTACCAAGAATTTTGCCCCAAAATGTTATATGGTTTAGGTATGTGGATGATATTTTCTGTATTTGGTTAGTTCACGAAAATCTCCAGGAATTCCTTAATAATCTCAATCTTTTAGTCCCTTCTATAAAATTTACAGGAGAGGAAGAAAGAAATTGTAATTTGAATTTTCTTGATGTAACTGTCCATAGAAATGATAACAATTTCACCTTTTCAGTCTTTTGGAAATCAACTAACATTGCCTCTTTTGTTCATTACTACTCCAATCACCATCAAAATGTTAAATTCTCTGTTTTTTCTGGGATTTTCCTAAGGGCTTTATGTGTCTGTAGCCCACAGTTTATTGACGCTGAGATTAAAATTATTTATGATATTGCATTGAAACTTAAATACCCAAGGACATTTTTAGAGGTGGCATGGAAAAGAGGTAGAAAAACATTTTATTTAACTAATGACAAACTTGAATTTAGCTAGCATAACATTTTAAAATTACCCTATGATGGAAGGTTTTTAAATATTCCTAGAATTTTAAAGCTTTTTAACATAAATGTTGTTTTCAGTAATTTTAATGTCAAGAGTTTAGTAATCAAAAATTCTCCTAAAGATCTTCTAGGCTGCATATATGAAATTCCTGTCAAAAATTGTGATAAAGTCTATTACGGACAGACCGGTAAATCTCTTTCACAACGTCTCAAACAGCACCAATATTCTGTGAGAACTGGGCAAATATTGAATTCATTATTCGTACATATGAGAGATTTAGATCATCCTATTAACTGGAAATGTTCTAAATTTAAGTCTTGGTTTATTTAAACTTGATGCCTTCATAATGATAAAAGTTGTAGATAAATATAAGCAACAAAATTAATATATTCAGTTTTTACATGTTTTGAAATGTCAGATAATTTGTAGTTTCTGTTAGGGTTAAATCTATGTTTTGGTTTGTGACCGTGTGATATCCGATAATCCTGGATTATCTTCTTAACTTTTACCCTTCTGACAATTAACCATCTGGTATTTTTGATCTGTTGTTTACCTGACAACTTTTTCTCCAATTGTATTTCATTCGTTCCTTGACAATGTCTTAGTAAAGACGAAAGCGCTTGGGTTTCTGACTATCATATATATATATATATATATATATATATATATATATATATATATATATATATATATATATATATATATATATAGTATATATAATGTTTGTGTGTGAGATGTTTTTGGGCATTGTTTCTCTCTTTCACCTTTTTTTGTTGTAGGCAATTGTAGGTACTTAATTCTTTGATGTACACTTTTTTTTATATTACCTTATTTCAGATTTCAATAATTCTTCAAAGTTCAAGTTCTGGATAAGTATTCAGATTCGTTGGGTAGTTTCTATTTATTGGCACGGTCTGTTTCGCCTTGACTGAGTCTTTCTCAAGCATGAACTAATACATACTGGCGTCCTCTACTCTATTTTTACAGGTAGGATTGGATAAGGGAGTGTTCTCATATTTCTTGTTCACAATTTTCGTTTACAATTTACAATGAGATGGTTAGTTGTTCACACAATATCAGTGGTTCTTAACATGGGCGGCGTCCGCAATATTTAGGGGAGCCGCGAGCCCTAGGGAAAATGAAAAAAAAATTATCTTTATCTGTTATTCTCTTAACAAGAGTTAGGAACTAATATTCAGAAGTTTATCCCTCCAAAACCCTTCTCTTTCTCATCCCCCCACCCCCACCCCCGTTAAATCTTGGAGGGAAATTTACTTGTAGATGCAAGGGGGCCGTGAAAGAAAGGACCAACTCTTACAGGGGGCGGGGGTGGGGTGGAAACAAAAAGGTTAAGAACCTCTGTATTACACAGTCAAACTATGTTGCAGTATTGGTTCTATATTCCTTTTCTACATTTTATATTCCTAATAAAATTATTGATTTCCTAGTGTGTTGTGACCTGACATAGCTCAACTATGCGTTGTTGTCCCGAGATTGCTTAAGCATATTTCAGAACCACAAATTTTCCTCGGAAACCATTGGTTGGAATTTGTGCACGAATTTTCGTATTTGGGTCACATTATCACCGACGACCTAAAAGATACGGCAGACATTGAACAGAGGCGTCGTAAACTGTGTATAACTGGCAACATGATTGCAAGGAGGTTTGCCTTCTGTTACCGAGACGCGAAACTGCTGCTCTTCCGTTCGTACTGCTACAGTATCTATGGGTGTTCCCTCTGGACGAACTATACCCGAGAGACCATGGGACGCATCACTGTCGTGCACAATGACATTCTGAGACTCCTCAAAAAACACTTCCCGCTACCACTCAGCCACACAGATGTTCATAGAAAACCACCTGGACAATTTGGAAATCATTGTAAGGCAAACAATGTCCAGTCTGGTAACCCGAGTGAGAAGCAGCAGCAACTCGCTCATACAAAGCATCCTAAGGAGTGAAGCAAGAAGAAGATCTAAATTGTTTGAAAGATGGGAAAATGAGTCCTTCGTCCCGTAAAGGACCTAATCTCTGTATTGGCAAGATGTCATCTGCAGATATTGTCATTATTATATTTATTGCTGATATTTTACTTTTTCATTATTACTGTGATTACTATCATGTTAAAGTTTTTTTACATTCAATTTTCGTATTTAGCCCTCTGGACCTGACTACTGTAACCACCTAAGGTCTCTAGTTGAAATTTAAGTTATATAATCTGTGCACTAACTGTTATAACTCTCAATGCATTTTTTTCACCAATATTATTACTGTTATTACCAGTATTATGATCACTATCTTTTATGCTACCTCAGCTATTTTGTGGATAAGTGCCAATTATTAATTTTTTATCATGTTGTCTCATGTTTCTAGATTGCGTATGTTACTGCCTGTATTTTGTATAATCCATGTATATGGCCCTAAGCTGAAATAAAGGATATTATTATTATTATTATTATTATTATTATTATTATTATTATTATTATTATTATTATTATTATTATTATTATTATATTATTATTATTATTTTTCATTTATTTTTTTTTTGCTCTATCACAGTCCTCCAATTCGACTGGGTGGTATTTAAAGTGTGGGGTTCTGGGTTGCATCCTGCCTCCTTAGGAGTCCATCACTTTTCTTACTATGTGCGCCGTTTCTAGGATCACACTCTTCTGCATGAGTCCTGGAGCTACTTCAGCCTCTAGCTTTTCTAGATTCCTTTTCAGGGATCTTGGGATTGTGCCTAGTGCTCCTATGATTATGGGTACAATTTCCACTGGCATATCCCATATCCTTCTTATTTCTATTTTCAGATCTTGATACTTACCCATTTTTTCCCTCTCTTTCTCTTCAACTTAGGTGTACCATGGTATTGCGACATCAATGAGTGATACTTTCTTCTTGACTTTGTCAATCAACGTCACGTCTGGTCTATTTGCACGTATCAGCCTATCTGTTCTGATACCATAGTCCAAGACGATCTTTACCTGATCGTTTTCTATCACTCCCTCAGGTTGGTGCTCGTCCCACTTATTACTGCAAGGTAGCTGATGTTTCTTGCACAGGCTCCAGTGGAGGGCTTTTGCCACTGAATCATGCCTCTTTTTTGTACTGGTTCGCTTGCTATGTGGTTTATGGTTTAATTTTTCGTATTGCACTTCCTACATATGGGAGAGATGTTATTTCCGTCTATCGTTCTTTGAACATATCTGGTTCTTAGGGCCTGATCTTGTGCCGCTGTTATCATTACTTCAGTTTCCTTCTTTTGCTCTCCCCTCTGTAGCCATTGCCATGTGTCATCACAGGCTAGTTCTTTAGTTTGTCTCATGTATTGTCCGTACATTGGTTTGTTGTGCCAGTCCTCTGTTCTGTTTGTCATTGTCCTGTCTCTGTATATTTCTGGGTCTCCGTCTACTTTCATTAGTCCTTCTTCCCACGCACTCTTTAGCCACTCGTCTTCACTGGTTTTCAGATATTGCCCTAGTGCTCTGTTCTCGATGTTGACGCAGTCCCCTATACTTAGTAGTCCTCTCCCTCCTTCCTTTCGTGTTATGTATAGTCTGTCCGCATTTGCTCTTGGGTGTAATGCTTTGTGTATTGTCATATGTTTCCTGGTTTTCTGATCTATGCTGCGGAGTTCTGTCTTCGTCCATTCCACTATTCCTGAGCTGTATCTGATTACTGGCACTGCCCATGTGTTTATGGCTTTTATCATATTTCCGGCGTTGAGTTTTGACTTGAGTATCGCCTTGAGTCTCTGCATATATTCTTTCCTGATCGTGTCCTTCATCTCTCGGTGTTTTATATCCCCTCCTTCCATTATTCCCAGGTATTTGTATCCCTACTCATCTATGTGTTTGATGTTGCTCCCATCTGGTAGTTTTATCCCTTCAGTTCTCGTTACCTTGCGCTTTTGTTATTATTATTAATAATACATTAATTTTTTCTCCTGGCACAATAGTGAAGTCAAAACTAACATCTTGGTCAATTTTGTTTTGAGAGCCCTGAAAGTATGTGATCCCGCCTTCATTGACAAAGAACTTAAACACATTGAAGATGTTTTCAAAAAACTTTGTTACCCTTCCTATTTTATTAATAATGCCTTTAAAAAAGCCAGAAGAATATTCTACATAGATTCATCTAAAGTAAATGACAAAAAGAAGTTTACGAATTGTCTTGCACTCCCTTTTAATCCTCACCTAAACAGAATAAGGAAAACTGTTAACAAAAATCACAATGATAAAATAAATATAGTCTTTAATTATAATAACACTATTAAGAGACTTCTTATACATAACAATAGCACAACGAATCACAAACAAGTTGGTGTTTACGAAATTCCCTGTTCAGAATGTGACTCTAAATATTTCGGGGAAAGTGGTAGAGGGCTGCCCATTATAATCCCGGAACACAAAAGAGCCTACCAGTTACATGCGGAAAACAATGTATTAGTCAGTCACAGTCTTAAGCTCGATCACCGCATAAATTGGGAAGATTCTAAAGTAATTTTCAGAAGTAAAGATGTTGGTATAAGAAGGCTAGTGGACATAAATTCTCCAATAACCTTATTTCCAAGAAATATATTAAAGGCTTTAAGAATAAAAAAACATTATGAGAGTGTTGTCTCTTTAGCCACATCTGATGCTGCGGTTACCTCTCTTTCTCCCGTTCAGGTAACTCGGCTACTTCCAGTAACCGATGCTGCCGGCGCCTATGCTGTTGAAGAGGACCATCAGAACGACCGCAATGGGCAAGGACCAATTCGACGTTCCAGACGACTGGCGGGGCTTTCATCAGAAAACGACGGCATTGCCTGATTTATACTGGACGACCGGTTCCATTGTTAATAACAAGTCACTTAATTTTTTACTCCTGCTCTTTACTTCGCTGTCAAGTTATATCAACGTGTCAAATTGATAAGAGGAACCGTACAGATTCCCGAAAGCTATCTTTGCTGTTTTTAAACTGAAATATATGTACATTTACATAACTGTGGATTTGTTTCTCCATTTGAAGACTCGTGCCACTAATGAGGATTTTTTAATTAGTTATTATTATTTATTATTAGTTAGATTATTATTTTATTATTTATTATTATTTTAGTAAACGTAATGGCTACTTCCAGCAGCATTACACTTGTAGAGATTCTTCTCTATTTTCCGAATAGCGGCTTTTTCCGTGCTACTTAGACAGGCTAGTAGAGCGCCTATGGAGGTCATGATTAAATTACAGAGCCAAAATTGGTGTATATATTTGAATTTTACAGATAAACTATGATACCATAGTTATCAAAGTCATTAACGATATATATATATATGTCTCTCTCTCTCTCTCTCTCTCTCTCTCTCTCTTTCTTGAAGCAAGCGAGCTTTCGTTTGGAGCTGCCAGACATCCTCGGGCTGGGAAGCTGAGGGTGGACTGATCTTGAAGCGGTGTCCGTCCTCGTTTATATTTGGAGTTGACAGCAGGGGGTCCGCCCCATGCTGATCTACTATTGGCTGGTGGCGGTAGGTCTTCGTTTTCATTGGTGGCTTGAACCGGGTCTCAAGCCACTTTCCATGCGTTGATGGTTGCGATACTGTAAGTCCTGCAGCCGCCTAGACCTCCATAGCGGCGCGGTTACGTCGATGGCATTTCGCTATGCTGCGGGACGTCACGGCTAACTTGATTATGATTGGCTGCGGGAGTAGCTCGTTCGGGGGCGTCGTCTTCCGTGGAGTTGTCGTGCTCGGTGGTGTCATTGTTGGTGGCAGGTCTTCTCATACTCGTAGGGAGGAGAAATTCTTCCTGCGTCGTATTTAGTGTAGGTCTTACTTGCTGGATGAGAAGCGCCTCCAGCAGGCGTAACCGACGGGCATCAGGGGCCTTCCCGATGATCTTCGTGTTTTGGATGATCACATCCCGGGAGATGGCCTCTTGATGTTTGGTGCGTGCGTGATTTTTTGATAGCCCCCTCTTGGGCGTGGCACGAGAGTCTCTTCGACAGGCGCATGGTAGTCATACCAACGTAGGCGCCGCTGCAACCGCGGACTGGGCATGTATACTGGTACACCACATGCGTCTGCTTCAGGGGGTCTCGTACCTGTGGAGAGGGGTTATTTTTCATAATTAGGTCGCGCGTCCTCCGATTCTGGTAGTAGATAATTAGGTCGATATTTTTGGTGTCGTCGGTCGGGGATACATTTTCAGAAATAATTTTCTTGACTGAGTCCTCTTCTTCAACGGTAATGTGAGCTCATGAAGGCTTTATAATACAGCTTGATATATCCTGGGGGCGGGGTTGCGGGCTCTCACTACCGTACCATTTCTCCAGGGCTGATACGGACTTTCTCTGCTTATTAATTTATTTGAATACCCGTTATTTACGAGTACTTGGGAGGCGCGGTCGAGTTCCTGATGAGTGTCCTACCAGGTCGAGCAGTGGGAGAAGGCTCTCCTGACAAAGGCCCTGACGGCCGTGCTTTAGAATTTGGCGGGGCACTCACTGTCACCATTGAGGCAAAGTCCCAGGTTGGTTTTCTTTGTGTAGACGGAAGTACGGTTACGCCTGCTGGGGGCGCTTCTCATCAAGCAAGTAAAACCTACACTAAATACGACGCAGGAAGGATTTCTCCTCCCGACGAGTATGAGAAGACCTGTCACCAACAATGACACCACCGAGCACGACAACTCCACGGAAGACAACGCTCCCGAACGCGATACTCCTGCAGCCAACCATAATCAAGTTAGCCGTGACGTAATATATGTTGTCCTGTCTTCTCGTGGTGTTGGTCTGTGGCGTTGTCTCGTCTGTAGTATCGGTCAAAAACTTGAGTATCTCTGATTGTATCATGTTGACTTCAAATACGTTGTTTGTGAGTAGCTGCTGTATTCTGTCTAGTTTCAGGTGTCGTCTTCCACGTGGTGCAATCGTGTGTGTACCTGCGTATTATATTCGTTTGTTTCGTTGTTTACTATTAAATCGAAAATTGGAAGATTTTGGTCCCACAAAGGAGCATTATACTGCCGAATTGATGGTGTAGCCGTGGGTAGTTTCCTGGGCGTTCTTATGGCGAACATATATATAGCTAATTTAGAGGATACAGTTTTTAATAATCACAAGAAACAGGAAACTGATGCCAGACGCATCGATGATATTTTCATTGCAACAAACAACAGATAAGACATTCAGACTCTAAAAGACATAGAACATAGCATAGACCAGAATACAACAGCTACTCACAAACAACGGATCTAATGACAACAGGATTCAATCAGAAATATGCAAGTTTTTTTACCGATACTACAAGCAAGACAACACCACAAACCAACACTACGAGAAGATAGGACAACAGATAATATTACGAAACTAACTTTAAGAACGAGTATAACAACAACAACAACAACATCATTAAGAAGGTTAATAAAAAGAATGACAAGCTATGAGCCCCACTTCCCGACATACCGGTGTAGGTATTGCGAACCAAATCTTCTGGCATCACTTTTAACGAAAAATAGCACATTCGCACCCACACCTAAGGGGATTGCTACCAATGTGGTTTATAAATTCCCCTGTTCCGAGGACGATTGCAGTTCTTCCAGAGAAAACTACATTGGCAGAACATTTACGACTACAGATGAATATTTCTTGTCCACAGAAATGAAGGAGTCATCTTCAAACCCTACACAGACAAAAACATCAAGAAATCATCAGTACAAGACTTGATAAACAACACTGAAATAAAATGCAGATGCATTCCATATCGGGACATAACATGGAGAGTGGCCCCAGGCCAGAACACCACACACGAAGAAAGAAATCAATAACTTGATTAGAAGTAATGTGTAGAAATAAAATGTAGAACCATGTCTGTGACATAGTTTTATCAAGTAATAACATATGTAAATATTATATGAACAACTTACCACATAATTGTAAATTGTAAACCAAAATTGTTACCAAGAAATATGGGAACAGCCCCGTATCCAATCCGGCCGGTAAAAATAGAGTGGAGGACGTCTGTATGTATCATTCTTGCTTGAGAAAGACTGTCATGGCGAAAGGGTCCGTAGCAATAAATGGAAAATACACAACGAATCTGTATACTTATCCAGAATTTTAAAGAGTTATTGAAATCAGAAATAAGGCAATATGAAAAAGTGTGCATCTAAGAAGTCAGTGCCACAGTGTCGATTGCCTGAAGAAAAAAAAAAAAAAAAAAAAAATATATATCTATATATATATATATATATATATATATATATATATATATATATATATATATATATCCTAGGTTGTCCATGGCTGATCTGTCATAAATATTTTTTGTATAAAAAAACCCTGCCATGGATAAAAGATGTAGTCTACAATGAAAGACGAAGGAGAAACCAAAGTAAAAGGAAATAGAGTTCTTAATTGTCCCAACAGTTTCGCCTTCCATCAGGCCTCTTACGAGGAACTTGATTGACTAATCAGTTTAAGAAAAACATACGCAGGACATATGTTTACATTTGACTTCAAGACTTACAGAAGATATAAATAAGTAACGTTGCTTTGTGGATTCTCTGGCATTGTTCATATGGAAATTCAGGATTGAGGTTTTCCATTTTACTGAAGTTTTAATTATCCAAAGCTAGGAACTTCTGCAATTTTGATTTATGAACTCTCGCCAGTGCCCTCTTGAGGAAAATGGTCGAGGAAAGCCTGAAGATTGCGCGTGAATCTTCAGGTGAGAGTTCATAAAGCAAAATTGTATTTGAAATTCCTAGACTTGAATAGTTATAACTTCGGTAAAATGGAAAACATCACCCTGAATTTCCATATCAACAGGGCCAGAGAATCTACAAAGCAACGTTACTTGTTTATTTCTTGTATAAGTCTTGAAGTCAAATGTAAACATCCGTCCGGTGTATGTTTTTCTTAAACTGATTTGTCAATAAAATTTCCCGAAAGAGGCCTGATGGAAGGCGAAACTGTTGGGACAATTAAGAACTCTATTTCTTTTTTCCTTGGTTTCTCCTTAGTTTTTCATTGTGGACTACATTGGGATATATCACCTTCGTGATTGAGAAGAATACAATATATATATATATATATATAATATATATATATATATATATATATTATATATATATATATATAGTTATAATATATCTATATATATATCTAGTATTATATATATAGGATATATATATATATATTTGGCTATGTATATATATATATATATATATTATATCTATATCTATATATATATATATATATATATATATGTATGTTATATGTATATATAAATATACATATTATATATATATATATTATATATATATATATATATATATATATATGTATGTATATGCTATATTATATATATATATATATATATATATATATATATATATATATATATCCTGTCATATATTTATAAATATATTAATTATATAGATATATACCTATATATACCTATATATATATATATATATATATATATAGATATATATATATATATATATGCCAGAAAACACCATTGTCCCCAAAAAGGAATAACACAACGAATAGATTTGCCGTGCTATCTGAAACAGAAGAGGAAAATATCTTAATTGGAGACTCGTTAGTAGAAGGTCAGGGGTAAAATTTTGTGACCAAAATTAAAAGTAAGAGAAAATTTAATTCGTACTCAGGTGCAGGAGCAAAGAAGATAACCGAGACAGCGAAAAAATCAAGGTAAATAATAGAAAAAGTGTAATCATAGTGCAGGGAGGAGGACATGACTTGTTTCTAATCTAACAGATGGAAGAACTGGCCAGACAGAAGGTCTTGTAGCCAACCTGATGAATGTTATAGAGAACATCCGTGAGAAAACTGATAACGGCATTCTTATAGGACTTTTGCCCAGAACCAACGTAAGCCACTACTCCCTAAGCAAGGCAACTGGAATCAACGACAGACTGGAGCTAATATGCCAAGAAAAGGGTGTCAGGTTTGTAAAATTTTGTGACAGATTTATAAGGAATAGGAAAGTATATAAAAGAGATGGGACTCTCTTGAATTTCGAAGGAGGAAAATTAATAGGAAACCTACTCAACGAAAACATCATGAAACACCTAAGTGAACTGAACATTAAAGGGAAGAAGTCAGAAAGTACCCAGAATCTGGTTAGTAATAGCACTGCAGGCAACAGTGACAGTAAGGGAAACTAATAAAGCCACCAAGGGCAAAAGAGAACATAGAAAAGTTCCTCAGAGTGGCGCAGTTTAACGCACAATCTATTCGGAACAAAGTAGATCTATTCAAAGCATTGGTAACAAGTGAGGAATTAGATACAATAGGTATCACAGAAACAGAGATACAAGAGGCAACAAGAGACTTTGTAGGATAGTACCAGATAGCTGGATATAATTTGTTCAAAAGATATAGACTCAATAAAAAAAGGTGGAGGCGTTATGTTATGTGTTAGGGACCACCTCAGTCCAATAGAGTGTAAAAATACAACCATGCATGAAGTGATTGGCATCAATATAAACAGTCTATGGAAGTAAATAACTAATATTAGTGTACAGACCTCCCCACCTTTCACAAATGTCCGGGGAGCTATATACACTAGTAGGACAAGAGATAAAATACAAACTGCATAATGGAAGATTTTAATGTAACAGTAAATTGGGATACGATGACCTCCGCATCAAACGTAGAAGGAATGAGACTATTAGATTTTGTAAAATGTGAATTCCTCCACCAATGGGTTGACAACCCTACCAGAGGAAACAACATACTAGACATCGTCCTATCAACAGAAGATGATGGAGTGTCTGACATTTCAGTAGGTGCAAATCTAGGCAAAAGCGACCTTAAAATATCTCATTTCAAACTAATGTTCAGCATAAAAAAAGAAGAAGATATTAAGAGATTAGACTACCGTCGACAAGACCTAAAAATGCTAAAGGAGTACGTTAAAAATCTAGAGTACGACGAGAACATAGGCATAGATAAGCACTGGGATTCCTTTCATGAGGAATACACAATAAAAACGCTCTAGATGTGTACCATTAAGGTAAATACTAACAAATGGCAACCCTCGGCCTAAGTGGTTCAACAGAGAAATTAAAAATACAATCAGAGAAAGAGACAGATTGCACAAATCAATGAACCCACACCAACAACAGTAGAAGAAAATAGGCATAAAGAACTCTGTAGATTGGTGGACAAATTAGTAAGGAATTCAAAGATAAATGAGGATAAGAGAGTTGCACCAGTTTGTAAAAAAAAACCAAAAGAATTCATTGTGCATGTTATTAGTGGGAAACCAATAAAAAATAGCATAG
>NC_087200.1:40940349-40955349 GCF_015104395.2 Macrobrachium nipponense
AATGTGCACTTTGATGTGCTTCCTCAGATAGGGGAGAGTTGAAAGGGTAACTCATTGCTGGAGCCTAGTAGTTCCATGGAGTTGGTACACAAGTTGATAAGAATATCTTAGTCATTAATATGAAACTCATGGTTAAATGACGTATTCAAGCAAAAGTGCGTGACATTTACAGCAATCAAGTAAATGATACGATTTATCGTATCTTTGTTTACTCTAATCGGGCACATCGGGCCAGAATGAACAAAAGTAGGAAAAGTAGAATGATTTCGGAATCAATGGGCAATCATCAATTAATAGTTGAAAAGTACTCAACTCTTCAATGAAAGCTATCACTATAAACATCATATATATTAGTTCTGCCAGTCTTCTGCTTTCCCTCTTTTGGAATCATTTACATCATCTGCATAATAAATTCTAATAAATTTACTTCGATCTGTCCGATAATATTGCAATTCAATTTTTATATGTCTAGACAGCAGAACTGTGTAAGAAAATAAAAAAAGGAAAAATAAAGTAAAATGGAGTGTTAGTAGGAAAAAAACACACATTAGTCTATTTCCTCGTTAAACAAAATAATTTTACCGAACAAAAATAGATCGCTGACAATGCATACGGTACGGTCCAATGCTATCAAGAATAAAGTGCCTTCTAATCATGAAAACAGAAATGTTTCTGTGTTGTAAGTCACGGAAACAAAGCTCTGAATATCAGCTTATTTTCATAAAAAAACAATAACGTTGTGTAGGTCACGAAGCACTTAGGTTTACAAACAAAGCTAATGCTTTCGCGAATTACGAAAGCTCTCTTCATGAGACGGAAGGAATTTTTCGTGCAAAGCTGGACAGACTAAATTTACACAATATTTAATCTGTATGTGAAGGATATATCAACTGTAGTCGTGTACTATCTACTTCAGCAATTCCATATTTGTATTAGTCTTCATTCATAGTAAAACTCTTTTCTGGATTATTTTCAGTAAAAAATTGAGATTTTTGTGTTATCTCATCTTGCTCTGTCTGTCTGTCTGTATATCAGTCGCATCAAAGGGCGTAAATGTAGCTATTATAGATTTATGAAATGAATCAGATAAAGCCCAGAAAACGCGTCCTTCAAATCCGTGGCCAACGCGACTTACAATAGTTAAGAGAAATGTTTTAACTTTACTTTCGTAAGAATCTTGGACTGCGTGGTCGTTGAATAAGGTCTAAGAAACATTTGGAAATTCCTTTGCAAATTTCCTTGCACACGAAGTCATCTTCAAAGTTTTGCTTCTGCTCTCCGCCTCCACATAATCCCAAATTTTTCAGATGACCTTTATCATATCCTCTGAACTTAATTGAAGGGATAAGCCACAAAAATAATGGCAGTGCTCGAAGAGCAGGGAGGAAAAATGGGCTAAAAAATGCCTTGGATAAAATAATTGCGGAAAGGATTTGGCATCTGAAACGCTTGAAAGGCTTTTATGAATTAAAGAATGTTTAGGTTTGCAGATGCGTCCTTGGAGGAGCACAATGTCAGGATCAGAAAATTTTTAGTTCCATTCTCATCGTAATGCTATTATAATATGTATATATATATATATATATATATATATATATATATATATATATATATATATATGATATATATATAATATATATATATGTGTATATATATATATATATATATATATATATATGTGTATAATATATATATATATATATATATATATATATATATAATATACATATATATATATATATATATATATATATATATATATATATATATATATATTATATATATATATATATGGTAGAAGAGTATTAATGCTATTATTATTTAAAAGGAGTTCCTCTCTACAGGCAGCATTTTTTATATTGAAGTACTATGTACACGTCGACACAGTCATTTTTATTATTATTATTATTATTATTATTATTATTATTATTATTATTATTATTATTATTATTATTATTATTATTATTATTATTGTACTTAGGAAGCAGACCCTCTCTCAAGCATACTTTATTAGAAGTAATGGCTACTTCAGCAGCGTTACACTTGTAGAGATTCTTCTCTATTTTGCGAATAGCGGCTTTTTCGTTGCTACTTAAACAGGCTAGTAGAGCGCCTATAGAGGTCATGGTCAAATACTGGGTCAAAATAGGTGTATATATTTGAATTTTACAGATAAACTATAATACCATAGTCATCAAAGTCATTAACGATTTTCTCTCTCTCTCTCTCTCTCTCTCTCTCTCTCTCTCTCTCTCTCTCTCTCTCTCTTTCTTAAAGCGAGCTTTCGTCTGGAGCTGCCAGACATCCTCGGGCTGGGAAGCTGAGGGTGGACTGATCTTGGTGCGTTGTTGTTTAAGATTAAGCTGGCCTTGTGCCAGCACGGGCTATTGCTCGTAGAGCAGTCCTTCCTCCTTATATCTGTGGTTGACAGCAGGGGGTCTGCCCCATGCTTTCTCCTATTGGCTGGTGGCGGTGAGTCTTCGTTTTCATTGGTTGATTGAGCCAGGTCTCAAGCCACTTTCCTCGAGCCGATGGTTGCGTAGCAGCATATCCTGCAGCCGCCTGGACCTCCTGAGCGGCGCTGTAACATTGATGGGCGTTGCGCTACGCTGTGGGACGTCACGGTTAATTTGATTTCCATCGGCTGCAGGAGTACGTCGTTCGGGGGCGTTATCTTCTGTAGAGTTGTCGTGATCGGTGGTGTCATTGTTGGTGGCAAGTCTTCTCATACTCGTAGGGAGGAGAAATTCTTCCTGCGTTGTATTGAATGTAGGTTTTATTTGCTGGTTGAGGAGCGCCCACAACCAAGGAAACCCCCTCCGGCTGATCGTCAGCCAGACGCCCGCCCCTACGTACCCCTTGGCAAAACACCTCAACCAAATTCTGACCCCTTACGTCCTGAGTCGGTACAGCCTACAGTCTTCAGCAGAGTTCTTAGAAGCCATCAAGGACGCCCCTGGTGCCGGGATTATCGCCTCACTGGACGTGGAGTCCCTATTTACGAACGTGCCTGTTGACGAAACCATAGATATAATCCTTGATCGTGTCTACAGGAATCAGTTGACAGCACCCCTCAACATACCGGAAGCCTCGCTCCATACGCTGCTGGAGATCTGCACAAAGAAGGCCCCTCTCTCCACCCACCATGGCCAGATGTTCTGCCAAAAGGACGGCGTGGCAATGGGCTCCCCACTGGGGGTCCTCTTCGCTAACTTTTATATGGGCACCGTGGAGGAACAAGTCTTCGCCAGGATGCAGCAACCCCACAGATATGGACATTATATTGACGACCTCTTTGTGCAAGTCGATGCTGAGGATGAGGTAGAAGCCCTCCGCCAAGCATTTCATCAGTGAAGTATGCTGAATTACACAGTCGAACACAGCTCCGACGATCGGCTCCCCTTCCTCGACGTCCTTGTAAGCAAGACGGAAGACAGTCTCCTTACTTCAGTCTACACAAAGAGGACCAATTTAGGACTTTGCCTCAACGGAGACAGCGAGTGCCCCACCAGATTCATAAGCACGACCGTCAGGGCCTTCGTAAGGAGGGCCCTCTCCCACTGCTCAACCTGGCAGGACACTCACCAGGAACTCGACCGCGCCTCCCAAGTACTTGTGAATAACGGGTACTCAAATAAATTAATCAGCAAGGAAGTCCGCACAGCCCTGGAGAAATGGTACGGTAGTGAGAGCTTGCAGCCCCGCCCCCTGGATAATATCAAGCTGTACTACCTTATTATGAAAAAATAACCCCTCTCCACAGGTACGAGAACCCCTGAAGCAGACGCATGTAGTGTACCAGTATGCATGCCCAGTTCGCGAATGCAGTGGTGCCTATGTAGGTATGACTACCATGCAACTGTCGAAGAGACTCTCGTGCCACGCCCAAAAGGGGGCTATCATGAATCCTGCCCGCACAAAACATCAGGAGGCCATCGCCTGGGATGTCATCATAAAGAACACGAAAATCATTGGGAAGGCCCCTGATGCCCGTCGGTTGCGCCTGCTGGAGGTGCTCCTCATCCAGCAAATAAAACCTACACTGAATATGATGCAGGAAGAATTTCTCTTCCCCACGAGTATGAATTCCTGCCACCAACAATGACACCACCGATCATGACAAATCAAATTAGCTGTGACGTCCCACAGCGTAGCGCAATGCCCATCAACGTTGCAGCACCGCTTAAGAGGTCCAGGCGGCTGCAGGATATGCTGCAACGCAACCATCAGCTCAAAAAAAGTGGCTTGAGACCTGGCTCAGGCAACCAATGAGAACGAAGACTCACCCCCGCCAGCCAATAGGAGACAAGCATGGGGCAGACCCCCTGCTGTCAACCACAGATATAAGGAGGAAGGACACCACACCAAGGCAGTTGCTGCTCGGCCTCCGTAGCAGTAATATCTCTCCCAAGACCTTCTCTGGCGAACGCGAGCGGCAGCAAGTGATAGCGCCATCCCAGTCGACGATAGCGGCGATTTTTCCAGCGATTTTCGACGGAACTTTCGGCGATTGACGACGACGACACCAACAATTATAATTTTGAGAGAGCTCTCTCACATATTATAAGAAAATTCATATGACATCTCTGTTCACTCAAATAATTTTTCCTTTACTAACAGTCTCTCCTGCCTAAAATTTAGTAGCCGTTTGGGTCTGAAAATTCCAATTGAAACAGGGACAAAGGGGCAAAAACTTCTTACTGTCGCAATCCTTTATTGCAAGTAGCACAGGGACGATAGGCTGGTGTCTCTCATAAACCAGGTTTAGGCCCTTCAGGCAAAAGTAAAAAAACATAACATACACACACACTCTCTCTCTCTCTCTCTCTCTCTCTCCCCTCACAGACAGACGAATGCAGCCATGGTCCCTGTAACCCAGCCCACACCCACCACTGCAGAGGCACTTGAGAACCGGAAAAGGACAACGTCTTTTTCCTCCTCCTTTTCAGATGCACCTGAAGCGGTTAGACCAAGATTAGACTCCTCCACCTCCTCCGAAGAAGAAACCACTGCGGCCACCCCAGAAGACACAGTAAACCCCCCTGCCATGGACACGAATGAGGGTTTCCAGGTCGTCACCAGAGGCAAACGGAAGCAGCAAGGACCACCTGCAGCACCTTTACCCTCACATGGAAAGTACCTGATAACTACTCCAACAGGAAACAATGCCTATGAGTTTGTCAAGGACCTTGAAAGGAAAGGTAGGGTGTTCAAGGTAAGACCCACTACCAGGGGAGAACTGCTTGTTATACCCTCAAATGAAAATACAAATGAGTATATGAAAAACAACCCTGCTAGGTTCAAATACTTCAATCCTGAGGACAAACCCTGCAAATATATTTTATGCCACTACCTTCTGCAATTTGACACCAGGGTTATTCTGGAAATTCCTAGAGTGGTCAAAGCAGAAAGATGCCACACAAAAGGACCCAACCCCCAGCCAACCCGCAAAGTCTTAGTTGAGTGGAAAGGAACTCAGCCAAAATCACTGAACCTTGGCATGTGGGGCTCCTTCCTCACCATGGACTTCACACCAGAACCTCTGAGATGTTTTAAATGTCAGAGGTACGGAAACCATAGCAGTGCCTGCACCGCCAAAGCCATTTGTGGTGTATGTAGTGGGAGACATCCCACAAAACTCTGCACAGATAAGTTCAAAGCTGGACAAGAAACAAATGCCAGATGCCCCACATGCAAGGGAAACCACCATGCGTGGAACAGAAAATGCCTGATAAGGCTACAAAAAATTGACTCACTAAAAGGAATTGCACCTCGGAGCCTCCCTGGACACACACACACACACACACACAACACCAGACCCCAACAGACAACAGCAGCTCCCACTACCCAGCAGGGATCAAGGTCCTATGCTACTGCAGTTAGGGGGCCTCAACAAGCTCCCAAAAACACACAGACACACCCCCAGCATAAGACACAGTCCTATGCTGCTGCAGCTGGAGGGCTTAGACCCAACAGAACACAAAACCAGCCTCAACCTCAGAAAAAAGGAAACAAAACACACCCCAAACCACACCTAGACCAACACACTTCAAAGAAACAAATAACCAACACAAGAAGAAAAATAGTCTCTCAGAATCGGCCACGCCGACAAACATACATTTTAACCTCTCCTGTTCCCAAAACCCGACCTATCCTCCTCACTCCAAATCCCAAAACAAGCTCCACTGTTCCTGGCTCCCCAAAGCCATATAACCCAGTCTCCCTTCCTCCTCCTACCCCACAAATCAACAGGTTTGAAGTTCACCCAGAGCTAAAACGCGACAAATACATTGCACAGACCCAAGACCTCACAAATCTCCAAGTGCAAATGCTATTCAAGTTTGCAGAATTAACAGGATCAAACTTCTCAGAGGAATTAGCTAAAAAAGTGGTTGATAAGTGCATAAGAACGTCCAGAGGACTTTTTACATCACCATGCCTACACAACTAAATAACAACAGTGCAAATAGCACTACAAATGCACTCGGTGTCAGTTTCATCCCAAGTGACAGTACCAGGTACATCGCCAGAGCCAGGGCCAACCACAGTGTTGGTAGTCAAGGCACATCAAGTGTAAATGACGAGTTAGGAAATAACAACAACACAATCAGAATAAATGATTGCAGAGACACAGACACTATAAAAATCCTCCAGTGGAACATACTAAGTGGAAACAATAAATATGCATTCCTGCAAGCACACACTCAAACAAATAACTATGACATCATAATGTCACAAGAAACACTAGTAAGGGAAAACGCCAAATTCTCATTTAAAGGGTATAAAGTATACAAAACACCACACACAGACACTAAAAGAGGGCTATTCACCCTGGTTAAAAACACAAGCCCGTCAAGAAAAGTAGACAACATTCCTTGCGGAGATGATGCAGAATCACTCAGCATAAAACTCACGCTTGCAAACACAACACTGACGGTACAGAATATATACAGGGCTCGGGACAACACATTTGAAGGGGAAACACTCTTCAGAGCAGTGACACAAGAAAACACAGTAATTGGGGGAGACTTCAACGCACATCACCCGAGTCTGAACTCTACACAACAAACCAACACAACTGGGAGACTTCTACACCAGTTATCATGTGAATTCCCAGAGGTGTGCCTACTAAACAGTGGAGAGCCAACTCACCTAAAAGGAGGAAAACTAGATCTTACCTTCACAAACTCAGCCCTAAAGGAGCAAGCAACATGGAAGCTGCATGAGACTCTCACAAGCGACCACAAAGCCATTGACATTGGCCTACAGCTCAAAAAGCTGCCCCCCATACCACCGCCACCAGAGAGATGGAACCCCAAGTTTGCAAACTGGGCTACATTCGAAGCCATAATGACGAGATGGGAGAGGGACTACTTTGAAAACCAAGGAAACGACATAGAACTCTTCTATGAAGAGTTCATCAGTAAACTCAGAGAGGCAGCAAACATGTCCATGCCAAAGATCAAACAATCCAAGATCGATCACAAAGATGCATGGTACTACTGTGAAAGAGTAAAAGAACTCAATGCCAGAGTCAACAGAGTTCGGAAATTCTTCAGACGGGAACCATCGGACGAGATGCACAGACTTCCCAGAGAGGTAATAGCCCACGCAACTGAAGAGACAAAAGAAATCAAACAACAGGCATGGTATGATTGGTGTGCAAACATCAGCAGACAAACTCCAGTAACCCAGATTTGGAGATTCCTTGCAAAAATTGCAGGGAAAGGAAGAACAGAGCAAAGCATCCATCCAAACCCACAAGAAAAAGCTGACAATATAGCCAGAAACTTTGCCGAAAGGACAAAATCCCACAACCTTCCCCAAACAACACAGGAAAAAATAAATGAAATTTCCCCAGCAAGGTGGAGAGAAATCAATACTGCCTGCAACACACCTGACGACACAGACACACCCTTCACTATGGAAGAACTAAACAGTGCACTCAACAAGGGGAAAAGAGACAGCCCCTGGAGCAGATGCAATCACCTACAGCATGCTGAGACACATGGGAGACCCTGCCAAACAGGTATATCTACTCCTGGTAAACAGGACATATGCAGAGCACACCAGGCTAAAGAAATGGCAACAGCAGGACACGCAGCCAATACCAAAGCCAAAAGAGAAAGGCGCATATAGGCCGATATCCCTCATTAGCTGCACTGAAAAGATTGCAGAAAGAATGGTTCTAAACAGACTACTATGGAAAGCAGGGCCCCTACACCATAGGCTCTATGCCTATAGGGAAGGAGTAGGCACCCATGAGTGCCTCACAGATGTGCTAAGTGCCATAAATGGCAGAAAACCGATAGTGGTCTTCTTAGATCTAGAAAAAGCATATGAACTGGCCAATGCAGCAACCATCCTCTCCTCCCTAGTCCGAAAGAGGATCAAAGGCAACCTGCTTACATGGACAAAGGGATACATGTGTAATAAATACATTATTTGAAACAGATAATTACATATCTGTAAATAGAATCCATGACCTGAGGGGTCATTGGTGAATTAGGAGCGTCCTACGTGACTATCACAAATCTAGATCACGCTGTGCAATGCCTGCAGTAGCCTGGTTTACGTTTGTTTGGAAACATCATCATTCCTTAAAATTGTTAACTACTCACAACACCTTCCATGAGAAGCGGTTGACCTGTTAACCTGCGCCGGAAACTTGTAACTTCCGAGCCAGCGGACTACTTATGTTTTTTTATGTGAATCGCTTAGATAGCTAGTGTTTCGCTATCGACACGATGCTTTGAGAATTTAGTTCATTTCAAGTTATCAAACGGAACGGTCTCCTGACCGAACCATCTCTCTTGTGATGGAGTTGAGAAATAAAGTTGTTTTACAGTTATCAACTTCTCTGTTTGAATCATCTCCCTTATTCTAAGAAAAATCACTTTACTAATATACAACGTAGGAGAGAAGAAAAGAAGAACCATTAATGCTTACGAACAACAGTCGTAAGAAAAGACAAAAAGTCTTTCACCAAAGCGGAAGACTTGCAGAATGTCAGAATACTACTCTCTTGAAAACGGCACTCCACAGGGGGGCATTCTAAGCCCCTTCTTATTCAATGTCCTTATGGAAAATGTAGCCTGTCTCGAGCTACCACAAGGAGTAGAGGTCTTCATATATGCTGACGATGTTTGCATCGTCAGCTCCGGCCCTCAAAGACAACTCCAAAAGATGCAAGAAGCCTTGCAAAAACTTGAGGACAAGTGCACACAACTGGGACTCAAAATCAACAGAAACAAGACAAAAGCCATGGCAATAAAACATGATCGAAACCCACCCAACCTTCTACTGAAAGGAGACGTCATAGACTGGGTGGATAGCACATATCTACACATATCTGGGAGTCTGTATTGCAGATTCACTACCTCCTGAGAAGGAAATACAGCTCCTCCAGGCCAAAACAAAAATAGGCTTAATGCCCTAAAGAGAATCACATCACTACAAGAAGGTGCAACATACCATCTGTTCAGGAGGTTCTACAAACAAACCATCAGAGCACAAGTAGAATATGCAGCACCAGTCCTGACAAGTCTCAGAAAGGATCAACAGCAGAGGCTGGAAGTCATCCAAAATAATGCAATGAGACATACTTGGAGCCCCAATGTGGACAAGAATTTGTCTCTTGAGGGCAGAGAAAAAAATAACAGTCTCTCAAGCACAGGATAGGCCAAAGAAATATTGCCATCCTGTGCAAAACCATCAGAAACGACAGAAATGGACCACACAAAAACAAAATGCAAGCGTGTATAAACCTGCATGAAGAGCTAGACCCGCCCAAAACCTATGTGGGCAGTATACTCCAGACACTGAGAGAATTGGGTATGCAGGACACAGTGAAACACATAACAAAGAATGTCCCACCTGAGGGATACCAAAAACCAATCCGGTATAACTTCACAATACTACCGGCAAACAAAGCACTGTGCACAGCAGCACAGATGAAAACTGCAGCAGAAGAAGCAATCAGGAATACAGCAGCTGAAAACATATTACACAGATGGCTCAGTTGATCCAGAAGCTCCAGCAACTGCAGCAGCAGTGGCTGCCCAAGACTTCAAAAGAAGCTGGAGGCTATCTAACAATGCCTCCATACTACAAGCGGAACTAAAGGCAATCTTAAAAGCCTTAGAAAATTCCAATTTAAATGAAGGAAACACAACAGTGCATATCGACTCCAAAGGAGCAATACTCGCAATCAAAGCGACAAATCCAAAAGAAAATGTTACACTGATAACAGCCATAAAATCAGTGGCCAAGTCACATCAAGCTGCTGGCAGGAGAGTCACACTAAACTAGATACCCAGCCATGTGGGAATCCAGGGAAATGAAGAAGCTGACATCCTAGCCAAAAGTGCCCTCAGCTGCAGTACAGTAAGCATAAAAGTGCAACCATCCACAACACACCTAAAGGATATGGCTAAAAGCTATGCCAAACTCCAAGAGGAGAGTGAAGTACGACGTCACTATCTACAAGATTCACGAACGTCCAAGTGGTATGTGGATGTCACAAATCTAACGCCGCATGACATCACAAAACAAACCACTAGAAAACTCTCAGTCATCACACACAGATTAAGGCTAGGATACCTGTGCACCTGGCAAATGATAGGTAATGAGGGCAGGTTATGTCAGTACTATGACCGAGAGGCAATCCAGCCCCTCGAACACTACCTACTAGACTGCCCAAAGACACAGTCTCTCAGGCCGAACCTTACTGAAAATGAGCTGACACCAGCACAGATCACCGGTCACGTCCTAAATAACATTGGGACACATGGGAATCTCCTAATGTCTCACCCACCTCCCAGGTAAAAAGACAAATCACACGGCATTTCTCCATCGACACATGGGAATCTCCTATTGTCTTACAAACATAAAACCAACGAAAGCTACACAATGCACAAACCCTCTACTTCACTGTTTGCAATGGCAGTCATACACATCTTTGGGAGCATATGTACAAGTGTGAGTATGCATGAGCATGTATATATTCTATAATACTTTCTTAACCCTTAAACGCCGAATGGACGTATTAAACGTCGAGTCAAAATCTCTCCTGATTTCCGAATGGACGTACCATACGTCAGCTCAAAAAAGTTTTTTTAAAAATTCGCGGAAAAATACTTATAGGCCTACCAGCCAAAAACTTTTGAATCACGCGCCTTGGGGGATGCTGGGAGTTCACGGATCAAGGCGTTGTTTTGTTTACAATCGTTACGCAGGCGCGCAAGCGCGAATTTCTTTCTTATCGCACTAAAAAGTATCAGTGACAAATCTCAAAAATGATTTCGTCACTTTGACATAATTTTTGCACCGTTTTAAATTATCCGTTACATAAAGTATTATATATGAAAATGTGCGCAATTTCATTTAAAATACAACAAAAAAATATTCATGATTGTAACTTTTATCAGTTTTGAAATATTTCCATATAAATAACGATAAGTGCCAAAATTTCAACCTTTGGTCAACTTTGACTCTACCAAAATGGTCGAAAAACGCAATTGTAAGCTAAAACGCTTATATTGTAGTAATATTCAACTATTTACCTTAATTTTGCAACAAATTGGAAGTCTCTAGCACAATATTTCGATTTATGGTGAATTTATGAAAAAACTTTTTCCTCACGTCCGCGCGGTAACTCTTCTGAAAAAAAATCATACATGCGATTGTGGTAATGTTTGCACCATTTTAAAATTAGCTGTTACATAAAGTTTTATATATGGAAATGTGCGCAATTTCATGCACAATACAACTAAAAACAACCCATGGTTGTAGCTTTTATCAGTTTTGAAATATTTTCATATAAAATATGATAAGTGACAAATTTTCAACCTTCGGTCAATTTTGACTCTACCGAAATGGTCGAAAAACGCAATTGTAAGCTAAAATTCTTATATTTTAGTAATATTCAATCATTTACCTTCATTTTGTAACAAATTGGAAGTCTCTAGCACAATATTTTGATTTATGGTGAATTTATGAAAAAAATAAAATTTTCCTTACGTCCGCACGGTAACTCTTCCGAAAAAATCATACGTGCGATTGTGGTAATGTTTGCACCATTTTAAATTAGCCGTTACATAAAGTTTTACATATGAAAATGTACGCAATTTCATGTAGAATACAACGAAAAATAATTGAAGGTTGTAGCTTTTCTCATTTTCGAAATATTTGCATATAAATCACGATAAATAGAAAAAAACCCACGTTCGGTCAACTTTGACTCTACCGAAATGGTCGAAAAACGCAATTGTAAGCTAAAACTCTTACAGTATCGTAATATTCAATCATTTTTATTCATTTTGAAACAAATTGGAAGTCTCTAGAACAATATTTAGATTTATGGTGAATTTAAAAAAAAACACATTTTTTTACGTCTGCGGGTTACGAATTCGTACATCATTTTGTGATAATATTTTTCCGGTGTTGCTTTTATTGTTTTACAATGTATTATATATCAAAATGATTGCAATTTAGTGAAAAATACAACGAAAAAAAAAGAAAATCGTTAGCTTTTACCGTTTTTTGCACAGCGTGATTTTAATACAATTATGTATGAATTTTTTTTTTTCGCTACCATATATCGCATTATTTACATATGATAATGATATTATTTTTCATTTCTGATGATTGCATACAAAATCTCAGGCAATGACAAAAAAAGGAGCCAAAAATTAACTCTTAATCTTTAAAACTAAGCGCGCTGTGATTTTTTGAAAAAAATATTTTTTCCAATTCCGCTCTAGCTCAAAACCGGCTCCGGAGTTCGGGGGAGTTTTTGATTTTTACCGCTTCGGCGTTTAAGGGTTAATGTTGGTTTGATATATATTGCAAAATTTTCAGATGCCACACATGTATATGTATTGTCCCCAAAATGTTTATAGGTAACTTCCCCCCCCCACTTTTTTTTTCTTTTTTTTAAAAACCTCCTTTCCCTCAAACTAAACCTCGCTTCCTTCTTCCTACTCAACACTCTCCAGCTAGGCTGAGTCTCACTGCTATAAAACTTTCTCTCCTTCTAATGGGTACCGTAAGGTTCAAAGGGGTTGCAATCCTGACTGTCACCCTATGTCCTTTCTACAACTAACCGCCGAAGCACTGTTTTTGTATCTTCACAGATAATCCAGTTACGGGCTGCTCTAGGAGCAAGAGCCCGTTCCAGCACAAGGCTGGGTTAATCTCCAACAACAACAACAACGCACCAAGATCAGTCCACCCTCAGCTTCCCAGCCTGAGGATGTTTATCAGCTCCAGACGAAAGCTTGCTTTAAGAAAGAGAGAGAGAGAGAGAGAGAGAGAATCGTTAATGACTTTGATGACTATGGTATCATAGTTTATCTGTAAAATTCAAATATATACACCTATTTTAACCCTGTATTTGACTATGACCTCTATAGGCGCTCTACTAGCCTGTTTAAGTCGCACCGAAAAAGCAAAATAGAAAAGAATCTCTACAAGTGTAACGCTGCTGAAGTAGCCATTACTTTTAATAAGTAATATTATTATTATTATTATTATTATTATTATTATTATTATTATTATTATTATTATTATTATTATTATTATTATTATTGTCCACATTTACATATATCCTCGACAGTTTAGAATACAGAAATAATGCAAAAATGTAGACAAAGGCTCCAAAACCTGAGTTAATTTTCTCTTACGGTAGATCGTTAACAGTCAAATGATTTCAGTCTTAATTTCTATCTATTTAAAACAGACTCATCTTGGAATTCGATAATTTTTTTCTCATATGAGTTTTTCCATAGATTATATTCTTAGTTTGCACCAAACTTTGACCTACAATTCCTTTGACAATAACAGAATACCGAAAATTGAAAAAGAAACCCACAAAATTACTGTGCATAACGTGTTTACTTACAAGTATTTACGTTTTATTTTACTCAACACTCGAGTACTTTCAGGCCCTATCTGTGGCCCATTTTCAAGAGATGTGTATGTCGTCAGCCTGGGTCAAGGCCCGGCAGTCATCTGGAACTTCTTGTTGAGTTGCTGATCCCCTCTTGTCGCTTTATGTATATTCTGAGCTGATGGTCAATGGGATTAACCCATGTGGTGAGTGAGTGGTCACCAAAAGTCTGCTGGGCAGAAAACCTAATCTCCAGGTCAGTAGGGTCAATCTTAAATCCTTTTGATATTGAAGCTCGGCTGATGGGATTTTCTGAAAAAGGGCACTCAAACAAAGCTAGGAAGATTTTTCACAGAGCAAATGTAAAGAGTACATGGAATAAAGAAAATAAGAAAATAATTGCCCTCCCTTTTATGTCTAAAATGAAACAAATCACTTTAAAAAGGAAAGAAAGTAAATATAAATTTGTGTATACCTTTGATGATACCGTAAAAAAACAAAGTATGTAAAAATAGATTGGAAGAAGAAGACAGTAATATGGATGATGTAGGGGGGTTATATATCATCAATTGCAGCAATTGTGGAGACAAATATGTGGGGGAATCAGGCAGGGGAGTAAGGACTAGAATCCAAGAACACAGAAGGGCAGTACAGCTTAACTCTCAGGGGAATGCTATAGCTAGTCATTGTTGGAAAAATGACCATAGGATGGATTTTAAAAACAGTAGGCTTATATACAAAAGGAGGGTAGTAGAAGGAGCACTCACCAGAGAGATCAGAGTAATAGAAGGAAACAAAGGTTTTACCTCAGAAGATCCAATAAGCCGAGCTTTGATATTAAAAGAAGCTAAGATTGACCCTTCTGACCTGGAGATTAAATTTTCTGCCCAGCAGATTTTTGGTGACCACTCACTTACCACAAGGGTTAATCCCATTGACCATCAGCTCAGGATATAAGAGTGACAAGAGGGGATTAGCAACTCTCAAGGAAACCAGAACACCTATCATATAAATGATGGCTCAGCAAGAAGTTCCAGAAGACTGCTGGGCCTTGACCCAGGCTGACAACCTACACATCTCTTGAAAATGGGCAACAGATAGAGCCTGAA
>NC_087200.1:40962849-40970349 GCF_015104395.2 Macrobrachium nipponense
CCAACTGCTGGGAAGCAGGGACAAGACCATTAAACGATTATACAGGGAGGTGACTGACTACTAGAAATTTCTATAAAAGTAGTTCAATAAACCTCTTTTCGGTAAACAGTAAACATTTTTGTGAGGTAAACATTTTCACAAAAAAATATATTAAATATAGGTACATAGAAAATATCTGTAAGGTAATTAATTTGTAATTAAGTCAGTGATTTTTTCTTTTAGGTCATTCTCAAACAGTTTACTTATACAGGGGTTCAACTATTATAAGCCAGAGCTAAAGTTAAAATTACAATTAGAAGTAATTTGTATAATAGTGGATTCTAAAAGATTTTGTGAAAGAAATTGTTGGATCTAGCAATCACTGAACTGTCGGTTCAATTTATCATGTGAGAGTTTTCACTTAAATTAATGGAAATTGCAGTGGATGTCTGCCCTGTTTTGACAGAATACTTACGCTGTTTAATTCTTGCTTCTAAATCCTTGCTAGATTGGCCAATATAAAAAGAGGGGGACCCCAAACATAGAATTTTATATATTACGTTGTTGCATTCCTTAGGGACATTTTTATTATCATTCCCTTTAGTGTGGAATATAGGAAAATACAAGGTTTACATTAAAAGTTTTTAATAATGATTTTATGGTTTCAAAACAGCTGAAATAACACAAGCTAATAATTTTCTTAGAAATTTCTTTGTCCATGTTACTTTCAGTATTAAAATTTTTTGTGGGCTTTTATTATAGCAAATATCTAATATATGTGAAGGATAACATTTATCTATCCCTGTCCTTCTTATGTATTCAATTTCTTGATCCAAATATTTGGAACTGACAATGAGTAATGCTCGTAAAAATATTGAAAGAAAAACTTTTATCATAAGATTAAGAAGGTGGCCTGAATAAAAATGGACATATGTTAAGTTGTTGGTTGGTTTCCTAAAATATTGGATTTCCATTGAGATGTTTCTATACACACACACACACACACACACACACACACACACACATATATATATATATATATATATAATATATATATATATATATATATATATATGTGTGTGTGTGTGTGTGTGTGTGTGTGTGTATGTATATTTACTAACACGACCTCATTGGAAACTGGATAGTATCAAGAGGAGATATTTATTAAAAAAAGTTACAAACTTTCCTAGACTGACAGTCCTCATTGTCAAGTATCTGTAGAATGACTAGGCATGTAGTCCAGCTGTGTTTATATCTGTGTGGGAGAGACGATTAGAGTCCTTTGTCCTGTTATTACCCTCTTTCTTCTTTATGGCCCCGCCTTCGTGACCTTGACTTTTTTCTACCTGTCGATCTATTCAGGTGTTCATAATCTATGTGGTTTCTTGTGTTTTTGCATGTCTTTTCTATTCTAGAGTGTGTAATTTTTTTATACGCTGTCTTAAATCCTTTTCCTGTGCAGTGTTTCCTGCCATTACATTGTTTCTGCATGTTATGAAGGCATTCTCTACAATCAGTCTTGCCGTTTTGTTGGTATTACTGTACAAAAATTCCATATTTTCCCAATTTATTTTAAGGTCTTTTTCCCAATAGTGTTTGGCGTCTGCCGACGTCTGATTATAGTGCCATAATTTTTGTATGTGTTTTTTGCTTTGTTCTATGCATGAGTTACAGCTTTCGCCGAAGTAACGCGCTTCACAGTCTAGACAAGCTACCATATATACCCCCTCTTGCCTATTCCCCCTCCACCAACTTTTTATTTCTATCTATTTTATTTGTAATGGTGTTCTTGTAACTGCCTATCAATTGAAAATTATCTAGGTTTCTGTTGATAGGTGTAATGATGTTGTTGTCCTGGACTACAATTATTTCCTTCCTTTCAAATGGTCCTTTTCTATCTTTTTTTATGTTGGGAAGAGGGCTCCCCAAAATAGATTTCCTTTGCCTCAATGTGTTCCCGTTTCCACCAATAATTAGGGTATCCTAATCTCCTAAAACTCTTCCCCAGGGATTCTAGAATTTTTGGAAGAAGAGCTGGAATACCTGAGTGTGACACATTAAGGCAAGAAAAGGCTATTTTGGGGAGAGGGAAAGGATAGAAAAGGAGCACTTGAAAGGGAAGAAACTTATTAGCCCCGGACAACAACACTATTACAACCCATCGACAGAAAGATGAATAATTTCCAATTGATAGGCAGTTACAAGAGCACCATTAGGAATAAACGTGTCTAGATTGTGATTAGTGTTACATCGGCGAAAACTGCAACTCATGCAAAAAACGAAGCAAACAACACATGCAGAACATCAAAACATAAGGCACTATAATCAGACGTCGGCGGTCGCCACACACTGCTAGGAAAAAAGGCCACAAAATAGAATGGGAAAATATGAATTGTTTGTACAGGAAAACAAATAAAACAGCCAGATTGTTTTTGGAGAAAGCCTTCATAACATGAGCAAACAATGTAATGGCTGGCAACACAGGAAGAGAATTTGAAGACAGCTTATAAAGAAAATTATACACTCTAGAATAGAAAGGAAACGCAAAAACACAAGTAGCCACGCAGATTATGAACACCTGGATGGATCGACAGGCAGAAAAAGGGGAAGGTCACATATTTTAGGTAGTATCTTCCATTATCGTCCAAACGTCGTCATCATATCATTGCTTGAACCACAGCTTTTTACAAGGTTTTACATACCGTTTTACAAAACCGTAATTTATTGGGGAATCTATATAAAAGGTTACATTAAATATTTACAAACAACATCCCTAAATTTGTTGAGAAAGAATTTCGTAAGCTTTCTTTATAAGCAAAGCTCCAGTACTCTCTCGATCCCGTCTAAATGTCTTTACACCATCGTGAAAACAGCAGTTCTTTCCAGATTCCTCCATACTGTTTTGCAAACCGTAATTTATTGGGGAATGTATATACAAAAAGGTTCATCACGATATTGATGAATAATATTCCTAAATTTGTTGAGAAAAATTCCTGAATTTGTTGAAAAAGTGTTTCCGCTATTAGAGGCCGCCTTAATGAAGACTTATGGAAATTATACGATTTAAGGAGAAGGTATAAGGAAAAATATATGATGCAGAATTTAACAACGAATCTGAAGAAGGTCAGGCACTAAATTCCATATTGTCAGTTTTCTGAAAAGGAAACCATTGTGACAGCTTTTTTTCTGCCCGCTCTTATTCTGTCCGCCCTCAGATCTTAAAATCTACTGAGGCTATAGGGCTGCAAATTGGTACGCTGATCATTCACCCTCAATCATCAAACATAGCAAATTGCAGCCCTCTAGACTCAGCACTTTTCATTTTATTTAAAGTTAAATTTAGTCATAATTGTGTGTCTGTTAACAATATAAACCAGGCCATCACCGGGTCGTGGTTTAACTTAAGCTGAGACCAGCGAAAGATAGATCAATTTTCAGTGGTCTTGGTTATAGCAAAATCCATGACCCTTTGCAGCTAAGCCCCGGCCACTTCACGCCGGTGATTAGCTAGCTCTCGGAGGGGGAATAACATCACACTAGTTAACAGTCCAGTTCCAAATAATTGCTAGTACGTTAACTATATCTTAGTTTAACCAGACCGCTGAGCTGATTAACAGCTCTCCTAGGGCTGTCCCGAAGATTAGATATCTTTACTTAGCTAGCAACCAATTAGTAACCTAGCAACGGGGACCTACAAGTTATTATATCGAGAAATTAATTTTTCATCATCAGAAACAAATTCCTCTGATTCCACGTTGGCAGAGCTGGGAATCGAACTCGGGAGTACCGAATCTGTAGGCGAGCACGAACCCACTCGTCCAATGAGGAACTTTGCCAATACGGATTTAACTCCGCTCGGTCATGTTGAACTCTGTGCATAATGATGACACCACAGATTTGAGTTCCCGGAATTGTTGTACTATATGCAATTTTTATCTCCGATAAAAGATATATTGAGTTACATATCATTACAAAGATCTTACATCATACTTTAAAGCTTTATTTTTTTTTATCGTGTGCAGCCTAAATACACAAGCACCTTGCCTTTTTCTTTCAAATTGGTGTTGGCCTACATAAGCGATCCCACATAGAACCACATTAATTGAAATGAAGCATAGAATTATGCAGCCAGTTCCGATATTAGGGTATTAATTAATCCTAATTCGGCGTGCCAAATTTTAACATCATTGTGATATTAGGCCTACATATAAAATTCTTATATTTCAAGGCAATTGGTCATAGTTCGAAACGTCAGTTTCTTATATTTTGAGGCAATGACAGGGCATGGGCCTACGCGCCAATTTCTTCTTGCAAATAGTTCTCCAACCTTATCTATTGGAAATGGAGTAGCTTTTAATTAATGTAAAGCCACTTATTCCCCAGAGAATATAATTAAAATTTGTTAGCATATAGCCGATGGCACTCATAGAACAATCATCGGGATGTCTCTGTCTTACACGCAACTATCGACTCGCTTGCAATGAATTATGTTGAAAACTTGTTTACAAAAGGGATAACAAATTATATTGCTTTGATGAGTAAATATAAGGCTGTTGTAGCATTTCTATAACAGGAAGGCTATGGCACGAAGGCATCATATGATACTTAACGAAATAAGAAAAAGATAAATGGTAGCTGAAAAAGTTATGTATGGGATGACACTAACCAGTAGCCTATGATTCATTCGCTTTAGGGACCATTCTTGTAGATTACGCTGTTGGGCAAAAGGATACATAAAAGTCAGTAAATTCCCTCTCTCTCTCTCTCTCTCTCTCTCTCTCTCTGTCTCTCTCTCTCTCTCTCTCTCTGTTGTTAGGAGAATGTTCTAGCGTAGACAATATTCATAGAGATCTCGATTACTTTTAATTAAAACATTTGACTAAATTTCGATTAATAATAGTAAGCAGATACAGGTCTTCAAGCAAAAAAGCTGCATAAATTTTTTTTACTGTTTTTCATAGATTTTACACACTGAACAAAAGAAAAATATTTCAAAAATTCCATCTTGTCAGGTTTCTTGCAAAACTCATGTGTTTAGTTCAATCAAGCTTCCAATTTCTCTTTTTAAATTAAAATCTAGTATCCTATTCTTGAGTAAAAAAAACCATGTCCAATAATGATTTCTTACATTAATTTAATATTTCTAAGAGTGAGACTCAAGAGAAATGCAAATAGAAAATGCGATGAATTCAGGGGTGCCATAGGAGGGGGGAACTTTTTTTTGGGGGCGGGCGGGTGGGGGGGAGGGTTGCGGTGAGGCACTTACATGATCATGTCACAACAGGTTTATTTAATTCATAGCGAAAGTTAAGGAATCTCACTAGCTAATGAAGTGCTTTGACAGATTATGATCCACCTGAGTGGCGCCTATTCATAGATTCGTGTAAAACATGTCTCAAAGCAGTCTTGTGGCATAATGATAATACATTTGCATCTCTTCCTTTAGGACACTCTGTGTATTTGGAAGAAAACTGTAAAGATTTGTCTGTGATTCTTGAGAAAATCCATTATCAAGAACATCGTTGGATGGCTTGTGGAGACTTCAAAATACTAACCATGTTGTTGGGCCAGCAGGCAGGCTACACAAAATATCCCTGCTTCATATGCTTGTGCGACAGTCGAGCAAGAGACCTCCATTGGACCAAAACTGACTGGTTACTTCGAGGTGTGTGAACTCCTGGCGAAAGAAATGTCATAAATACAACCTTGGTTCCACCTGAAAAGGTTTTATTACCCCCTCTTCATGTAAAATTTGGGCTTATGAATCAGCTTATTAAATCACTGCCTAAAGATGGGGAATGCTTCAGATATCTGTGTCCAAGTTCCCAAAACTGTCAGAAGCCAAGTTGAAAGAAGGAGTTTTGACTGGCCCCGACATACGAAAACTGTTATTCGATCCTCTCTTTTCAGAAACAATAGGGAAAAACGAAAAAGAAGCATAGGACTCTTAAAGATGTAGTGCAAAGGTTTTTGGGGAATACTAAAGACCCTCTTAAAAAAACATTGTACAACGCGTGTTGGCTGCCTATGAAGCTCAAGGATGCAAGATGAGTTTGAAAGTTCATTTCCTACACTCCCATACTGACTGCTTTCCTGAAATCTTAGGAGCCTATAGTGAAGAGCAGGGTGAAAGATTTCACCGGGATGTTCGTGATATCGAGAGACGATACCAAGGAAGATGGGACGTCAACATGCTAGCCGTCTACTGTTGAATTCTCAGGCGGGAAACAAAAGATGGAAAGCGAAAGCGAGTTTGAAGAAGCATCAAAGAGAAGAAGAAAAAGTTTCACAGAAAAAAAAAAAAAGAGTGAACATGTAGGAATAGTGTTTTTTTCTTTGTTTCAATTATTTATAGAAAAATTGTGCATAACTGATTGTAATAAAAATTATTGGATTTCTTGTTTTTTTATCACCGTCCTTGTGGTTATTTAATGCAAAACTCCATCATGTTTTGTGTTTTGAAAAAAAAAAAAACCAAAAAAATAAAATAAAACTGTACGTGATGGAGGAAAATGGAGGTAATTTTTGGATCCAGCACCCTAAAAAACAATTCCATGCAGCTGAAAAAAAAGTTTTAGACCTATGATAATTCTTTACACTAGTATTTTATGAATGGTATATGTTTACCCTGCAATGTTACGTTACCATATAACAAGTTTCGAAGCTACTAGTACAAGCACCATAACAGCAGCACCAAAAGAAGAATAACCACAAGATCCACAATAAAACGGCCGAATATAAGATATGCCTATATAATCCAAAGGACACATGACATTATAGGTCCACGTCATTTTTAATTATCGTCTTATTTTGAAAGTAGATAATGTGCTTAAGAAGATTATAAGTAATTTAAATCCAACATGACTCGCATAGTCTATCATACTGTAACCTTAAGTTAAACATAGGCATATTCTGATTTAGTAGAGTGCAGTCGCTGCTTGTCACCCCTCCGAATGTGTAAACGATTGCAATGAAATCCATTTTATGACCCTTATTATGTAGTAAAATTTCCTAAAATCAATATGAAACACCAATCTGCATAGATCTGAGAAAGACTTTGTGTTTAAGTTTAGAATGGTGAACACGCTTGACAATATCAGACGGTAATCATCATCGTCCTGCAATTCAAGTGAACCGATTCGAACGCAAGATATTCCTTGTCACCTACGTATTCAGGTGAACCTCATCTACGAAAAACAGCATTGTAGCGTCGCGGAACACTCCTGACTTCATTCATATTTTCCTACTTTTTAACCATTTTTAGGGAGATGCATATTATGATTTTATTTTAGGATACAACATAAGGTTTCCTCTTGATAATAAGCAGAACGTATTTTAGTTCGGTAAAACAACCATTGCAATATTAAGTTGAAGAGAGCCACAGATTAACCAGCTTTTCGAAACCACTGCCAACCAATCAGCTTCAAAGGATGTAGTGGCGTAAGCAGTGGTGGGGCGGGGACTCAGCTGCAAAGAGCATGGGATCTTGCTATATATGATGTACAGAAAACTCAATTAAGC
>NC_087200.1:40975349-41012849 GCF_015104395.2 Macrobrachium nipponense
TATATACTTACTCATATAATATATTATTAGATTATATATATATATGTATATATATAGTCAAACATCTGAGCTGCAGCTCTCAAAATCATACTTTATTTCAGAGAGAGCTGACTGCCTTGAGTCTAAAATTAATCCAGTTAATCCTTGCCACAGCGGTTCCTTTTTAAAGCTCAAGGGCAAAGTTAGCCCATTGTTTACATCCTGGGGACTTACATTGGATGTGCTAAAAGACTGCTGAGGGGACGCATGCACGCCCAAAGAGGAGATTGCCCAATCCTGCAAAAGGAACCATTCTAAATTATACAAAATACCTATAGATAACGAAGATTTTCAAATAATAGGACAATCGCAGAAAGACAGCAGCTTAACCTTAGAGTCCATAATGATAAAATTAACTGTTCCATCACTAAACATCCAAACATCCTCTACTCAACTGTTCATTGCTTGTCGGCCCTATTTCTATAGTCGTTACCATTTTTGTTGTATGTTCTTTGATTTTTGTTTGCTCCTTTTTTCTCTCCTTGTTTTATTAGCTCCCATCTTGGTAGCACCTTCTTTTCGTGTCATGGAGTTTTTATGTTTTCCAAATGAGTTAACATTTTAAATGAGATGATACTGTAGTGCTTTTAGTTAGTTATTATCCTAGGTGTTTTTATTAAAAACTATTAAGAGTCAACTTGCTGTGTTTCAGCCCTGAAGATGCAACAATGTAATTGTGAAATGTCGGCATTAGCAATAAACCTTCAATTATATCGAGTACCTATCTCTGGATGCCAATAATAAAATAAAATCCCGCAACTACACAGGATTAAGGCATTGACACAGGCACTTGTAAACTCTAACCCTTTTGCATTTACCTACCCAAATACCTTAGCTAATTCCCGGATCAATGTCCAACAAAAGCCAGTACCCAAAGACACAGGAGTATACAAAATCCCTTACTTTGGCTGTTACTAATCCTACATCGGTTTTACAGGTAAATCACTCCCTTTGAGATTAATACAACAAGAACATTCGGTTAGGCATAGACAACAGAGCCCAGCTATTTTCAACCTCATAAATAACCATAATCACAAAATAAACTGGAATTTGTCACGTATCATTTATAGCATCAATTGTCATTTCAAAAGGCAGATGGTAGAATTAGTTGTGATTAAACTAAGAAAACAGACAATCTTTCAACAGGGCATGGGACTCAGATATTGTAGATAAAATCTTCCTCCAACCAGCGATTAAGAAAATTAAAGAGAAATTGTCAACTAGATTAACTTCACTGCTGACCTGTAGACCTCTTCGCATAAATGTTGCTTTTTGTGCAAATTTTCTTATTCATTACCTGCCTGAAGTGAGAGGCAGCTGGCCTCTGAAATATAGAGTTTACTTTCTACATTTTGGTGTTTTAATGGGGTCCTTTTATTAGATCACACACACACACATGCATATTGTTTGGGATTTTAAGTCAGAACCAAGGAAAAGTAATTACTCTTTTTAAACACATTCATTCATTCTATATGCTCAAGTTGCCCCTGTGAACTGGAAGCCTCCATTCTCTCTAAACCCTCTTTTTGCTCCTATTGGCTGCCTAGATTTACTCTCCCCAGGTGCCTTGAATGAGGGCGGGGCCTATCCAGGCCGAGATTTTAAAAGGATGAGGCCTCAACAGCTATGTCTCAGAACTTTCTCTAACCGTGCAGACTCCACTTCATCCCTTTTGCTGACATTCTTCCTCTGGGGGATCTCACAAGTGTCCTTATACCATCCATAGTATGCAGAAATATCAGCATATGAGAAGACTACCAGACCAAGGATTTCCAGGTATTGTGAGATGTAATTTCTAGCACAGTCAGTGAATCATTTTTGCCTCTTGTCTGTACTTTATTTCATTCTCCCAAGGAGACTCCTCCCTTCTTTGTTCGGCTTCTCACTCCCCAATTTTGGTTCAGTGCTGTGATTAATTCCCCTTATGATGCTAGTAAGGATATTAAACACCCCCCTGGTTAATAGTATTCTTGCCTGTATAAGCTCCCGGCCATTCTATGTCCCCTTGAGTGAGCTTTAATAATGTTGAGAGCAAGTAGTATGTAACATTTCCCACGTGAATGCAATCTCTTTGCAGACAAATAAATACCTTGCCTGATTGTTGGGGAAAATTGGGAAGTTTTTGGAATAATGCTTGCATTGAAATAACCCGCTTTGCGCAAATTCCTAGCTGTGTCTGGTTCATTTCCCAGCCACATGTTTCTGGTGGAACCGAAATCAACCACCTCATTAATTTCTGGACCTACCAGTAACTTAAATATAAATATAGTTCTTTTAAATGGAATTACAGTGTTTATGTAAATTCCTCCTGTTTCAGTAATAACACCCTTCTGCAACATATTTTTATTTGTATTAACTCTCGTTCCTCCAGGCAAGGCCATTTTTAAGAATATTAGAATACATTTTAAAGGAGGTAACAAGCAGGTCTTTACAAAATGGCGACCTTTCCCAGTTTAGCGGGAAAAGTGACTGTCATTTTCCAGTCATAGTGATCGTTAAACTGGTATCACAAAGAAAAACGAATTTGAATTCCTTTTAATATTTTTGAGCAAGTGAAAAAACAAGGTTTTTTAAGAACCTCCACAACAGGTAAAATCTTTATTCATTTTCTAGTTATTTGTGTAGAACTAGGTATTCTAGTTCGGGGTGAATAAAATCTGACTGCTATTAAGAATAGTGATAGGAAGATATTAGAACCACTTGCATGTCGATAGACTAGAGAGAGAGAAGTTTAACCTATGCTTCTTTTTTTTTGTGCTGTTGCATGAAACATATAGGTATTTAGGGAGTAAATACAAAACGAAAATAAGTGCCATATTTCATGAATTGCAAATATGAATAATCGAATCTCGTGTTGTAAAGAGATTTCGTAGTTAGGCTGTTAATAAGAATCAGCGCACAGCTCATTGTTGCCTGAGCACATTATCTCTCTCTCTCTCTCTCTCTCTCTCTCTCTCTCTCTCTCTCTCTCTCTCTCTCGCAGGTCTAGAAATGATAGAGATAAATAAAAATCTATGTACATGAGGAGTGTCCCTGGAGAAATCCCTAGCCACGTCTCTAATTGAGTCCTATCCATGTTCCATTTATGAACAAAAGAAAAGAAGAGTAAATAAGTTAAATGAAAAAAAGATAAACAAAATGTTAGCGCAAATTCATTTAGCGTTTCAATTAGCGACGAAGAAAATCAACGGTCAGGGCTTTTATTCTGTGTGGAGACAAAATTTAATAATAAGGCAAGCACCTATTACTTTCCACAAAGGGCACATGGTTTTCCCTATCCCTAAAATCCCCTTATGCAGCTTGACTAAGGCCATGTGTGAATTCTCTCCATTTCCCCCTTTCTGTCTCGCCGGCCCCTGTGTGAAGGCAAAATTCTCTGGGGATTTGAATGTGTGGATAGAATTTGGTAGGTCTTACGCTCGTGAGGGAAAATAAAGTTGAATAAGAGGCATGATAACAGGAGTTCTGTCAAGTTGGTAATTACGCAGTGGTGAAAGAATTTTTATTCTGGTTCTTCCTCTTCCCTCTAGTGTTTACGGTGCTAGCGTAAAATACGAATTCTGAGCATTGCTAGGTTGAAAGGGTAAGACAGACCAAGATTTGCATTAGTAAAAAAGAATTTTTTATATCCCCTTTGTCTTCGTCCCCGAGATGATTAAAAAAAAACCCATTTATCCATTTTTATTTTATCAACTGCACTTACCACGGCTTTTCACATTGAGTTTTCCATGGATACAAGGTAAGATTCTTTTTTTTTTTATTTACAACCCAGTTGAACTGGCATTTACAGATTCCATTACAACCCAGTACTTGCGTTGAGGTTTCCGCATTTATGAAATTCATTGCTAAATCCATTATCGACATTGCGTCTTCCACCGCACTGTAAATTTAAGAGATTTTATGGTAATTTTCATCAGTGGGAGTTTTCCATCTGTACATAGTATTAATCTACATGACCGTTATAGCTTAATTGCACAGCTATTTTCCAGGATCTAACTTGATTTTCGACTACATTTTTGCGTTTCCATGTTGCCTGCATGAGTTTTCTGCACTGGAGTGGATTTCATTCACGGTCTATTAGACTATCAATTCCCACATCCATTGCGTGAAGCATTTACAATTTGTTTTACTATTATTTCCACATTGCCTGCATGAGTTTTCCACACCAGAGTGGATTTCATTCAGACCACTATTCATACTCTAATTGCTTGGGGCATTTGCAATTTTGATTTACTATTACTTCCCACGTCACCTGTATGAGATTTCCGCACTATGTGGAAGACATTTTCAGCCTTTTGGCTGTCATCTCGTTTGCTTCAGCAGATGTTCCAGCCATAGGTATCCTTGTTATTTCCCTGGTATAGCATTGAGTATTCCGCATACCCTTGGTGACATTTGCAGGTTTTGTGACTGCTTTCCATTTTATTATTCTCAGGCTAGACTACTAGCATTTTACCACTGAGAAGATGGCCAGTAATGCAGCACTGGAGGAGGTCAGGACCTTCACTGAAGCTGGAAGAGCCATGGGAATTGAGGGCACAAAACTGATTAAATTGGTTGAACAATAAAATGAAAGAAGCTACAGAGAGAGCATACCAGGCAGCCAAATGCGAAATAGAGAGTGAAGCACCAGAGAAAAGAAAAGCAGCTGAGAGATCATTCCAAGCAGCCAAAAGGGAGAAAGAAAGAGAAGCCCAGGAGAGATAGGAAGTTGCAGAGAGAGAAGCCAAAGAGAAAAAAGAAGCTGCAGAGAGCATCAACTGGCTATAGTAGTTCAGAGTGCCACTCTGCCACCACCGAGTGCCATGCCTCCTGCACACCCTCCTTCACCTCTCACCTCGACAGAATGGGCACCCTCATTAGGACTTGGGACGATAGTGAACCTGGCACCTGGCTCAATATGTCGAGCAAGTGTTCAAGAACTTCAATCCAACCCCTCAGGAAGTGACCCTCCTCACTGGCAAGCATCTCGCTGGCAAAGGGCGCAAGTTAACCCCAGACCGGTGGAGGCAGAAGTGGAGGACCATGCCCATGGAGGCTAACCAAACAAAGACATAGTGGGTAGCCAAGAAGACACTGGCACTCCATAAGTGGATGAAGGCCTTCAACGCAATGTCAGCTGAGGAGGTCTTAGAACTCTTTCAATTAGAAGACTTCCTGTCCCATGCTCCCCAGATCTTGCCACCCACCCGTTGGACAAGGCTCCTAAAACTATTTTGGAGTGTGGTAAATGGGCAGTCGCCTATGACACCCACCATCAGCTGCAGAGCTCTTTGAAGAGGAAAATTTGCCCTGCTCCCCCTCTCACTCCTGCTGCCACCTCTCAGCCTACCCAGCACCCCAATAATCCTCTACAGCACACCACGGAGCAGTGCTTCTCAAAGGTGGATCCTCCTCAGCCAGCTGCTGCCACTCCTCAGAATAGAACTCCCCATCCGCATAATAATAAGAATAGCATTGTCAAACTGACCTCGGAGAGGTCGAAGGAAGAATGGAAAAGGGCATCGAGGTTTTCAGAAACCAGCTATTCTGGCCTTATAAATTAGTACTTTGTTATGAACTACTATCATAAAAGTACCACAATTGACACAGTGCACTATTCTAGGCACTCAGCATTCCATGTGACTGGGAAACATTTTAGCAAGCAAAAATTGCTATAACTTTAGTTTTATTTTAAAGGCCTGGCTCATTTATACATGCTTGATTTTGTCTTTGATTTAATTTTCCTTCCTAGTATATATTTTGCGAAATTGTCAATGTCTCTAGTGAGACTTACATTTTGTGTAATTTTATTTCCTCTCTATAGAGAATTAATTTATTAATTCTATCCCTCTTAATTTACACTAATGTTCCCTATGATGAAATTAATACTGTTAGGTGTTGTCTACATGGCATGAGGCAAATGTACTGAACAAAATCATAGGGCTATTAACACCCCTATGAATGCGTCATGTTACCCCACCAGAGCTAATAGCATATGTTGCCTTAAACAATAAGCTTACAGTAATATACATGATAGAATTAAGTTAATTGATATAATCATTGTTTACTGTTCATTTTAAAAGTCATTCCCAGTGTGACATTATGTTTAAGAGTAATACAATTTTACTTTCTCTCTCTTTGTTGTGTTATAGCAAATTGTTAATTATCAATCACTTAAGCCACTTCACACTTTATTCCTTACTTTTCAAGAAGGGTCACTTGCACTAAGGGGAATAGAGCACCCTTTTCTATTATACTCCTTTATACTTTGGTCCCCAGTCTAATTTCACAAAAATCCATTAGTGGCTAGTTGCTTTCCAAGTCCATACTTGTCCCTTCTTGCCTGCTACATGACCCCTTTCCCTCACTGTTGTTATTGAAACCCTCTACCTTCTACACCTGTATGACCGACGGTCATCCTAAACCTCTTGACATATGGTAGCCTCCATTGTACACTATTTTCCACACTTCTCTGCCAGCTTTCAATGACGTTTTCAGGTACTTAATAAGGATTAAAGGCAGATATGAAAGCAACAGAGGAGAATCACGCCATCCTAAAGCAGATGTGACCAGCTCTCCTTTCAACTGGTAGAAATATGGCCTAACCTGGTATACCAAAAAGGTAAAGTGTGTTATATTTTTTTAGTTGCAACTAATATCTAATGGTTATGATGGTTTGGTAAGAAACTAATAACGGATAGGAACAGTGGTTAACTAGTAACTAATAACAGATGGTTACGAAGGTTTGGTAAAAATTGATGGTTACAATGTTTTGAGTGAAAAGATTTACACTTTTACACATTGCAAATTTTTTTGTTTTGTGTTTGTTCCATTTTGTGCATTTTTTCATTTTCTTGTTTAAGTGTGCCTTTTTATTTTGATACTGTCCACATTGTTCTGTATTTTCATTTGCATTCACAATTTAATTGACTTAGTTATTTTCATTGCTTAATCATTGCACATTTAATTAAATTTAACACTTGTGAATTAATTTGCATTTACTTAGAATTCTTTTCAAATTTTATTATTGTTTAGCACTTGTGAATTAATTTCTAATTTTCAATTATTGCCTAACACTTTTGAATTTCAGTTGAATTAATTTTCTTGAATTTTGTGATAAATTAATTTTGATTTAATTTTACTTATTTTAATACAAGAATTAATTAAACTTTACTTTGTTTTCAAGTAACAGTAATTTTCCCTGATATTGTGAATTTCACTTATAAATTTTGAGTTTAATGATAAATTTTTTTATTTAAAATATTATAAGTATTTCATTTCTAACCAGTATATTTGCATTTAATTATGATTATATTTATGTTAGGTAGAAACATAGAGTGGTATTATTGATCGTCTTTCCTTCAATTTACTTGAAGTGACTTAGAACCAGGGAAGTTCTTAGACTTATGAAATCAGGGAAATACTTAGACTTTTTAAAGTTGTTAATGGAGTGATGCCCTTTGATTAATTTAATTACTGACAAGATTACCTCACACCTGTTTTGATGAACTTAGTCTGATTTTCTGCAATACTGGTAAGTTGTTAAGGGATCACTGTTGCCTTTAGAGTATTCAGTCGTTTAATACCTGTGATGAGGGTTCAGGTGTCTGTCTTTTGTGAGGTAACGATAAATGAATGGTAAGTGTAGTAACCAGATACTTGGCACTTCGTAACAATATATATATATGTATATATATATATATAATATAATATATATATAATATTATATATATATATATATATATATATATATATATATATATATAGTCGTTCAGTGGAGAAATTATATACGAATCTTCAGAGGGTGTCCACGATACTAGTTGTAAAAGGATGAAGTTCATTATAATGAAACGTTTCGCACATGAAACATCTGTGCATCATCAGTCTGCAAAGAGCAATAAGTCAAATAAATAACATATAAAGCCATAAAACACAAACATAACTCGCATGAATTAAAATAGTCTTAAAACTAACCAAAAATAAAAAGAAAAGTACAAAGTAAAAACAGTAAAAAGAGAGAGAACACCCAAAACACTAACCGTCCACGAGGAGAGAAGATGGAATGACCTGTCGTCAAAAGCAGGTGACGACGTTAACTATGCCAGGTATAGAGTGGCTGAAGAAGTATTACCATTTAACGAAGGAACAAGTTTCTTAATGTATAATGACTCGAGGGTAGTTAAGTGATCAGGATGTTTGACATGATCTAATATTGTGAACTGCTCTTTCTGGAGCTCAATTTTGCAATTTAAAGCATGGTTCCTGATATTAGAAAATTCAGGTTGTTTTATTCTTTGTCCTGTTCGGAAACTAAAACCTAAATGACTGCAATATCGAACCCTCAGCAACCTTCGAGCTGATCTAACGTAAGAACCTGGACATCCAGGGCATGTAAATTTATATATGACGTTGGATCTCATGAAGGGCTGAAGGCGATCTTTGAAATTACAAAAGGAACCTATGGTACAAGGATTGTTTGATATTAATTTGACCTTGAGACACGGAATTTCTTGTTCAATTATTTGTTTTCAATTGGATATTAATTTCAGATCAGAAATATGAGTAACAGTAGCATAAAATAACCTTTTTGGAACATCAACTAGGAGATAAAGGCTGAAAAGACCTCGAAAGTATCTGGTTGACAATTTTCAAAACTACGTCTTGTGGAAAAGAACTGGACCTAAAAAAACTCAGCAAAAATGAAATCTCGTCATGAAAAATTTTCCAAGAAGATGAATACTTTAGGGCCCTATTTACCAATGTGTGGATGGTGTTTAATTTAAAAGAATGTTGGCATGAAGTATAAAAATTATTAGTAAGTCCTGTATAGGTCTGTTTTCTGTAGACTGACGTGGCAAATTCTGAGTTACTTCTAGTGATTCTCAAATCTAAATAGGGTAGAGTACCTTCTTTTTCAACCTCTACTGTAAACTTGATATTCGGGTGAGCGTTATTAATAAATTCTACAAATGAGGAACATTGCCAAGGATGCTGGAATAACGCGAAGGTATCATCAACTTATCTACGGTAAAAAGATGGTCTAAAAATTAGAACTACAACCATTTAAAAACTTCGACTCCAAGTCTGACATAAAAAAGTTAGCAAAGATAGGGCCTTAAGGAGACCCCATGGTGACTCCATCGACCTGCGAATAGAGCCGATTGTTAAAAATGAACATAGAATCTTGCACAGCAAGATCAAGTAATTGTTTAAAAGTAGCCCGATTAAAACCATAAAAAATAGTATCATTATTGGAAAAATTTTTGTTGTTTAAAATAACGCTAATGGTTTCATTGAGTGGAACATTTGTGAAAAGAGATTCCACATCAAAACTAGCCATAAAATAGTCTCCATCCTGTCTAGAAATTAAAAGGCAGAAGGTGCTTCATGAGACACGCAGAGATACATAACTCGCAATCTAGATCATTGGGAGCAATATTTGAGCTTTGAGATAGATCACTTAGATGTAAGTACTCTTTAGTGACACAAGATGTAGCTTCATCATTATTACATACATCAAGACCCTGACTGGTTAAACTATTGTTTCTACCCACTATGAATAACCTTAGTCTATATTTAAATTCCAAAGGTGTCGGATGTTCATAACAATGATCAATTTATCGTTTGAAAGAAAAAGAGATGTTCGACTGGGCCTTGACATAGCCATCTTGTCAACAAGAACTCTAATCCATACAGTTCATGCAACATGTTATACAATCGTTTTACTGACTTAGATGAAATTATAACGCCCTTCTGGAACGGAAACATTTTGTCTTTCACTTTAACATTGCTAGCAAAATCAGTCATTTGATCAAGTATTTCGACTTGACGTGGACTGTTCGAGAAAGCAGCTCTACCTTTTTTTACCACATCATATTTCTTGCACGAGTTCATAGAGTCAAACCCCTTTTTATCGCTCTGTCATTTCGATCTGGTGAAAATATAAACGCATATGCTTAGGTACCGTGTGTTTAAATATATATATATAATATATATATATATATATATATATATATATACATACAAAAATATATAAAAAATATAAAGATATATAAATAGTAAAACATATATAAAATATAATAGATATAATATATATAAAAATAAATAATATATAATATATATATATGTAGTATAGATATGTATATATAATATATATAGATTATATATAATATATATATATATATATATATACATACACATATATAAACTTATATACATGCATACAGTTTTCGTAGTTTATACTGCATTACTCGCAATACTAACATTTTTATTTTACTCCATATAACACCAGGACGTATTTCGAAGCAACCTTACCTTTTTAATGTAATTTAGGCCTCAAGAAATAGTACTCATCCACACGGATACATTTTTGTAAAATTCTCTCTCTCTCTCTCTCTCTCTCTCTCTCTCTCTCTCTCTCTCTCTCTCTCTCTCTCTCCATCTGATCTTCAGAGACATACTTCTGATCGTAGCTAAAGATTTACTTGCATAAGAAATATAATTGATATATTCATATAATCTCTAATTTCTATCATTTCTAAGTGAGCCTATTCATATACAGTTCTCTTAATTGACCAAAATGCTACATGCAACATATGCCTAGTAAACCAAACTAACGTGACGAGATGTTAGTGATAGGCCTACCTAAATCAACAGTGACATTATTATAAGGATTTTGTGTCGGTATGGCATCTTCTTTTAGATTTCGGACAGCCTTAGGGCAGTAATTGAGCAATTCGTGCCTAAGGTTTCTGGCAAAATCATTGGGTTGGAAATATGACGAAGAAATTCGTGCAGTTTTGGCATTGATACCACCACTTCTTTTGCACATATTCACCCACTTCTTACATCGTTCTGCATCTTTTGGGAAACGGTAAAATCTAATTTTTTTCACTACCAACGGTTATATTGGTCTTATAAGAATTGGAACACCCATATATGGCTCATATTACCATGATGATTCTCTCCTCGCAAATGAATACATAAACGTTTGTGAAAAACGCGGGATATTTAGCGCCTGTGTCGCCTGTCTGAACTCTCCATGTCTCCAGGTGACGTCATGCGCATGAGCGTTGGAAATGGGACCTCTAAGCAACTCACCTTATCTTATTCCATCTTGTCACTCCCGACGCATTGTTTTCAGTAACGTAACATTTAAGGTGTAAATACTTTCCCCTGTTAATTTAACCCTTGGAGTTTCCTTATAATTTCCGCCCTTGAATTGCATTTGGACCTTCAACCGACACCTTGTTTTCTTTGTATCTGATTAAGCTGATCGTTTCCTAGTTAACCGTAGTCAGAGAGAAAAGTATACGTTCCATGAGCTTTAGACTTAATTGTTATTGATTTTGTTGATATGCACTTGTTGCTGATGTTCAAATAATCATTAGCAAGCACATTTTTGCTACTAATAATGATTTATTGAAAGTAAACAATGTTCTATTATTCATATCCATGTTGGGGCCACGAGGCTAGGTTCCCCCACACGCCACCGCCCCCAGCCCTTAAATCCGCCACTGCTCGAGATGAAACTCAGAGATTTTTATATATCAAAATTCTTCTTTCCTTATACACCGAAAATATAATACAAAATACGGAGAAAATTCCACAGACAGTGACAAAGAATCGTCATAACCTTTTGGCTCAGACTTTTGGAAAAGAAAAAGGAGAGAAAAAGTTAAAGGCAACAGGAACTTTTGCTGCAGCTTTGCAGGAAGATTGTTTTTTATTCAGAGATTTATTTTCTGCATCTCTCTGTTGGTGAATAGTGAGTCCTAGGCGTACAGTGTGCTTATCTGCCTATCCAACTATCTGAGAATTAACTGGGACATACATATGTACCGAAACACACACACACATTATAATATATATATATATATATATAGATATATATATAGAATATATATATATATTATATATATATATATATTATATATATATATATATAAATAAATAAATATATATATATATATATATATATATATATATATATAGTGTGTGTGTGTGTGCCTTTTCTGCACTAGGTACTAATGCCATGCCTACTTATTCCCACTGCCAGTTCCATCAGATCTTCCTGGTAGTAGTACTACCTACGTATTATCTATATCCAACCTATCTATCCTCTGCGCTGATTCAAAAAGATCTTCTAAAATGTCTAGTCCCTCTTCTATGATATGAATTCATTATACATCTGTTATACCTGACAAATCTTGGTCAGGATTCTTATGTACCATTTTCACACTTACTGTTCATCCCTGATATGAATAAAAAAAAATTAGAAGATTCTCAGCATCCACATATGCTCGGGATTTGCATCAATTTCTAAATGCTATCTTCCCATTAATTTGGCACAATTCAGTGAGGAATCATTGATTAAATGTCCCGAATATGAGCTAGTGACTTGTAACGACCCAATCCTAGTTAAGGTTAATGGCTCATACCATAGCGAATTGTTTTGAAACTAGGTCATCCGCAATGTGCCCAAAATTGAAGTTTAGTACACGAATTATACAATTGTTCAGCCCAAGCCATTATCAGTTGACAATATTTCCAATAGTTTCTTGGTTCATCCTAAAAATAGCCATATTTCCCAATGGGGCAATATCCTTTATCTTACTTGGTGTCAGCTAACAAGGTAGCAGTTGTTCGTACCCTGAGCCCGAGACCCAAATCCACCTGGGGGATCTGGTGCGCGGTAAAGAGGTCAATTCAAATTCAAAACGTTTATTGATATACATCATTAAACTTCTAAACAGATTTCTGGTAAAAAGAATAAATAAATATATATAAATAAATGTTTGTCCACCATATTGAATCAAAGATGGCGGTCATTTTGGACCCTGGTGCTAAATAGCACAGTCGTATAGTTCTACAACCATAGGGGTGTTATATCTTGTTTGAAAAGAAATTTGAGTGAATAAAATTCTAATAGATTTTAAGGCCTAAAATTAATCTACACATATTGAATTACAAATGGGGGCCATTTTGGGTCCTGGCTCATGATATAGAAACGGTTCTGCAAATACAGTAATTCTCACTTTGTAAGAAATTTTCTGATAATATTATTTTAAAATTAGAGGGCTTTATAAAATGGGTTTCGAAAGACAAATTGGACATTTTATGAATTGTATTCCTATGATCTGATCATTTTTACTAAAAATATATCCATGAAAGCTTTCGTTTCCTTACCTACTCTGCTAGTAGTATTACACTCACTGAGTGCATGGATTGCAGTCAAGATGTCTACGAGATCTGAGCCCATGGTTAGGGTGACCAGAAGTCCCCTTTTATGGAATTTTCCAGTCATGTGTGCCCCATTGAATATGCAAATCGTAGTAAATAGCTAATTGTTCAAAGATAAGAGTCAAGCCATTTTTTTCTCGAAACCTCTAAGGCTCTTGTAGCAGCATAGTAGTTCATTAAAATTTTTTTCTTTATTTTTGTTTTACTGTTCATAGAATCATGTCTATAAGTTTCTCTTTTATGCTATCAAAGCATATAGTTTGTTATTCAAAGTAACACTTGCTCTTAATAAATGATGACTAAATCATACTCTAATTTTTTCAAATGTTTGTATAAATGTGTAAATGTATAATTTTTTTTACCAATAAATCTCGTATGTCAAGAATTAGGATGGAAAGTTCGGCAACTACAATTCTGTAATCTCCCTCTCTCTCTTTCTCTCTTTCTCTTTGTCTCTGTCTCTGTCTTTCTCTCTCTCACTATATATATATATATATATATATATATATATATATATATATATACTATAGTGAGAGAGAGAGAGAGATTGCAGAATTGCAGTTGCTGAAATTTTCACCCTGATTCCTGACATACGAGATGTATTCGTAAAAAATTTATACATTTAGACATATATACAAATATTTGAAAACATTAGAGTATGATTTAGTCAGCATCTATTAAGAGCAAATGTTACTTTGAATAGCAATATATAATATATATATATATATATATATATATATATATATATATATATATATATATATATGAAGACATCGAAACAGTGTTTCAGTATCATAAATGGACCAACCAAAGCTGAGCGACTACTTACGTACATGCTCTTCTAAGGATGTAGACAATCGTGTAATTTTTCACGTTAATCATGCTCCAAGTTGAAATGCAGCCTTGTTCTTCGAGAAGGTGAAAAGAAATAAAAACAGATTTTATTAGAACATATTAGGAGCGCACAATTGAAAGAAATCATCGTTTCTTTTACTACTACAGTCAAGCTTATTATTGAGCAAATCCCTGACATGGGAGAACGCGGAAGCCTTCTATGTTACTCAATGTTGTTCATCGGTTCCTTGAACACCCCTTTCATCTGTGGACTTTCATCTTGCTTTCCAAATGCCATCAGAGATTCCACGTATTGCTGGAATTGTTTGATGTATTTGTTCAAGCAGTTCTTGTGATACAGCAAAAACATCGCCATTCGCCAGCAGTCTTATGAAAGCTTTGAGTAAATTTGTTACCAGTGTTTCATCGCTAATGCGATATCTCTCAGTATTGCCCTGACGCTTTATTTGGTTACAGATAATGCATTGTTTTTCCTTGGAATTCCAACCAACTGCTGTTTTTGATCTTTTCGGTTCTCAGGACTTGATAGAAATGATTCAGAAGGTGGTTCAAGAGTCGTTAGTCTTTGACTGTTTTTGTGAAGGCTTTCACCTCTTCTTTTGTTCGCAGCATAGCATGTCTTGACATGAAATTTCATTTTTGACAAGTCATTCTCAGATATATTGTTCAACAGGCCATCCTGCAATATTGTTGAAGTCTCTATAATGACATTTACTGTTTGCTTGACTGTCTTTTACATGCTGACAAATGTCACATTCTTTTTACATTAGTATTTGGAAATAGAGGATAAAAGCAATATTTTATGAGGAAGGCATTGCTCAATCACTTTTGATGTAATCATAGAAATTTACCTACATTTTTACCACATGAGCTGAATTAGGTCCCACATGTACTGTCATGACCTTCAGTGTAACCTTGGCATAGACATTTTTGCTTATTGTTTGTTAAATAATAGCACATTAGTCTGGTACAATTGTTTACAGTGCCAAAGTAAACTATTATTTAAGATTTTTGCAAAGATTCGTTGTTGATCCATCTGGAGACAGAGTTCAAAATGACCGCCATCTTTGATTCACAATGGCGGGCAAACGACCATGAGATTGAACGTACCGCCTCATTTTATATCATCCTGAGACATCATGTTTACAATATCAAAAGTCAAACTGAGGTGACGTCAAAGTGCTCCCCTCACTAAGCTACCTAGAAATAGCACCGTGAGATACAATCTTATTCTGCAACATTTGAAATAAAACATTTTAATACAGAGCTATCATAATGAGCATGGATATTGTTCTGCAACCACGTGTGATAAAACATTTTTCTCGTGTATCACGGAGGTAAAATGATAAATTAGAATTTGGCAAATATGGGATATAAGGAATACTATTAACATAACTTTTTGAGATGAAATTTCTGTCCGAAAATAATTGTAAAATCAATAACCTTTTTATCCTAGAGCTGACATCATGAATTTGAATGTTGTGCTAAAACTATCATCACAATTTTATTTATATTCCATGTAGAGCATCATGAGATAGAATTATGTTGCGCATTTACCTGTGATATTAATTTAATTTCCATTCAAGAACCAGCATTGTGAGATAGAATTTAACATCCAGTTAACTGCAATTTTGATTCAATCTATGTCAAGAGAAATCATCATAGAAGAGAATTCTGTTGCGTAGGTGATTGCAATATCAACCTTAATTTTTCTCTTGAGATAGCATGAGGTAAAATGTTATCCTGCAAGTAATAGTGAAGGCAATTTCATTATCATTGCACAGATTAGTCATAAGTTAGAATTCTGTTTTACAATTAACCTAATCACGATTCCATTTATATCCCATTTACTGAATCACGAATATAGTTTTGTTCTGCAACGAATTGTTATTTTGTACAAAAATGGAAAAACCTTTCTCCACTTTAGGATGAAGTTATAGAACTGCGGTGACTCTACGTTTTCTTATATTTCAGTCTTATAAAAACTATTAAGAAAATTAAATAAAGTAATTAACAAGTTTTTAAGTACACTTTCTATCGTTAATTTTGAAAAAAAAATTTAGTTTATTTAGTCAATCATTAAAACTGTAAATCACAATGCATAACAGCTAAGACGATGTACATAAATCAGCAATATTATTCAGTTTAATGCGGTATTGTTACATTGTTAACAAAAGAATCTGCAAAAACTGAAACATTTTCAAAATAAATCGACCATCCGCACAAGTGCAAACTAGTTAAGTATATCTTAGGTTAACCAGACCACTGAGCTGATTAAATGCTCTCCTAGGGCTGGTCCGAAGGATTAGATCTTTGTACGTGGCTAGGAGCCAACTGAATACCTAGCAACGGGACCAACAGCTTATTGTTGGGATCCGGACCACATTATATCGAGAAATGAATTTCTGATCACCAGAAACAAATTTCTCTGACTCTGGGTAGAGCGGGGAATCGAATCGGGACTACCGAATCGGTAGGCAAACATGTAAATCACTCGTCCAACGAGGAACTACAGACAACCAACAGTAACATACCTTATTCAAAAAGTGCGCATTACCTTATTAAGCCAACTGTTCCTTCAAGGTGAAACAATTTACCAAAAACGGTTAAAGGAATGCAAATTTCAAAGTAAATTTTTCATTAAAATAATCCTATTTTATTTATTTTCTTCTGAGATTTCTAGTCATTAATCTCGCTACATCATATCTTGTACATTCTTCTCAAAGTATAATTGATTCCTGAAGTTCCCCTTTCATACCAGTTATCGTAGTTTACATTATCTAAACTCATACAGGACGAAAGGAGATACAAAGTCACGTTGTACATATTTGTTACGTCGAGATTCGGCTTATTGTATGAACAATGGTCGTAGTAGAAAGGTCCTCTCTACTCTCTGATTACCAAAAGTCGTATCAAAGCTATTATTATCATGTCTCGAGTACAACAGGTGGGCAGAGAGCAAATCATATCTGCCTTGTCGAATCAGCTCGGGTTTTAAACGTTGCTCGCTCTCCGGATATTGGCTCGTACCACAGCTTTCTCAATTATTCGAAGATCCCAACCCACCGGGGAAAGGGTTGTCTTAAGTCCCGCTGGGAGCAAACCAAGAAAATTGGACGAGGAAAGTGCGGGTTCTTTAGTAATTTAAATTGAAGGTAACCCAACCATAGTTGTTCATGAGTTGTGGCCAACATTTTATGATGTGTAACCGCATAATCCACAAGTCTCTCCCTCCCCGAAACAGATGTTTAGATGGACAGCTTTTTACCCTCGAAGCCTGTAATGATGTACCAGCGCCAAGAAATTTCCGTGGAAATAAGGACTCTCGTGTTTAATACGCCCATTGGATGAATACTAAAGGAGCGCAGCAGCATAGAATATGCATAGACGAAACAGGCTTCAACCTGTGTACTCGGCATCATAATGGACGGGCCAAGGTCCTTTAAATATACTCCGAGTATATTTAAAGGACCTTGGGACGGGCAAAGAGTGCACCGTATGGTAGGGAATCAGAGGACAAAGCATCTCTGTTATAGCTGGTTTACTATGTAATACATGCTTCTGTTAGAGAAATCTTCGATGATTTCAAGACCTCTTTCAGTAACACTGGGGATGAGAGAGTAGTGCTGCTCAATATTCCGACAGCCTTCAAGTAAAGAATTTGCTTCCAAATTTGCCTTAACTAAATCCCGTTGTAAATTCCTTTTCGGTCTTCAAAAATGATATGAAACGAAGACTCAGTTGGATTGAAGGTGATGTGCCCGAGCGACGAGGTGCTGCTGCTGCTGCTGCTGCTTCTGCTGCTGCTAATATGACTATGGCCATTTGGAGGAAATCCCTCAAGGAAAGGGAAATGAAATGACTCGTTCCATCGAAATAATCAGCCGAGATATAACTGCAAATAATTAAAGGCGTTCCAATGTGCATCTGCCCGAATGTATTCTGAGAGAAGATATTTTTAACTGAATGTATAAACTTTGGATGTAGAGTACTGAGGAGACGCATAGACGCCCATGGAAGCGTTAGTTCCAGAACCGTACGCAGACTATATTTTAAGACTTTGATATTCTTTAAAACGTATTTGTCAAATGTTCAAGTTGACAGCATCGTACGTAATACAAATAGTATTATGCTCATTATCGCTTATTTTGACATATTTCAGCTCGTTAATGACAATGATTTTATTACTCCCCTGACAATTTTTTCTTTAGTTTTGCACTGTAAATAAATACTGCACATGACCTGTTCTGCTTATTGATTAATTTTCCAACGTGTGTTTGGTCTGGAATCCTAAAGTTAATGATTATTCATATCTTCTTACTCAAGACTTTACTGGATAACCTTGCAATTTTATAGGCACATACGTACATTAGTCTGAGACTCCTGCAATGGTCTATGTACCGTTTCAGGCTATCGTAACAAATGATATTCGCCACTGAAATTCTCCCGTTTCTAAGGTTTTTGGAGAAAAAACTTAGCCTCTAATTCCAAGGCAAATATCACCCTTGTTTAAAGTTTTGGTTAAAAGTTTACCAATACTGATAGTATATCCCAGTGGTTGGCTAAACGTCCCCATTTAAGCACAAGTGTTTTAGAGTATCACAGATTCTCTAAAGACTCTGGTTGTTATTTAGTTTGGTATAACTTAATTCAGGTTTACACTAGTTTTAATTATTCTGATTTTCAGTTTAGTTAACAAAAAACATGGTGTCTTATCCACTTTATCCTCGCTCGTCTGTCATCCGTTGCTTAGTCGTGATTTTTCCTTTTTTTAAAACCTTCCGCGTTAATTAATGTTTGTCCCATTATCTCTGAGAAATGGGAAACAAAAGGATTATTGCTCAAACGCCCCTTTTATGCTCCTCATAAATACTCGCTGATAAATTCATTTAATTGAAATTTCTCCGTTTGACCGGGGATGTGCTATGTGACTATGAGGAAATATTGCCTGCTCTGGAGAGAAAGAGAGAGAGAGAGAGAGAGAGAGAGAAGAGAGAGAGAGAGAGAGAGATTGTTGTGGAGGGTAGGTTTCAGAGGGGGTAGGCAAGAACAACATAGGACTACTAAACTCTCGACGACGTCCCCATTTAATCTTCTTAGTATGGATCATGGTTTCAATACTCTTAACAGGAGCGCCTTCTGCTTAGACAAATGCTAACGTATCAAATGGAAAAGGTGTTCTTGGGAAATTAGACTCAAAAGATAATGTGTAAAATATTGTATTCACTTTATAAATAGCAATTCTTTGTTCCTGTCCCAGTAACTTCGGATTTTTGCATCATCTTTTTTTTCTACTGTATCTGAGGCTTACTTTCGTTACCATGCATTGCTTCCGTATAGCCTTACAAGAGTTTCTTTTATTAAGGCTTATTTATTTATTGAATAAATGAATAAATAAATAAATAAATAAATAAATAAATAAATAAATAAATAAATAAATAAATAAATAAATAAATAAATAAATAAATAAATAAATATTACTTTAATTGGTGGAATTTTCACTCGGTTCATTTTTTATAATGGCCTTACTTCTCTCTCTCTCTCTGACAAAGTGATTCCACGGGATATTTTCTTGAAGGGAAAATTAATCTTTCCAATAATTAAGCAGAAATTCCGGATATCACAAGAATTTTGTAAATTCGTTCCAAAGACACTTTTGCCGACAGGAAAAGATGACACATGGAGAGAGAGAGAGAGAGAGAGAGAGAGAGAGAGAGAGAGAGAGAGAGAGAGAGAGAGAGATGGTGACAAATGGAGAAACGCAATACCATTGGGTGAAGTGCTCAGTCAAGCGTGCTGAAGCCAATTTCAAGATGTTTCGAAGAGAGAATTCCCTGTTTTACACGTTAATAGGAATCAAGCTTAAATAAGACATGTAACGTCAGCAACAAATCAGTCATAAGAAAGAAATATACATATGTATAATTCAGTCATTAAGTTTCGTTTTACCCTTGCAAACAAGTACCTGTTTGTGCAATAACCGGTAAAGTAGTACAGACCCCGAGTTTGAAAAACAACATTCCCATTGTGTTAAGAAAATATGACTGGGAAACGAAATTTCAAGAATTGAATAGGAGAAATCGTTCTGCCAGGGAATGTTCAAGACGTGAGCACTTTCCCGGCCATTTTTTCCAAACTGTTGCCAAATCCTCCAATAAGCGACCAATATTGGTGGCAAAACCGAAGTTATGCTTGTTCGTACTGTGCTATCTACGCAAGGAATACGGGTGGCTGGCAATATTAAAAATACAGGGCAATATTTTTGCTAAGAACATATTCTATCATCAGATAAATGCTCTGTAGGTCTAATATATCATAAAAAAAAATCATTACAATAGTTTTACAATTTACAATGATAACTTTTGAGTGGCGAGGTTACTTTTGAAACCTGAAACGAGTTGTTTTATGGTCCGGGTTGTTTGGTGTGAGTCTAGAGGTCTAAAATACAGCTTATAACATAAAGCGCATTGTAAATAAACCATCCAGCCGTTATTTTGAGAAGGACTGAAGAAACCTGAATGACTCCACGAGCAAACAATATTACTGACACCAAACGCACACGCGAGAGAGATAGACTAGCTGTTTGAAAATAAAAGAGTAGAAATACTCAGGTAAAGTAATATAAAACAATAAACTTTACTATTACTAAGATTTACGTAATACCTGTGAGAGAGAAGTCAGCTGGTATTACTTACTAATCCTGAGATAATCTTTGTTTTATACGTTCAATGGATTTAAATGATACACCACTTTCTAGGACAGCTATGAAAGATATAAAGCTCCAGAGAAAAATAGTAAGTTCGTAGAAAGATATCGCTTTAGATCATCTGGAATAAAAAAGAAATGGATGTCTTTATTGTCATCTGTGTGCTAATTATAATCTACTAGCAATGAAATCAACGTTAAGACCTACTGGAAAGACATCGATTTTTTTTACGCATAACGGTAACTTTCAAGTATCTACGTAACTGTTATCAATAAAAGAAAGTATTGATCGCAGTTATCCTTTTCAATATTGCAAAAGAGTCGAAAGTTTATTGGAATCACCTTTGGTCTGTCACAGCCATTATTGTTAGCCTTCCTTAAATACATTGAAATCTCACGATGTGTTGAATAAGTGAATATCCTTGATGGATAAAGTAGTATCTCATTCAGAGAATATCTGACATCTGTGTATAAGCAGTAAAAGAAGCTTCAAGAAAAATAGAAAAAAAAACGCATCTTTATTCTGAAGATAAAACGCGCAGAAGCACACGAAAGTAATCTGAAGAAAAGTTCAAAGCAATTACATACTGTAGCATATCCGTCCCACAACTTTTATTCTTTATCTCTGAAGAACTTGACAGAGATTTATGTTCTAACAATCTCTCTTGCGTGAAATAACATTTTTCTGTAGTCTGAGGTTTAGGGACATATTATGTCCCGAGTGACGTGGTACTTTCCGTGTCCACGGAGGTCAGCCAAGGCAGGTAATCAAAAGTTTTCAGAATGAAAGTTGAAGTTAAAAATGAAATTTTCCTAACTAATTACAAAATCTAGAAATTTATTTAGCTAAGAATTATGATCGTTATAAGATAGATTTCAAATGAGTAAAAAATAATATTAGATTTGACGCTTCATTCAAAGAAAGCACACGTTGCCGTTTTGTAACCTTTTCTGCTGACCAGAACAACAGAGGCATTTTTCTCGTTCATAAAAGGAGTGAAAACCTAAAATAATTTCGAATTTATGAGGCTCTTGTCTAATTCTTTCTGAAATAAAAAAAAAAAAAAAAAAAAAAAAAAAAAAAAAAACAGATGAAATAGCCAGCAGGAATTCTGAATCCAGTGAAGACATAATAGAATTTTACTTCCAGAAATAACCGCAAGATTAAATCATACATATATTCATACATGTCAAGACACGGTAAGTCAACCTTTATTACCCAGCGCATAGTCACTGCAGCGCCATGAAATGCTTCTGAGCGCTTTGCGTCTGTGTGGTGTTATTGCCATGTGTAATACAATATGTACGTCGGGATAGTTTAGTATTGAAGCACCTGGGGAAAATCTAGTTTATAATATGTAACTTAGAAATTTAATTTGCTTGTTTCTTGTATGTACGCATAATATTTGTCTCAGTGATTTTAGTTTATCATTTTTATTCAAACGAAAGTACTGACAATGAGGCTGATAATTCACAAGTTCACAAATAAATAGAAAAGATATAAGTAAAAAGACACAAAATAGACATTTGATTTTTAAAACTCCGCGAACTGGTACTAGTGAAGGAAAGTGTAATTTCTTTTTTCTGAAAGACGTTATGTGCAGATAACAACGATTTGACCTGTTGAAATATTTATAAAACAGCATGAAATGTAATTAGGTAGTATAATTATTATTATTATTGCAGTCCTATGAGCCCAAGTGGGAAAAGCTGCTTACAAATATACCTATTCATATTAACCTTATGTAAAATAATAATAAATGTAGCATGCAATAAGTAAATATTAATTTGTCCCCGAAAAAAATCCACTAAAAGTAAAAAAAAGAAAAACATTCTTTTTTAACTATGGCAACTTCCACATTCTCTCGACATCAACATTCTTCAGCCTAGAATATTTTTCCCAGGACGATAATATTCTTTCTTTTATGCAAAGTACGTATTGCTTCACAAGAACTAAATCGTATATATAAGAATCTGCTTTGTTTATTTGTTCTTAAGATAGCTCTCGCAACAATTCATTGTCTTGTTTCCGTGTCCTCGCACTTAATTGGGGGATTTAATAAAATAATGTGATTTATCACTTTCAAGTTAGCTACGTTGCGCAATGGTAGAATGCTGAGCTGGCATTCGTGAATAGGAGGCGGTGCCTTTGATTGGCTCCCTTGAATAAGAAGCGGCACTTTAGGCCGTTACACTAAGCACACGGAGAGGTATGGAGTCACCCAGTCCACAATTCCTGCCTGGTGTGCATTTCGAAACTTCTTAAAACATATCTCCAGCGTCTATTGGATCGTGTGGGAATGATTTTAGTTTATTTCTTGGTGAATCCACCTTCTCCTCTGGGGAAATTCCCTCAACTAATTCTTTTTGGCTAGATTCATTGTGAGCAAATATCTTCGCGTTACTCAGCACCTAATTCAGTATTATGTCTCTAAGGGTTACTACTGGATTAGGTGAAATTTCTAAGAGAAGAAAGGTGAATGAATCTCATGATTAATTACTGGTGTTGTTTGGAAATGTTACTTTGAGGTTGTTTTATAAGACATTAATCCGGTTTTTGCTAAAATGTTTGAAAATGATCTCAATTACCGAGATGTTATGTAGAAGACATTTGAGGTTAATGGGCCAAAAATGAAAGCAATAAAAATTTAATAGCATTTTGCAAACATGTCTAAAGAAATGATAAGTAAGTCCTTTACATAATGAAATTGCACACAAGTTAACCTGTGACATCAATATTCCTGACCTGAAGTAAAAATGTAAATTTTTTACGTATTTTCGCATAACTCAAGTGTGTAATAAAGCTTGCATATAAAAGAAAATGTAAAAAATTAACCTCATTTAAAAGAGAGACTGAAATTTTAATGGAAAGATGTGACCGTGTGAGAGAAAATTAGACCCATGTTCCTGATACGTGGTCCTAGGAAAGAGAGGATTAAAGGAAAACAATAGCGATGATAACGAAAAAACTTATAATTCTGCACCATCAATTGGAACACACATCGTAATAATCAAAACCGATCCTGAATGAATCTTTGATAGAAGAGGGAAACGGCATCACTTGAAGAAAGAAACGACTATTTTATTGCTCAAAAAAAAAAAAAAATGTATATTGCGGAGCTTCTCCGCAATCCATAAAATTTTCAGATTTGATCACAACTTTTGCTCACTGGAAATGCAGCCCAGTTTGCGAAATCCAACGCCAGAAGTTACTTTTTCGAAAGACTCGCCTAATTTTCGTGATTTTTATGGAGAGATTCGCGCAGATGCAAAACCGGGCAGATTTCGAATGGCCCAGCCACCATATTGAAATTGGAAAAAGTGTTTATGCAGCTCGGCTGGGAGTCTGAGACGAGAAGAATCTTATAACAAGTTTCCATTGCGAAAGTTCCACTTCATTATCATTTTGTACTAAATGCCCAAGAAGGCATATTTGAAATTTATGATATTCTGGATATTTCTAAAAATTAACAATTATATAACAGCACAGACAAAAAGCTGAAATACTAAATGAGATTACATTGTTTATGCCTGTTACTTACTTTTCACTTATGCAAAGGGCCACATGATTCTTGTCCCCCGGCCCCCACCCCACACAAAAAGTATGTTATTGCTCATCAGATAATTCAGTTCATTTCTATTTGCAGAAAAGGTTTTATCTATAATATAAATACCAACGTTCTTAATGTAACACGTTTCAGCAAGATTAATATATATATATATATATATGTGTGTGTGTGTGTGTGTGTGTATGTGTGTGTGTGTGTTTTTATATATATATATATATATATATATATATATATATATATATATATATATATATATATATATTACTTTTATTGTTAAAGATTATCTTCTTTCTCAGAGGGAACTGAATTATACAGTTACAGGCTAATTGTCTTTCACTTTTTAATCCAGTGGTGTACGTCACGGCAATTTAAAAACTAATTGAAAATAATCCTGTAGTAACTAACTTGTAATCCCATTTGGAATTGGTCGGGATCAAAAGGAAAAGTAATGAAAAATCAAATTTTCCCAGAATTTTTCACTGAAGTTCATTTTGATGTGGATTTTGCATTTTGAAACGAAGCTGTGAAACTCATATTATCCTACTGACAGAAAAAAACTTAATTGATTTGGAGACTATTCGATATTATTCCTTAAGAGCAAAGGAAGCTTACAGATAATTTTTGTAATACGAAGATATTGCAGCAAATGAGATATTCTAATCTAAGATAATTGAAATTTGTTTTAACTTCTTGGTAATTTTTAGGTTAAATTAACCTTAAAATAAATGCTATTAAAATTTTATGCATGTTTTTTTTTGTGGTATATTATTTTTTTCCTTGTTGTCATAATAGTGTGGACATATTAATAAAATTTTCCATTAAAAATTTTAAATTGAATATTTGGCATTCTTCTATTAACTCCACTTTCGAATTAAGTGATGATTACCACCAGAGTTTCTGAAATATTGGCCTTAAAAACTTTGAAGCGTAAATCCAAGATGGAGGCCGTAGGTATAATTACTGACGCAATTATGGCTGCATAATAACTGTCTGTTCTATATAACACAGCAAAACGTCAAGATTTTAGCCCTATAGTATCTAACATGTGAATCATCGAGTCTTATCACAATCCCACTGTAGTGTAAAGGTCTGGAACGTCGAGGGCTCACGTGGCCACCTTAAAATCAAGGCTTTTTCATCGTTTGGCGTCGAGTCCAAAGATAAGTTAAGTGTTATTTATTTATTTCTTTATTTTTATTTATTTATTTATTTATTTATTTTATTTCATTTTTTTTAAAGGAAAATTTCGTTGGGCAGTTACGACTTACTTTGTATTCTGTTCCAATTAGTTTTTTGAAGATTCCGGCTGAGCTGCTCATTAGTTTCTAGGATTCCTAAGATTTCAGGGCCTAGCCAAATCGCTCAGCAAGTTATGTGACCAGTCAAAATGACGATATTTAAAAACTGGATGCATCGCCATTGCCTGTCTGCCCAGGCAATATTGTTTTTGTCACAGTCTTCACGTGACCAAATTAGATACTTCATAAATGTCACATTGAGCCATATATAAGACAAAGAAGCCAAATAACCCGCTGATAGAGTTCACATTTGAATCACAAAGCTATATGGGTTTGGTGGATTACATCAAAATGATTGAAATTAACATACTAAAGTACTCGCTAACGTATAGAACTTCTCACTTGAACAAATCCAATCAAATAATCGTAGAATTCATGTCTGCTCAGATCAAAGGGAAGCTAGTTCCTACTTCTTCGTCGGGTGCAGAGGGAGATACCGGATGCTTATCTATATGGTAATATCGTCAAATGGATTCCGGATTCGACTACCAGCCAAATTGTATTCCCGATTTTGTCGTAGCCTCTTTTGTGGTGTGACGGTTCCATCACGCAATGTTCTTTTTAACTTCTCAATTTACCTTCTTCCTGTCTTTCTGGCCCTCTTTCTAATTCTCTTTCCTTACTGTATGACCTGCTTTATCTTCCCATCTGTCCTTGGCACCATGACTGAAAATGATTAATCTATCTTGAGTAATTGGTTCGTTCATCCGATATTTCATTAACCTTGCATAAATTTTCTTCATCGTGTATTGAACCAATAGAGTGGTTTACTGGTCATTGAAGTTTATTATATACGTATGAATGACTAGTAGTACCTAGGTAAGGACATCTTAAATGGTGACTAAATAGGTAGCATATAATACCCACAAGATTAACACTAGCAAAGGCCTATACATCGACTGCGATATTTTTTTTCATTGTGTGTCAGTCCACCATGTCAGTTTGATCTCTGATCTTATTGAACTATAGGCATCAAAATGTTAGTATTATCATGATATATAAGAATCGTATATATATATATATATATATATATATATATATATATATATATATATATATATATATGTATGTATATATATATATATATATATATATATATATATATATATATATATATATATATATATATATATATATATATATATATATATATATATATATATATATATATATATATATGTATGTATGTGTGTTTGTGCGTGTGTATGTGAGTGTGTATTCTTTAATTTATTTTATTATGTGTTCATAATAAAAAAAAATTTTCAGTGACAGAATATGCATGTACTGAATATTGTGATGGTAGTAATAATTACGTATTTATCAATACACAAACATATTTCTTTTTTTATTTATATATATACCTCACTGGCACAGAACATACTTTTATCGAACGTGTCGTTGATAATGTTACTCTACGAGGCGATGTAATTGACGGTAAAGGGAGAATGACATGAATCCTAAGGCCTAAATATATTTCTTAATTACGTTATTTCTTTACAGAATTCCCAATCTGCGCAGACAGCGATGTTGAGTAATAAATCCTTTGGGATGATGACAGTTACCTTTTGGCAATCGAGTTTAAAGCGATTGTTTACATTGGTTGAACTACATATTTGTGAGCAAACATATGACGAAACGTTTATTCAAACACGTGGTGCATGGGTGGTCTCACACTCGCAAATAAATGTCAATAAAATGATGTCTTTTTATGATATTCATTCAAAAATGTGATTGTGGTTAACCATGTACCTTTAAAAGGATAGTAAAAGCTATTTGTGTGTTTCGGACCTTCATCTATGAATACAAACATTGAAAAAGAAACCCATAAAATCAATGTGTAACGTGTTTACTTCTAAGTATTTACATTTAATTTTACTCCACACTCGAGTACTTTCAGGCCCTATCTGTGGCCCATTTGCATGAGATCTTTGGGTTGTCAGCCTGGGTCAAGGCCCAGCAGTCTTCTGGAACTTCTCGTTGAGCTGTCATTTATGTGATGGCTGTTCTGGTTTCCTTGAGAGTTGCTATTCCCCTCTTGTCGCTCTGATATCTTGAGCTGATGGTCAATGGGATTAACCCTTGTGGTAAGGGAGTGGTCACCAAAAGTCTGCTGGGCAGAAAACTTCATCTACAGGTCAGCAGGGTCAAGCTTAGCTTCTCGGCTTATGGGTAAAACCTTTGTTTCCTTTTATTACTTTAATCTCTCTGATGAGTGCTCCTTCTACTACCATCCTGTGACTAATTTTATTGCAATTGTATATATGCCTACTGTTTCTAAAATCCATTCTATGGTCATTTTCCCAACAATGCCTAGCTATAGCACTCCCCTGAGAGTTAAACTGTACTGCCCTTCTGTGTTCTTGGATTCTAGTCCTTATTCCCCTGCCTGATTCCCCCACATATTTGACTCCACAATTGTTGCAATTGATTATGTATACCCCTGCTGCATCATCTGTATTACTGTCTTCTCCTTCCAATTTATTTTTACATACTTTGTTTTTTACACAAATTTATATTTACTTTCTTTCATTTTTGAAGTGTTTTGTTTCATTTTATGCATAAAAGGGAGGGCAACTATTTTCTTGTTTTCTTTATTCCATGTACTCTCTACATTTGCTCTGTAAAAAATCTTCCTAGCTTTGTTGAGTGCCCTTTTTCTGAACCATTCCGGGTATGCTTCTGCTTCAAATCTTTTATCGATGTAATTTATTTCTTGCTCTGTCTGACAAGGGTCACACATTCTCATTGCCCTAAGAAATAAGCCTGTTAAAACACCTATTTTTATATCATGACTGAAAAGAGAAGAAATGAATATATGAGTTTGTATGTGTGGGCTTTGTATATGTGCTGAATTCATATCTTGTTTCTTTTCTTTCAATGAGTATGTCTAAAAAGGGCAGTTTATTATTGTTCCTTTTCTCTAAAGTGAACTGGACGTTGTTATCAAACTTAGAAGTAAACACGTTACACAGTGATTTAGTGGGTTTCTTTTTCAATCTTCAGAAGAAAACTGAAAGAACTTTTTGTTTGGTTCATCATGTACCCACAGCAACACTACAACAGAAGTACATTTCAACAACTGTATGAAGTTGCTGAAACTCAAGCTGTTCATCATGCAAGAAGATATGAAACACAACTTTACAAAGCCAAAGCCATGAAAAATAAGATCTGGTTTATAAGTGAATGTTTGAAGAACAAAGGGAGTAATGAAAGCAAACTTAAAGATATCTTGCCAAGGAGATTTAGTATCGCTCTGAAGGGATTATAAAGATACAAAGATATTAGAATTATGAAAGCTGACAAAGGAGGTAGCATTGTTATCATGAATAGTTCATTATATAGGGTTAAAATGTACGGGCTACTAGATGATGAAACTACTTATGCTAAAATAGAGGATACTCTAACAATCCAAAAGCTTCAGAATACCTTCAATCAGAATGTTAACAAAATAATCAGTAGACTAGGTAATGGGAAGGACATGCTTTCCAATAAATTATTCTCAAGTGTATTACCTGAACTTGCATATATATATATATTATATATATATATATTATATATATATATATATATATATATATAGTATATATATATATGTGTATATATATATATATATATATATATATATATATATATATATATATATATATATATATATATATATATATGGCAGCCCCAAATACACAAGGAGGGCTGCCCACTACGCCCTATTGTTTCTAGTAGGAAATCTCCTAGCAAAAACTAACCTGTGTGGTTAGCTGGAGAACTAGGAATATACTTAGGTATATTTTCAGAATCACATATTAGAAATTCAGAAGATTTCATAGACAAAGTTACGAAAAAGAATATAAAGGGACACATGGTTAGTTTTGATGTAGTAGCATTATTCACCAATGTCCTCTTAGATAAAGTATTAGAATTCCTTCAGACTAAACATAACGAGGGTATTTTCAATCCAAACATCGAAATAGGCGTCTTCCTTCTGTTGATTAAATTATGTCTGATGCTTACTTCACGTTTGAGGGACAAGTTTACAAACAGAAATATGGAGTAGCTATGGTGTCCTCATTATCACCTATACTCGCTAACATCTATATGGAATATTTCGAAACCAATCTACGTAGTTCCTAATGTTAATGTCCCTAACTTATAACTGCAAGGACGGTGGAGATATGTGGATGATATTTTTGCTATTCTGCTAGGTGATGAAAATAAAATAGAAACTTTTCTAGACGAACTCAATAAGTTTGATAACAACATCCAGTTCACTTTAGAGAAAAGTAACAATAATAAACTTCCCTTTTTAGACATACTCAGAAAGAAAAGAAACAAGATATGAATTCAGCACATATACAAAGCCCACACATACAAACTCATATATTCATTTCTTCTCTTTTCAGTCATGATATAAAAATAGGTGTTTTAACAGGTTTATTTCTTAGGGCAATGAGAATGTGTGACCCTTGCCAGACAGAGCAAGAAATAAATTACATCGATAAAAGTTTGATGCATTAGCATACCCGGAATGGTTCAGAAAAAGGGCACTCAACAAAGCTAGGAAGATTTTTTACAGAGCAAATGTAGAGAGTACATGGAATAAAGAAAACAAGAAAATAGTTGCCCTTCCTTTTATACATAAAATGAAACAAATCACTTCAAAAATGAAAGAAAGTAATTATAAATTTGTGTAAAAAACAAAGTATGTAAAAATAAATTGGAAGGAGAAAACAGTAATACAGATGATGCAGCAGGGGTATACATAATCAATTGCAACAATTGTGGAGACAAATATGTGGGGGAATCAGGCAGGGGAATAAGGACTAGAATCCAAGAACGCAGAAGGGCAGTACAGTTTAGCTCTCAGGGGAGTGCTATAGCTAGGCATTGTTGGGAAAATGACCATAGGATTGATTTAAAAAATAGTAGGCATACATATACAAAGGCAATACAATTAATCACAGGAGGCTAGTAGAAGGAGCACTCATCATAGAAATTAAAGTAATAAAAGGAAACAAAGGTTTTACCTCAGAAGATCCCATAAGCCGAGCTTTGATATTATAAAAAACTAAGATTGACCCTACTGACCTGGAGATTAGGTTTTCTGCCCAACAGACTTTTGGTGGCCACTCCCTTACCACAAGGGTTAATCCCATTGACCATCAGCTCAAGCTGTCAGAGCGACAAGAGGGGATTAGCAACTCTCAAGGAAACCAGAACAGCCATCACATAAATGACAGCTCAACGAGAAGTTCCAGAAGACTGCTGGGCCTTGACCCTGGCTGACAACCCAAACATCTCTTGAATATGGGCCACAGATAGGGCCCGAAAGTACTCGAGTGTGGAGTAAAAATAAATGTAAATACTTAGAAGTAAACAAGTTACACAGAGAATTTGTGGGTTTCTGCTTCAATCTTCAGAAGAAAACTGAAAGAAGTTTTTGTTTGAATAATACAAACATTGTCAAACTTCCACAACTTTCCCCGTTGCTTTTATGGTAGCCATGAAAGCCGATGGGTAGATGGTTAAAATTTGATAATGTAGCATTAATTCATATAGCTGGTTTAGCCAATAATTAAGACTCTTCTTTCTATAGATAGGCCATTTTTTTTAGTATATGCCTTTCAGTTTTTGTCCTTGCGTGCAAGTGGATTTTTGGAACTTGTTCCTAGAATGAAAACACATGCAATAAAAAAAAAATCACGTGCAGCTTGTTTACTGACATGAGAAGTTCTGTAATAAGTTGCAGATGACACACACACATACACAGACACCGACACACACACACACACACACACACACACACACACACACACAGAAAGAGAGAGAGAGAGGGAGAGAGAGCGAAATAACAACGCTTCCTTGCAATACTCATCTTATAAAATAAGTTGCAGCAATAGTTGTCATTCTCAATTTCGACCCGCAGAAAATTTTCTCCCTGTAATGCAAGTGGCGACTGAGGAGGTTTGATACTACAACAAATGGCGCTTTCGCGTGCTGAATGAATGGAAGGTCTGGAGGAGACCACCAAGTTCTATTGAGTTACGTTGTTTCAGGTCACCAAGAACATGAGATTATCAGATTGGCCAGTGGTTCTTGGGAATTCTCTCAGATGTGGAGATGTACGATATAGTTACCATGCCATGTGTGTGTTTATGTAGGAAACAGATTCGTCTTCCATTGTATATATATATATATATATATATATAATTATATATATATATATATATATATATGTATATATATATATACATAATACACACACATAATATATGTATAGATATATATAAAATATAAAATATATATATATATATATATATATATATAGATAGATATATATATATATATATATATCATTCGAGCTACAAATGTCCTTTAATATCTAATTCGCTCTATATGAAAATATATCAATTCCGAGGTAGAGCGAATTAGATATTAAAGGACATTTGTAGCTCGAATGATTTATATGAATCACGGTGATGTGATAAATATTCATATATATATATATATATATATATATATATATATATATATATATATATATATATATATATATTGAGTGAGAAAGTGTATAAGTTTAACCCAAGATTAAAGCAACGATGCTTTTACGAATAGGTTAAAAGGTGCATCAATCCCACATCTTAGGAAAATTTCGTATCAATATGAGTATATACTGATAGCAAAAGTTTCATTTTATCAACTCAGTGGATATAGATACATTTCCTCTTTTGAAGTGTATAAATTATGATAATAAAATGTACCTCACGGGTAAAAAAAAAAAAAAAAAAAAAAAGGCTACGTACGGCATATTCTTAGTTTCTAAAAAAGTATGAGCATCTTCACTATACAGAATGTAGGAATTCACGAGTCATGTTGTATCGCAGAGAGAGAAATAAAGAAAGATCCCAAATTAATGCGAAACAAGGCTGGTTTGTCACCTCTGGTATTTCCGTTTCTTTATTTATCTTGGAAAGTTATTGAGTCACCCAATAATTATTCAGGGCATAAACATGTAAGGAATATGAATTTTTGGTGTCATTTGTGGCAGCAAAGGCAAACTTTGGCACTATGTTATTCAGCTGGCAGCACTGTAGAAAATCTAAATCCAATGTAGCTTTTTCATGTTTCTTGGTAAATTCTTAAATAAACAGCACTTGACGAGGAGAGATTCCATATCTGATCCGACTGAATAACATAGTACCAACGTTTATTAAGTTTAAACTATACGAGGCTTCTCTGTATCACTCAGAATTCTATATTGATGGTACTACGGAATTGTTAGAAATTGAGATGAATTCGAAATAGAAAGATATAAAGGGACTCAATGACATAGTCTTTAGACATAAAACAAAGGTGTTCGAATCACTCACTTTTTTAAATTCTGTTATCTTCACTCGCCTTTTTAACAAGACCACAAATAACTTCCTTCTGTGCATATTAGTAGGCATGATAAGAAGTTAGAGAGTTTAGGTATTACTATTCTTGTTTTCAGTAAATACATAAATTCCGTCTTCAACCTGTCAAAGAAAATATTGTCGAAGAGGGAGGAATTTTTTCTCTCTTTGGAACTGGACCTCTGTCTCCCGAATTTTAAACCTAGTTACCAAAACTTTTTTTCTCCTTATAGAATCTCTGTTTCACAGGATTATTGACCTTCCTTCTAGCACTAATATAGATAACCTAAGATCACACACACACATACACACACGTACGCACACACACACACACACACACACATATATATATATATATATATATATATATATATATATATATATATATATATATATATATATATATATATATATATATATATATATATATATATATATATATATATATATATATAGAATAATGATCCAAATAACTCCTTTTTCCCTGAGCAATAGACAGTTATTGGATTTTATAGTGAATGTGGCGGTTTATGAAGATAATAATAGTAAAAAAAACTTACGTTTAAACGTAGGCCACTCTTTCAAGGAAAGATGGAAAATCTTGTTCGCTTTTACCTGAAAATGAGATCATCTGGTCACCAGAGATCAAAACCGATCAATAATCGTCGTTGGTCTGAAGACGTTTGGACAACAGTTCTCGCCTCTTGAGTATTGATTATCTTAGAAACAGAATGTTCCCCTCTCTCTATCTCTTTCTCTCTTTCTCTCTCTAGAAGAAGAGAGAAAAATTATTAGACGTGTGTTACCCTGTGAATCCGATTTCTGTTATTTCCGACCTTGTTATGCCCATCTCCTAATCTATTATGCTTCTCTGGAAGAACTGGAAGACAAATGTACAGCGGCCATGCCCATATATTCAACTACTGGAGTATGCAAATCTTGTGTCATGGTTCTCTCGTTTTCATGAAAGAGTATCTAGTAGATAACAAGAATGAAACAAGAATGACATCGATAACCAGATATCAGTATCCCAAGATGTCAAAGTGAACAATTAAAAATTCAGAGGAAAACCCTCCAATTTGCACGATTTATCCATTGAGCAATGAAGTTGACCAAGTCACTTTTTTATTGATGTAATACAGTTCTTGTTCTAAACAACCACTTCAGAACTAATCCCATACTTTGATCCCTCTCATACACTAGACTAGAGTTACTCTCTCTCTCTCTCTCTCTCTCTCTCTCTCTCTCTCTCTCTCTCTCTCTCTTTCCCTAATTCTAGGATGGAACTGTTTTCGCCAAAGGGAGACGTTGTTCTATACTTCACGCGAAACTAAACGTAAAACTTTGTAAGTGGCGTCAAGTATGTTTGGATTCAGTAAGAGGAAATCATGTAATTGCTATGACATAACGTCATCCTGTAAATATCCGGCATTTTATTTAGATTCTATGATTTTATATAACTTTCATCAACCCCTTTATCACCCTCCCCTCTACTTGCAGCCCCTATTTCTCTACATCTCTCTCCTTCTCATCTCTACATTCTGCTGCCTCTTCCCAATTCCCATACTCATCTGCACCGTTCCCTTTAGAAAACTGATCCTTTTTCTCAGCTCCTTTCCCCATCAAATCTTTCTTGAACACCTCGAAGAAGCCCCAGCTTATCCCATGCCACCAAAACAGCCAAACACTTACTACCACAATCCATCCAAATGAACATCGTCATGCGCATTTCTCAACTGTGTTGCCATCGCAGTTCCACCTTCTTCCCTGTTCACTCTTATGTTAGCATCCTAATCTACTCCTCTGTTTGAACTATCTCAGTTTTATCCTCTTCCCTCTATAGCAGGGGTTCCCAACCGTTTTGCTCTCCTGTAACCCTTGGTCATTTTTATTAAATCCTGTTTACCACTAAAAATTGAGGATGAAAAAGAAAAACAATAAAACTGATACTGTGATATAATAATAAAATCTGTTTGTGTAGACTGCAAAAGAATATTAATGGTAATAACTTCAGTATACTAAATAGATAATTAATGAAATATTTGTATGCATCATACACATACATATTTCTTTATGATTATCCAGAGCATTAATAAACTAAGCTCACAAGCCCCACGTATATGTAATTCTAAGTATTATGATGCAACACATTTTTTCAGGCTCGGTACGGGTACAGATTACAGTTGCAGGAAGTTCCATAATAGTGAAAAAGAAATGGTATTCACAATACTCCTGAAATAACTGAAGTAAAAGCTTTGCTTACTAAAATGATGAAATAACAGAAAAAAAAGGACACGCCATTGTGCAATCTCATTGCAGATTACATCATGATTTGCGCAGAACTGGCTAGTCTCTCAGATCCAGTGTGCCCCCTGGAGAGTTCAAATATACCACTGGGTGTACATGTATACCCCAGGTTGGGAACCCCGGCTCTATATTATCAGGATCTTCACTCACCTAAACTTGAAGCCCAGACTGCCGGAGAGGATTCCATTTCACACCATTGTAATGTCAAAAAAAAAAAAACTTCTTACTCTGCGAGAAAATATTGGAGGCTTAGTATCAAGCACTGAAGGATTTTCCATTTTTTAAAAGATGATTGTAATAATGGAAAACATCTTTTTGATGTAGATGGAAGTCACTATGTTGTCTTACAAAAAAATTCTGTTAATTTCCTAGTCCCTATGCTGCCTTAAAAAACTATTCAGCAAAGCTCCTAGTCACCATGTATGTTGTGCCAGAAAAACAAAATGTACAGTAAAGCTCCCGTTCACTAAGCTGGCTCTCAAAAGAAAAAAGAAAACAAAAAAGTCCCGTAAATCTCCCAGTCCAAGATGTTAGACTCAACACGTTCAATTCGTGAAGAGTTGGCATGATCCCATGTAAATTGAGCTAAAAATAAACCATTCTTCACCGTTATGTGGCCCATATTCTATTAAATGTAGCCATTTAAGATGGCACTGGGAGTGCCAGGTGCTTTTAATGGCCCCCCCCACAAAAAAAAAAGGAAAGGTACATAATTTTAGTCGAGCTAGAATGAAAGCCATGACAATACTTAACAAGCAGGGCAACAACGAATGCATCAAACATAATATAACAACGCATGTCAATAGGACTTCAGCTTAATCGCAATCACGGAGTCTATGTTTAGATAATGGTTATCCAATCTTCGGTTACATAAATAATCCGGGCAATATTGCTAGTTGTTCCTCGCCCTCATGGAATCTAATCCGTGGAATTGTCTCCTTTGTTGCATTTAAACCATTGTTAATTAAAACAAGTTATACAAGTTTCTGGATATACTGTTAAATAAACCAAGATGCTATACCATCGGTTATTTCAACAACCCGAATGCACAGGACTATTTTAACTTTTTCTGGCCTCTTGTATTCAACTCAAAAGCGAGATATCACATCATTCCTTTCAGCAACTTATAAATACTGATTGGATCTCCTTACGGAGAGACCTTGACGAAGCAGTTCCCTATTTATAGAGTAGCGGGATCTCTCTCTCTCTCTCTCTCTCTCTCTCTCTCTCTACACTAGAAAAATTTCTCCTACGTCTAAATACATTTTTTTCTTATTCTAAGTCTTCATACATTTCCCTTATCCCGATGGCGTGCGATACTCGTGGGCTGGTGTATACTATGAGTAGAGGTTCCCCCGACCAGAAAATCCCAACAGGATTTCAGTGAAGGCTCTTCGTGTATGCAGGAACTGATGCTAATCATCATTAGGAGGGACTCGAGCCCTTGCAGTCCGACTATATATGATTGGGAAAGACACTTGTTAGCGTATTTACGGACCGCGAATTGACTTTATAAATAACGAATGCCATGACTAAAAATAATAAAGTTACCAGACATGTATCCCATGATCAGTTGTTTGCATGCAGCTTGTTTTCAAGATGATAAAATGAAAGAAACTCTGGATATGATGGTAACGTCGAGCGTGTTTGACAATGGATATCTTTTGAAAAGGTGTCTTTATAATTTCTTTGATTACAAATGTATCATTCTGTTTGGATAAAGTTTGTCTTCACGTAATTGTTACAAACCGTACGATTTACATAGAATATCCCTTGCAAAATATGTCTTACTTAAAAAGTTAAAATATCTGAATAAATAATAGAACATTTTTATATTTATTTTACCAAAACTAGCAAACAAAATAAATTACACCCAGGCTCTTTTTCGTACAAGGAGCAAGGCAATCTATTTCTATTATATCAAGCAAAAACCGTGACAGGTTCCATGCTTGCAAGCAAGGTGAGAGACATCTGATTTACATGGACTTAAAATGTTACGCTTAAGACATCTTGCGTACAAAGTGAAATTAACTTTTTCGCAATTCCTTTACCTACGGGAGACGGAGGAAGTGGCTGCATTAGTAACTATAAATAAAAATAAAGGAGAGAAGAGAT
>NC_087200.1:41015349-41050349 GCF_015104395.2 Macrobrachium nipponense
ATATTGACAAACCGGCCAATAAAGCAGTTGAATTTAACATCAGATTTCCTAGTCATGGTGTTGAATCACATCATTTTCATCGTCATTTTAGTGACTTCCTCTAAGACACTGCTTTCTGGTCAGTTTTCTCTGTCTGTGTGCTATGTTGAGAAAAAGGGAAAGGGGAAAAAGATATTCTCGCGTACGTTTACACCTACTCCAAGATTCTGAAGTTTAAAATTAAGTGCCCTATGATTTACTAAATCGAATACAGCTAAACATCTATTTGAATTACTCGAAACTTAATCCTTATTAAGGTTCTTTTGCAAATAGCATATCAAATCCAAAGGTGCATAGCTGGTGCGTAACTGCTTCCTATATGTACTACATGGCGATTGGATAACAATCTTCTTGCTTCCGTGTTCTTGTTTACTGGCTTAAAAACATGTTATTTTTTCTGGAACTTGGTGAGCACAGGGAGAACAGAAAGTGACCAGCAGTTAGTGCAGTCTGCAGATAAGTCCCTCTGGAACAGGCACTTTACCACTAAGCTTGCTTTTATCCGCCAAGATACTACATCGACATAAAGATCTATAGTCTACTGATCTTGAGAGACAACTCAGTAAAAACATTTTTACGAAACATCAGAAAGAAACAGATAGGATCTTCTCCTCTCCAGCTATCAAGATTATCAATAATTTTCCTAACAACCATAGAGTGAAGTAGGTTCAGAATGACAAGTATCAGCCTTTTCCTTAGGGACGGTAACCAATGATATTTGCCTATATCTCATACCTTACGTCACAAGTGTAATATAAGCGCTGGATTCGAGCCAAATCAGCAGCATTGATTAATTTTTCGGAGCTCGGAGATAATGATCTTCGCTAAATCACTGTAAGTCCTGTTGACCAATTCCAAGAAAAATTTTGAAACCCATAAAGTTCAGATAATCGTTGAAGGGGAGAGAGAGAGAGAGAGAGAGAGAGAGAGAGAGAGAGAGAGAGAGAGAGAGAGAGAGAGATTCACCCATTATTAAGAAGGTGTATGTAGTGTATTAGGCAAATCATAAGCAAACATCCCCATAGGGAGTTACTGCCGTCAGTCCACCTCATGCGGTGCACTGTAGGTATTACTTAAGGTTCTTTGCAGACACCTAGCTGCAACCCCTTTCGTTCCTTTTACTGAACCTCCTTCCATATTCTCTTTCTTCCATCTTACTTTCCACCCTCTCTTAACATATATGTAGCATTATGTTACTGTTCAGCGCATTATTTTAACGTGCATAAATTAGTTAAATGTATTGTAATGAGGCTGAGCTTGTCTCCTTATCGAATTGTTATATAAAAGGCAATATAATATATTCATATAAAGGCAAATATACCTTCAGCGCAACATATTGACCTTGAAATGTCATTCATAAGATAAAATAATTATTAAAACCATTCATTAGTTCACCAGGACCTGTCTGCTTTACATAAACCATGATATATAACATTCCTTTATCGCTCGTTCTGAATCAATTTTCTGACGCAATCCAAAGCACCTTTGAGAATTCTGCAGTCAATAAACCTTTTCAGCCAAAAGGATTTCAAGCAATTAATGATGCTTGTTTATAGATTGTTAACGGGTTGGGCTTCTTCGCAAATAACAAAGGATTTTTTGGTTTTCACACAAAGGGAGGACGTGGAGTGAGAGGTCCATTGTATTTGGAGGCCATTACAAAGCAACTAAGGTTCCTTAATTCATCCCAATAACATTTACCTTGAATTTGCGAAGCGTTTTGCGAAAAAGAGTTGGAAACGAGCTCCTTTGTGAAGCGTCTGGGATCTTTGAAAATCTGCAAAGGTCAAGGAATGATGAATGAGAACTTTTTCCAACTATCCAGAGAAGAGTGGTGGGCGTTCGGCCATAGCTTTTTTCCATTCTGTTTAAGACTAATAGGCTGATAGATAGCTAAATCAAATAGTTTCATTCTTTTCAATGATTTTTTCCTCTATTCCTAAATGGGACGAACGACGACTATCGGACTGTTATCATATTAATCACCATTCAGGTCAGCTGTGATAGTTGAATAAAGAAAATGTACCCTGATTCTTCTTTGTTTAGGTATGGGTGTTATGCTTACATCGCGCAGAGAGAGAGAGAGAGAGAGAGAGAGAGAGAGAGAGAGAATTTATAGAATAACCAGTAATAATTTTGTGGGATGTGTATCCTCATATGAGTTCGTTCATCAGATGAGTTCAGTTGGTATGTGAACTGTCTCATTTTGGAAATGATCTGATGTGCTGTGTCTGTAGGGTTGAATCGCAGAACTGAATATCTTTACTAAAATATATAATGATGGAGATAGTTCCTCAGATTAGTGGCGATACGTGCAAAGAATACGACAAGAGGAAATAATTGCAAAAGCAACTCAATCTTTGTATAAAAATATTGTAATTTGGGGTAACAATATCTTAGAATATTTCATTCTTTTGTATAGAAGGGGATGCATTTAAACTGAAGTATGTCTGAAAAGCATTAAAGTTTATGAAAAAATCCTTTTTTTTTTTATTTATATGGCACTCTTACCTTCGTTCTCTTTGGCTACAGTTTGTTAGTTAGCAGGGTCATTTCAGAGCAGCAGTCTATAACACTGAAAGTATGGTACTGATGTCTTTTTGTTATTGCTTTGAACTATTTATGATATGATGTATAGTTCATCAATTTTGTAGATACTTTCAGTTGCATCTTTAGCCTTAGTAGGTGGACCGAGTATAGTCTGACTTTGAGTCCTTAATGATAACGATAAGTTGTAGCATCCAATAAATGTCTTTTGTTTCACCGACAGCTACTGAAGACTTCCTTTTAACTGTAATTTTCTCTTACAACACTAGTGCTTCCATATTTTTTTTCTTTTTGCAAATGATAAAAGCCAAAATCCCTCGGCAAGTCGACTCGTCTATGATGATAACAATGCCCTTGAACTGTAATAAGGTAGCTCATGGGTGTCGTCAATTCGGGTTATGTCTTGGGAACCTTTGATCAGTGCCTCTCGTAATGCATTTGAGCAATTACATTGCAGCCGTCCAGTGTACAAAGGCACTGGAAAATATTGGTGGCCATATTAGCCTATGATTTATTATATTCTTAACTCTATCGCTCTAACTCCCACTCTTCTCTTCCAAAGGGAGTTCGTGAGCAGTTGTCAATCCCCTTATTCATTCGGCCGTCCACACGGGCGAGCTTTGCACAGATGCAGCGGGAAAAGTTCTGACTTTCCCCGCTTCTGACGTCACATTCGGACCTTATTATAGTTAGAGCTTTGATGATGATGAAATTTGGTAAGGAAAACGCAATTACTAAACTTTTCAGATCCGATGTGGTATCGTTTTTCCGGGTGTATCTTCAAGGCTTTTAGTCTGTCAGTTATGACATTCTAGCAAATTGTTTACAACACCCCGCCGTAATTTATAATGTTATAGGCGTCAGTCATACTTTAGGAATTTACTCTAATGACTTTAAACTGTAGTCAGTGAGAACCCAAAACCTGAGCAGAAGTTCAGATAAGTCGACTTAGCCCCTACCCCTTTATTAGTGCCCTCCTTCCCCATCAACAAACTGGCACCATCCCCCTCGTACACCCATCCTTCTATCACCTCTCCCCCCTACCAGTCCCTCTCTTCCCCTTCCAGTTCTCTCTCTCTCTCTCTCTCTCTCTCTCAGTTGCACATTGGGAGACAAAGTCTAGCACAGTTATCCTATAGTAATTTAGTTTCATAGTTTAATAATAGAAATGTTGGGTGTAGTAATGAATTGATGGTTAATGGCCATGACTCTTTTGGCTAGGTTGGCAGTTTTGAATATAGTGCTTGAACAATATACTATAAATGTTCAATGGCATGCGATCCCAGAAAGTGGTTTGTCGCTGGGTACTGAATGTGCGCTACAATCATGCTGTTCATGGCCAGTTTGCTTAGATCCGCAGATGGGTGCAAACGTGTGATTGCTCTCCGAATTTTTCATATGTTCAACCAAGAGTGGAAAGCTGGTGCACTGAAAATGAGTCTTAACAGGTAGTTATTACCCATAACTCTTTTCATATATAGCCTTATGCACTAAATTACACAACAATGACCTATTTAATGAAATTATAGTGATAATTAAGAAATCGGTTCTTTCCCCTAGACTACTTTACGTTTCTGTCTTCCCAGCGATGACGATTAAAATGAAATCTACGAATTCTTGTGAGTATTATTATCCATTAATTCTATAATATTTTTTTTTATTTTACAGTTTTACTGTCACCATCTAATATCAGAATAATTGTGCTCATTGCCAAATCTATCTCATCACATTATACGAACAATCGAACAACATGCGCAGAAATATGACCATACACGTAGTTACAGTCCAAGATCATATTTCCTACGACAATTCTTAGGCAACACAGTAGGATCAGGTTGAACATCATAGTGGAACTCAGTAGCAAAAACCACTCGACCTATTGTTGGGATATACACATTTGAGTTATAATGGGGCAAAATCATGCGATATAACAATGTACAATGTATGTGCTTATATTTTCCAGTGTGTTTGCATCTAATTCAGACGAGAGAGAGAGAGAGAGAGAGAGAGAGAACGGGCTGGGTAAATGGAGAGGAAGAGAAAGGGGTGGGAGGGGGTGAGAGGTGATAGAAGGATGGGTGTGTAAGGGGGATTTGGGGGAGTTTGTTGGTGGAGGAAGGAGGGAACTGATGAATGGGAGGGGGATAAGTTAACTTATCTGAACCTTTGCTCAAGTGTTTGGGTTCTCACTAACTACAACTTTAAACCATAAGAGTAAATTCCTAAAGTATATAAATTTGATTAACGCCTACAACATTATAAATATGACTGGGTGTAGTAAACATTGTGTTAGTATGTCATAACTGTCCGACTAAAAGCCTTGAAGATACTCCCGAAAAACGATGCCAAATCGGGTCTGAAATAGTTAGTAGATAATGACTAGGATGTTGAAAATTTATTACCCAAAGGAAACGAGGCTTTCTAAATATGGCTCCCTCAAGTATACATATAAACTTGAGTACAATAAGAGTCTGCATATTGTACTAACGCATAGACTAACATGCAGGGTTTATTTGTCATATACATACTTCAGTGTTTTACACATTTACAGATATAGCAGTTCCTCATAATAAAGTTGTTCCGTGAACCATGTTTCGTGTACTTTTTTTCCTTTTTATTTTTTACAATCCCGGATTTCATCAATGTTAATATTCCTTTGCTGGCGCAGCACGAAGACGGCCAACCTGAAGTAACAATATTGTTTAACTGCGCAGAGAACACGATAAATAACAATTTAAAAAAGAACATAATATACAGGATGCTGCAACAAAAGATAATTCAGAAACCTGCCTCCCATCTCATCATAAACTATTATATGAGCTTGCAAAATGTTCACTGATGGTTCAGTGACTCCGAGTGCTCGTTAGCCAGGATTTGCGAACCCCTTCTGTCAATCACGTAACTCACATAAAGTGTTCAAAACTGAGGCATGGCGAGCTGGGAGTCTCGAATCGAGTTTTAGAATAGAAATCACGATAAACCACGAAAAAATTGGAGGAAGTAAACTATAGTTCTGCAAAAAGAATGAAATCATTTTTTTTTTCAATTTGCCAAAAGTACAGCATTTACTTTTGAATATCATTTATATTCTCTTCATCACTAATGTGTGTATTCATTCTTCGAAATTTATTGAATATTTTGTGTCGTCACACACAAGTATTTTATATTTTATACTTGGAAATAAACAAATTTGCATTTCATCAAGGATGAAGAGGCTGTTTGGTCAGATCAGGAAAACTGACACCTTTCTGATTCGCCCAATCTAAAAGGATGCTGAGGATACAGATACACTACACCATATACATACATGCAAAAAAATTCCACCTCGGTTCACATATATATAAATATATTAATTCCGAGGTAGAGCGAATTGGACATTAAAGGACAGTTGTAGCCTAATGAGAGTGTAAATGAATGACGGTGATGTGATAATATTCATCATTTGTATCTGCAACCAATATATATATATATATATATATATATATATATATATATATATATATATATATATATATATATATATATATATATATATTTATATGTGTGTGTGTGTGTATGTGTGTGTGTGTGTGTGTGTGTGTGTGTATTGGTCGCATACACACATATGATATCACATCTCAGTATATGAAAATATTTTCCCCTCAAAATTTCAAGGGTTTGAGACTTCACTTATCATTAGTGAAAACTTTTATGATATCTCAAGATATTAGTGATTTCTCGGTTTCACTATCATTCAGATGATTAAACTATGCCATATATATTTCGATAATTTTACCATAATCTGTGAATTTAAGCCCAATGTCAAGAATAATTCTGGACAAGATAAAGGGCTCCATAAGCCGTGCAGTTTTGAGATAGAAACCTTCATAGGCTTCGAATTTCAACAAAATAAGAGATGGAAAATATTTTGGGTTCGAGGGCGATATACATACATACATTCATACATACATACACACACACACACACACACACACACATATATATATATATATATATATATATATATATATATATATATATATATATATATATATATATATATATTTACGTCTTGACAGCCTTGTAGTCAAGAACGTAAAGGGAAAAGAGGAAAAAAATGGAGTGCTTATGACTTACCTTAGATAATTGTTAAGGGGGGTACAAGGTCGCTGTGGAAACTCAGCTGATTAATCTAAATTACATTTATTTACAAGAAAACAATGAATGGACTGAGATAAAGACAAGACATATAGGCCACGTGGGAAGAGCGCCGGGTGCTGCCGGTCTTACTCTATTCATTCACTCTATGATGAAATGGCCGAATTCAACAATTAATGTCAGGCTGGTTTTCAAATTTATGATCTAGCGGTAAGACAGCGCTTGCAAGGAGACGGAGCACGGAATCAGCAGGGGCAATCTAGATATGAATTCCCAAATTACACACAAAATAAAACAAAGACTTCTTGCACAATATTACTGCTAATGCACTATGGAGGGTGTTTATCTTTAATCACACACAAGGAGAGGAACTTTAGTGCTTAAATGAAATGCTCAATGAAGATCTTAATCTTGAACAGGTCACAGGAGTTGCACGTACTACTAGGGTGGACAAAGGACGCTTGTTAGAGTGAGAAAATGGAAATTTGAAAAGGGAAATAGTAAGATTCATCTTGGAGAAATAGGGCTGGAAGACGAACAAAGGGCTGACAACAAGTCAGAGGCGAACAAATCTGTTTGCTATAGTATTTGGAGTCGACTGAGGACGAATCAGGGCATATGCAGGGGACCTCGGTACAAGCAATGCCTGCATCATTGTCTGGAAAGATGCAAAAACACAGCCAGCAGAGTTGTGGGAAAAGAGGTCTTAAAGCTAGGACTACCTAAAGCCTACCGAGCAGCCCATATAACTCCTACGACCTGCCCTTCTTACCCTACACTAGGCCTCTAGTCATTAACGGCTTATTTGCCCCCATATTTGGGGCAGTCGGACATGCCGATCCCCCAAATTCGTCAAAGAGGAGGTAAAAAGGGCTGCTCTTCTAGCAAGAGTTTTGGGAAGTAATTAATCCTAAATTACCCTACTTTTATGGTCTTCCCAAAACTCACAAAGACAATCTTCCATTCAGACCCATCGTTTCATGCGCTGGAGCTTTCAATTACAAAATTTCTAAATGGTTAGCTGGCCTCCTTTCTCCTTTTTTAGGCACTTTTTCTCCCAGTCACATCAAACATTCGGAAGACTTTTGTCACAAATTCAGAGAAGCACATATACCACTTCACAACATAAAACTTTTAAGCCTTGACGTAGACTCCCTATTCACAAAAGTACCAGTACAGGACGTTCTTCAGTTTTTAAGGGAAAAATTATCCCCCTATTCAGATCATTTCCCTTTGGCACTTGACAAAATAATAAAGTTAGTTGAATTATGTGCATCTAATAACGTATTTTCATTCGGGGAATCATTCTACAAGCAAAAATTCGGGTGTAATATGGGTAGTCCTTTAAGTCCTATTTTAGCCAATCTGTACATGGAATACTTTGAAACTACAGTAATAAATGCAATAAAACCCAAAAACATGCTGTGGATGAGATACGTGGATGACGTACTAACATTTTGGGATAATAAGTGGGGTAATTTTAATGAATTCCTCTCAAAATTAAACGCATTAGTGCCCAGCATCAAATTTAAAGTTGAATGGGAAACAGACAACAAAATTCCTTTTCTTGATGTTTTAATAATCAGAGACACGACAGAATACAAATTTACCATATACAGAAAACCAACGTTCTCACTTTCATATATTCACTACTTTAGCTATCATGACAATACTATCAAGATAGGTGTAGCTAGCAACCTATTCTTAAGAGCCTTACGAATTTGTTCCCCAGATTTCCTGGAAAAAGAATTTGAACTAATTCGCAAGCAACTTTCATCTTTAAAGTATCCTAACCATATAATTGAGAAAGCAATTCAAAAAGCAAACGTAATTTTCTACCGACCCCCTAAAGACAAGACCAGAGACACACCCAACAATAAAATAAAAATTCCCCACCTGGAGACGATTAAGAGAGTAACTCACACCCTTGGGAAATCCAACCCTTTTGCATTTACCTACCCCAAATACCTTAGCCAAATCCCTGATTAACGTCCAACAAAAGACATCGCCCAAAGACTCTGGGGTATATGAGATCCCATGCCAGGACTGTGACCAATCTTACATCGGATTTACAGGTAAATCACTTCCCCAGAGATTAATACAACACAAACGGTCAGTTAGGTATGGACAACAGAACTCGGCTATTTTCAACCATATAAATGAACATAACCATTGAATAAACTGGAATATGTCACGTGTAATTTATAGCAGCAATTGCCGGTACAAGAGTCAAATGATGGAATCGGCCTTAATAAAAGAGAAGCAGGTAATGAACATCTCAAAAGGGAATTGGACATCGGACATCGTCGACGCAGTGTTCATTCAACCAACGCTTAAGAAGATTAAAGGAAGATTATCAGCGGGGGTGACCTAAATTGGCTTACTTGTGGACGAATCTCTTGGTATAAATACCCCTTTTCTGTAAACTTTTCTCATTCATATACCTGAAGAGAGAGACAGCAGTCTCTGAAATATAGTACTTTTCTCTCTACATTTTGGTGTTTTTATGGGCTCCTTTTATTAATATATATATATATATATAGACATATATATAATATATATATATATATATATATATATATATATATATATATAATATATATATATATATATATATATATATATATGTATATATATATATATATATATATATATATATATATATATATATATATATATATATATAATATATATATATATATATATATATATATATATATATATATATATATATATATATATATATATATATGTGTGTGTGTGTGTGTGTGTGTGTGTGTGCATATATTATATCATTTGTGTGTGTGTATTAGACCAAAATATTCTTAAGACTCTTCCCTTTTATAAATGGAGCTTGTCGACCTTATCAAGTTACAGGTAAACGGAATATCAAGGAAAATAATGCTCTAATCACAAAGAAACATAGCAAAGGCATGGCAGTGCGCTAAAGAGTCTTGTAGTGCTTGTGTTTCCTTTGATGAAATTCTACCTAGGAGAGACATAAAAGAGAACCTAGCAGAGTTCACGCATTTAGAAATAATATACTTGAAAGCTAAACTGAGAAAAACGAACATTTACCGAAGGAAAACCTGCGTTAGCATTCTAAAGAGAATTTAGGTCACAGACAAACAGGTAATAAGACACCATGATTAAATATTTCTCAGTCTTGGAACGACGACAACAAGACCTCGTGATTAACATATTTTCTATTCTTGGGAAATCATGGATGATGTGTTAGAAGTTTTCTTATCTAAAATGACCTAGAGAGAGTTAGTAGAAGGAAATGAAAGACTCTGCCATGCAGCCAGGTGTAAGATATTCAATACTTGGATTATTAAATTAAGGTGAACAGGCTACAAGGAGAAAGTCTTTTATATCATACATGATCTCTTTCGATGGTATATAATTATCTCTCTTGATGAAAGATGATGAAGTATTTGCTTGCTAAAGGTACTTCATCTTAAATGTAAGTTTTATGAAAACTGTTTTAATCCTACTCTGGGGGTAAATTTATCCAGTTTTGATCCTGGTTATAGCGTCACTGTAACCTGCTGTGATCCTATTCACTGAGCCAGCTTATTCTATTGTGATCTTACTTGTGTATCGCCCTCAAGTTATGATCCTACTCATTAAGCCACTTTATCCTGATACGACCCTTTAAGTCCCTGCTCCGCTTGATCCTTTTATAAAGCATCGCACTCACTGAGCTTATTTATTGGATGTTTCACTTCATTATATTAAGATTCCACTCATGCGCTACATTATCCGGTTATAATTCTACTTACTGTTGTTCATCTTACTCTTTGGTCTACTTCATCCTTTTGTGATCCTACTTACTGGTTGGTTGGTTATGATTTAGCTGACTTTGTGCCAGCACGGGCTCTTGCTCCTAGAGCAGCCCGTAAAGTACTGCCTACTGAGTCCTTTTGTCATTTACTATATCCACGGAAAGAATGCCCCTTTTTTCCTACTGGAAAAAAATAATAATAAAGACACGACAACTGAAATGCTAGGTTTTGACAATTGTCAAGATACGGGAACGATTGTCAATGTTTTCTCGTCACTTACATTTTAAAAGGCAGTTGTTTTAAGCACTAGAAGAGCTTGAAGAGGCAGCATTGGTAAAAAGAAAAAAAAAAACTAGCAAAATCAAAACTACTTTAGCATACCGACAGAATCTAGCTAATTAGAGAGGTTCCTAATCTGTATCATGAGGAATTTGCGTCTTCTTTCATAAAGAACCATGGAATATTTCATGGTTCCGATTTTACGAGTTGCATTATTTTTGTTATCTTATAACATAAACTCATGTTCCTGTAAGTATTTATATTAGGTTTTAATAGAATAAATACCACTTCACTTTGATGTGTCAGGAAATAGCAATTTGATAAAAATGTGATGAATGTGTGAAGGATTTTTGCTTTCCTATTCCCTCAATTACGTAGCTGTGTCTTGTGTGTATTTAATGATTTATGAAGCCATGAAGCGATTTGGGAATCAATTATTCACTTTTATCTTGCGTAAAATCATTTTTTCCCGGGAGTAAAGACCAATTCCTCCTTCAATACAGTGTCCACCCGACCCACTATTCCTACAACACATCTTACTACTTAAGCACTTTTTGAAGTTTTCAGATTCAGTTGTACTTTTATGGATAAACTCCCTTACAACGTTTAACCACTTTCCTTATCTCATTTTTTTTTTCTTTTACATTTCGAAGTCCATCATTTTAAACAGATGTTCGTGAATTCATTTATCACTTTTTCTTACTTGCTGTCAATCATCAACTGAAAATCTTTAAGAGCAGACAATAAACCCAAGAAGGCTCCGAAGGGAAATTAGCATTTAGAGAGAAAAAGTATAAAAAGAGGTGATAAATAAATAAGAATGAAGGAATAGAGAATATAAATATTTAGCGAGAAACATATTTTTCATACCGAATACTGGAGAAGTTTACAATTTCCACTATTCCTTTTCTCTACCCCTTTCTAAAACTATCGTTATCAAATACATACGACAGAATATTTCTGCAATATTATCATTGTATAAAGAATATTCCCATAACTTTAGAAACGTCACATTTGTCATAAACATAAAACGGTGTTTGACGCTGCATCAATTTATACGGTTAAGGTTCTCGAATTGTCAAATCATTTTGTTATGAATATATATGTTACGTGGAGATTAGCTCATATCTGGTTTTGGTAAAAGGAAAGTGTTTGTACCAACTGATAAAGGAGATTGATTCCGGAGTTAAGTATCAAAGGGTTGATGTCAACCTGTTCAACTGTAACTAATATCCTTCTTTGAACTGTTATTGTATATTCGTTCTACACAAGGTATAAAGGAGTCATGTTTCACCTTTCTGTTTTCATATTTCTGTACTACAGTACAGCCTTAATCTTGCTCTCTTTGCGCACATATGTATAAAAAAGAATACAGACAGACAGACAGACAGACACACATACACACACACACACTCACACACACACACACACACACACACACACACACACACACATATATATTATATATATATATATTTATATATATATAATATATATATATATATATATATATATATATATATTATATATATTCACATATATATATATATATATATATATATATATATATATATATATATATATATATATATACATATTCATAATATATATATATATATCATATATAGATATATAGTATATATATATATATGCATAAATATATAAATTATATATCTATATATTATATATATATATATATATATATATATAGATACCCTTAATTCATATATATATATATTATATATATATAATCAAATAAAATATATATATATATATTTTATATATATGCATATACATATATATATATATATATATACATATATAATATATATATATATATATATATATACATATATATATATATATATATATATATATATATATATATATATATATATATATGTGTGTGTGTGTGTGTGTGTGTGTGTATATTATATATATATATATATATATATATATATATATATATATATATATATAATATATATATATATATATATATATATACATATATATATATATATATATATATATAAATATACGTGTATACGTATATATATATATATATATATATATATATATATTATATATATATATATATATATTATATATATTGAGACGAAGTGCCAAGTATCTGGTTACTACACTTACCATTCATTAATTGTTACCTCACAACAGCCAGACACCTGAACCTTCATCACAGAAACTAAACAACTGAATACTCTAAAGGCAACAGTGATCCCTTAAAAACTTACCAGTAATGCAGAAAATCAGACTAAGTTCATCAAAACGGGTGTGAGGTAATCTTGTAAGTAATTAAATTAATCAAAGGGCATCACTCCATCAACAACTTTAAAAGTTTCAGTATTTCCCTGATTTCAGAAGTCTAAGTACTTCCCTGGTTCTAACTCACTTCAAGTAAATTGAAGGAAAACAGATCAATTACCACTCAATCTTTCTACCTTATATAAACATAATCATACTGGTGAATAGAAACACTTATAAAAATTTAAAATACAAAAATTTATTATTAAATTCAAAATTTATAAGTGGAATTCACAATAGCAGGGAAAACACATATATCCTCTCTTTGACTGTATAAAATGTAATATATAGAGCTTTGCAACATTTTTCAGGTTCCTTAGCTGGGATGTCTTGAAATGTGAGTTCAGATTTCGCATAACATAATGTAAAAGTATGTAACGTAGAATGTAGGGAAAGAGAGAGATTATCTTTGTCCATTCAAAGCTAGAGTTGTTTATGTCAGTGCCTTGACCTAATATATATATACATATATATATATATATATATATATATATATATATATATATATATATATATATATATATATTTATATATATATATATATATTAATATATATGTATATATATATATATATATATATATATATATATATAACAAGATATAAATCTCGTCATTCTATTTTAAAAGGTAGCGATGGACCAAAGCATCCAAAGGCAATTGGTAACACACTCTCTCTCTCTCTCTCTCTCTCTCTCTCTCTCTCTCTCTCAATCGATCGATCGATCGATCGAGATTCCCAATTAATCTCTCTCTCTCTCTCTCTCTCTCTCGATACACCTCCCCCCTCCATTATCTAAGGTCATTAAATCAGACACAGAGCTTACAAAAATATGCACTTATTTAAAAGTAAAGTATTAACTAAATTAACTCAGGTTCTTAACAGAATGATTAAATGAAATATTAAACTGGAACTCGAAGTCCAAAGAACTCAGATAACCCTCGGTAATCAATCAAATAACTAGCATTAGTTTAACCATAACATCAGGCACAGTCAAAATAGTCAGTACACCATAGTAATTAAGTTAGTTCCCATTTCTCTAGATCAATCCCCCTTCTCCAGATCAATTCCCCTTGTCCAGAATCGCCTGTTAGCAGACAGAAGAACACCCCGGTGAGCATAAGAGTATAATCAAAAGATCATATAAAAGGAACATCTCTGAAATAAATATTCAAATACAATCCAGCCACACTTTGGCCAAAATAAAAAGTTCTTACCCATGCAACACAATATGCATTATCACTCAATCAACAAAGACACTCTTCGAAGAAGCCATCCTGGCTCCTTGCCTCTCTTGCACAGATATCCCCTTCATTGTTACTTAACACTCTCATATGTAGGGGGAAAAGGCTCGCACGTATGCACGAACTCACACCCATTGTCTACGTCCATGAACTGCTTGTAACCAGTTTCAAAGTCACCTCTGCAATTGCCTGTAGCAACAGGACTTGCACAAATCTGCACACATAGCAAAAAGACACATCAGCATTCCCAAAGCTCATCACCTCGAACACTGTCTCTAAATGATGACTCCACATTCTAAGAAATGTTACAGCTAATCACATTACAATGATATTTAAAATATATCATAGCAAAACCCTCTTTTATGTAACAGATTGCTCGGCCACCTCTAATGCTAGCACCAGCCTAGCCACAGCTCACATAAAACAGCTTATAAGTATAAAATACACATTGGCCGGCCCATTAAACACTGATAAAAATAACTGCACATCTCTGGCAGCACAATGTCTATCACACACTATTTCGAACAGCTTGCATATGGGCTATAATAACAATTTGTTGTAGAAAAACATTCCTTCATCTTGAACTTTCTCATGCTCCTATGCATGTGATTGGTCTGCAACTGTACAGACACATGAAACACACTGTAGAAAGGCGAAACGCCCCCCCCCCCCCATGGAAGACAACTGGCAATTTCCATAGTCCAAAAGCGCTGTAAAACCCTGTAGACTCGTAGAAATTCTTGCATGTGGGCAAACATCAGCAGGATACAAAAAGTTGATGGACATCTTGCTGAAGGCATAGGGGAACGATGTTTATGGTGTTTATTATGTTAGTCATGTCATCGGTCAATTAAAGACGAATTAACCCCAGACATACATCTGTCAAATAATGACCCCAAAAATTTCAGGAAAATACTAACTGAACGTCTTCCAACTAACCCCATTAATATGGCCACTGAACTAATTTCCAACTACAACTCGTGAAGGAACTCCATAAGATCACTAAATCACAAATCACTATCATAACCCGGTAAAGAAAATACCAAATTCTCCAATAACATTAAAAAAAAAGGCTTGCCAAATTCACACACTAGCACACACACCCCAAACTCACAAAACTCCACAGACTACTGTCATTACACATTTCAAACTCACAAATTCTCACAAGAAAAAAAAAATGTGTTACAAACCCAGCCCCACATTATCACCAAAAATATTCTCTCCTGCTCTGATATTTCAGTAACCCACAAAATCAGTAAGAAGTCTTTACTGTCTAACAGCAAAACTCCTTTTAATGCTTATATAGTTAACCTCCATGAAATATAATGCTAAACACCCATCTATGTAATTCACAAACCCCGACAAATCATATCTCCTGTCTAAAATAGAAATGCTATGTAAGCTCAACCCCAATTACATCTCTCGTAGGAGAAAAAAAAAGAAAAAAAATAATAGCAGTAATAAGTTAACTTTCCCCATCACAAAGCACATAATATATATAATATACATAATCCAACTTTTTCCCCACTAAATGCAATATGTATCGTTACGGAATTTGCCATCGCAACAATTTCATCAATCGGAAAAGACTGGAAACAACCCCCTTACGTAGATACATCTCCGTAGAATGCCATAGTCAACAGAGAATAGTGCAAAACTCTGAGTAATCAACACTGAAGGAAAAGAGTCAGCAACTGGACTCATCACGGCATTATCAGCAAAAATCCACCTGTGAACACGTCAGGTGCTCGAACTGCAGTATAGATTTGTCTAGTCGGACTTGCAACTTCAGAAAACCAGGATTCTCCAAAAAATTCCATACTGACACCATATAAGCACACCAGGCAATATAAGTAGTCCCCTCCATTTCGCCAATAACCCCATATCACCATATTCCCTTCTATTTCACCAATAACCACATACAAAATAAAAACAAGTCTCCAAAAAAAATATTATATCTCCAAGCAGGGTAATAAAAATAAAAAGAATCTCCGTCCCCGAAAAAACCACTCAAAGCATCTAGCTGATACACTCAAAAATATTACCACATGTTTCCTCTCCCAAGGGTTTCCATTTGCACCAAAAAACGGCTGCAAAAGTAATTGAACTAAACATAGCTCTCATCACCATGGGCCTAAACTATGGATTATCTCCAACAAAATAAAATATAACATGGGCAAAATATTATATCTCCAATTCTCCAGTAAAATAACCTCGAAAAACCTCTCTAAGGAGCTCAATGTTACAGTTAAAAACTGTAAACTCTCTGTTTAGCACATCTGCTGAAAAGGGCAAAAACTTGGCAAATAAAATTGCCCAGGAAACTCTAAAAAGAAAAAAAATCATCAGTGTGCCATAACTCATTACAGCAAATCTCCAAATCCAAAGTGTCTAGACACTTTGGATTTGGAGATTTGCTGTAATGAGTTATGGCACACTGACTTCCCCATATTCACTATGGCACAAGCCACCAGAAACTTAATCAAATTTCCTATCTCTGGCAAAGTTGTAACAAACACAATTGTGTGAGAGGACAACAATTTCTGGAAAACAACTATCAAAAAAAAAATTTAGTGCCATTATGTAAACATGCAAAAATGCAAAAGAATTCTCCCCCAAATCGCTCTGCAGCCTCAAACAGCTGAAATTATAAACACATTCCCGAACAATGACTCCAAGTCATGAACTGAGATATTAAAAAAAAATCTACACAAACTGCTCGAAGAGAGAAATCAATTCAAATTCGCCCATGATAAAAAAACTTACGTCAGCGATGGGTAACGTCTAAAAGGGGGAAAGAAAAAATCAATGGCACTATTAACTGTTCCTGTGACACCTGTAACATCTGTGACTCACGTAGACTTCAAGCAATTATCTGCTGAACCCTTAGTATCATTACAAGCACCCATGTTAGCATCATTATCACCAATATTAGTATCACAACTCGCCAATATCACCAAAATTAGTACTCACCAGTATCACTAAATCCACCAAAATTCACCAGAATTCACCAGAATTCACCCAAATTCAGTAAAATTTTTATCACCACCCATAAATCATTGTCACATCCACCAAAAATTATTGTCACCATGAACTCCCATAGAATCCCCATAAATATCTCCAGTAATAATAATTTTCCACAGTAATTCTCTGTAAAATTTCCCGTACTAATTCTCCATAATAATTCTCTGTAAATATCTCCATTATCACCAGTAAAGGCTTTAATATTGCCATTCCCCAGCATTCATCACCATTGCCACACACCCATAACTCCAATATCACCACCATTCACCACCAGGTACAACCCCATTACCACTCCTTGGTATCATCATCATTTAGCAGCACCAGGACCCCATTCACCACCAATGGCATCACCATTTGACATCACCAATGACACATCACCATTCTAAAATAGTCTCCATATCCCAAACATATCCCCATTATTAAATAATCTCTGTATCCCCAGTTATAACTATGCCCTCTATCATGTAAAAGCCTTCTCCAAAGCATAAGGAAAACTTGCACCACATTCATATGCATTTCATTTCATTTTCTCTTCACTCAAAAGAAAGAAAAAAAATCTTTCTAAAAGAAACCCTATGGGCATCTCACATCATCACTCGTGGCTATCAGCTAATGTGGCATTGAACTATGTCGTCAAGGACTCAAAAGGATGGCAATTAAATTTTCTATCAATGCCAAACTGACCCCCATTACCCCAGCACAAAGAAAAAACAAGGAAGTTCACCCTCCCGTTGGAACAACCCCATGGAAGGATCCCACTAGCCTCCCTTTCACTGGCTCATGTATACGCTGAGTGCGTATACATGAGCGACCGCTGTCTCTGAGGGGCATAAAATGCAACCCAAGCACCCCCAAGAACACAAATTTCATATATGAAATTCTTCACTAGTATACATGTGTCAAAACCAAGATGAATGCGTCTTCTTTGACACATGCCAAGAAAAAACACATCATGTTCTGCTCCTATGGGAAAAAAATGGTGCTCTGAACTGATTCTCTAACTTCAAAAATGATTCTTACACAAAAGAAAAAAATAATGTCACACTCGCGTCTTCAATGAGAGAACACCAGATCACTGACTCGTGCGCGCTTCTGTATAAACACGCGAATACACACGTACTTATGTGTGTAGGAACAACTCAGCACTCGAACGAGAAAGACACTTAGTATTCACACGCACTTACAAAGTCCAACTGAGTGCCCCATAGCTTGCAATGTCTCTCGTGACCGATGAACATGCTGACGCTAATTGAAAATTTCCCTCACAGTACCAGAACGACGGCTGAATAATTCTTATCCTCTGTCACTTATTAACTGAAAACCTAACACAGTCTCACAACCAGACTCTAAAATAGCCTCTTTAAGCTGCCATTAATCTCACAAAAGGCATAATATGGTCCAAAAAAAAACCCTGCCACCACTAAAACGAGATATAAATCTCGTTATTCTATTTTAAAACATAGCAATGGACCAAAGCGTCTAAAGGCAATTGGTAACACATTCTCTCACTCTCTCTCTCTCTCTCTATCTCTCTCTCTCTATCTGTCTCTCTCTATCTGTCTCTCTCTCTCTCTCTCTCTCCCATCATCTCTCTCAATCTCTCTCTCTCCCATCCATCTTTCTCTCTCTATCTCTCTCGTCTCTCTCTCAATTCCCCTCTCTCTCTCTCTCTCCTATCTCTCTCTCTCTCTCTCTCTCTCTCTCTCTCTCTCGAGATTCCCACCAATTCTCTCTCTCTCTCTCTCTCCCATTCATCTCTCTCTCTCTCTCTCGATACACCTCCCCCCTCTATTATCTAAGGTCATCAAATCATACACGGAACTTACAAAAATATGCACTTATTTAAAAGCAAAGTATTAACTAAATTAACTCAGGTTCTTAACAGAATGATTAAATGAAATGTTAAACTCGAAGTCCAAATAACTTAGATAACCCTCTGTAATCAATCAAATAACTAACATTAGTTTAGCCATAACATCAGGCACAGTGAACCAAGTCAGTATACCATAGTATTAAGTCAGTTCCCATTTCTCTAGATCAATCCCCCTTCTCCAGATCAATTCCCCTTGTCCAGATTCGCATGTTAGAAGACAGGAGAACACCCCGATAAGCATATGAGTATAATCAAAAGATCATATAAACAGAACATCTCTGAAATAAATATTCAAATACAATCCAGCCACACTTTGGCCAAAATAAAATGTTCTTACCTTGCAACACAGTATGCACTATCACTTAATCAACAAAGACATTCTTCGAAGAAGCCATCCTGGCTCCTCGCCTCTCTTGCACAGATCTCCCCTTCATTGTTACCTAACACTCTCATATGTAGGGGGAAAAGGCTCGCACGTACGCGCGAACTCACATCCATTGTCTACGCCCATGAACTGCTTGTAACCAGTTTCAAAGTCACCTCTGAAATCGCCTGTAACAACAGGACAAGCACAGATCTGCACACATAGCAAAAAGACACATCAGCATTCCCAGAGCTCATCACCTCGATCACTGTCTCTAAATGATGACTCCACATTCTAAGAAATGTCACAGCATATCAAATTACAATATTTAAAATATATCATAATATCATAGCAAATCCCTATTTTATGTAATGTATATATATATATATATATATATATATATATATATATATATATATATATATATATATATACACATTATCCCGAGTATGAGTGTCTAATGAGAGCAAATACTCGGTCTCTATAATATCTATTTACAGCTTTACTCTGAAATAAGAAATTTAAGTAAAAATTCAATTCCCATACACCATAACAGAGGAGAATTGTAGTGCTCGCATAGTTGCTAATCCTCAGAGGTATTCCCTATCTGTGTGAGGTCTTTCCCAGAGTCGTATCTCATAAGTCCTTTTGGGAGTATTTTGGCTTTCGAGTCATTAACGTAAAATCAGGAAGAGTTCCCACATTTAAGCCTCGATGATAAATGGCCTGTCAAACACCTTCTCCAAAGGAACTTACCTCTCAGAGCATGGCATATCTTACACCTGCAAATTGTTTTTCAGTCATGCCCCCTTAACCTCTTCAGGGGTTAACAATATTGACCTGTCGGGTAGTAGCTATTATAGCATAAGAATTCACCCTCCCCCTGACCCAGCTTCATGTTTTCCAGCCCCAACTCCCGGTCAGGTGGCACTATCACTCCCCTAGGGAAATTAAAATCATCCCAGGAAACTGCGGGCTGAAGTGCTGCCACCAATGCCAACTCCAGTTTGAGGGGGGGGGTGAAACCCCAAACTCAAATACCTTCCTCCTAGGGTATAAATACACCCTGTGGAGTTCTTACCCTTGCAATGCCATACTATATAGGTCAAGATGTGTAAGAATACTTGTGATGGCTGATCCTCAGTTCAAGTCCAGAGACCTTGGTATCCAGTCCCAGCTAAACACCAACCTCGACTTAGGCTCAAACGCACACTCAACTAAGTCCCGTGTGAACCTAGGCCTATAGTCCTGTGTCATATAAAAAGTTCGCACTTCCACAGTGCCACTCAAGTATGCTTCAGACCTCTGCCTGCCCTAGCTTTATCTTAAGAACCTCGCTTTCCCAGGATGTGACAGGGCCGTTTACTCTCTCTTGGGTTACCACCAAGATATTAGCACACCGCTACCATCACGAGTTAAGCTCCTGCCAAGCTCCTCCGACCTGCTGTCTTATTACTTGGTTCCCCGTGGAAGAATCCAGTTTGCTCACACTCTATGGTGAAACCCTGTAGCTGACTGACATCCCTTGGGCCTTTATGACAGTCACTCCAAGGAGATGAGGTAAGAAAATCGTAGTTGGTTGCCAGTATCCACCTATTTATCTTTGCATTCAAATTTTCCAGTGTCCCAATTCCCAGAATTCCTTAAAATTCATTTTAGTATTGATTCCCCATAATGGTGTGTTTCCTTGCTTGCTATATGCTCTCGTCCTCCTTTGTGAAATGATTAGTAGAGTAAAGTACTGTTTGATATATGTTAGTGTGATAGTATTATTTTGCTGTTTATACAGTGTGGGGCAGATGTGGTGGGGGTGTCTCGCATTTTTTAACAAAAAAAAAGGGTTTTTTTGGGCTTCAGTGATTATGCCTCTTATAGAAGGCAATGTGTTAATAGTGCCTCTACATAATATCCAGCATGTAAGCTGAAGAGTTTTGTGTAATTGCAGATATATTGATACATGATCTGCTCCAATAAATGCCTTTGAAATTTTTCAAATTACAACTACTCGAGCCTATTGGCACTGGGAAATGAGTAAAAGAGTGCAGTGCTTCCCCTTACCCCAAAAATGTCATCCGACCAACCATCACGCAAGTGCCCCACACACAAGTTCTGTACTCACGAACAATTGTCTTTATTTGATACAGTACCAATCGAACCGTTCCAATGTCAAGTCAGCTATACAATCTGTTCGTGCATATTTCTGTGGTGATGAGATTAACGTTGCATATATGAAATGCAAAGAATCAATACAAGAAACCATTCTAATAGACAGATCCGCAAAAAACTTGTCCTCACAAGAAAATATCATATTATCACTGCTCAGTGGAAATCTATGCCAATGACTCTTACAATCTACCTCCAAAGGTGCCTGCTGATCTAAGCCTACCTTCTGTGTACCATATGGCAGAAAATGCCTTCCAAACTTCAAAATCCCTCTCAGAAAAAATTGGAAAAAACTCAGGAAAAATTCAGGAAACAAATGATAAATTTTACAGACGTGGGGTGTGATCAAAGGATCACAGGAATCACTCGACACTCTTAAAACTATGGAAACAAATAACAATCTGTGACAGATCTGGGATGCAATCACAGGGGTGCAGGAATGCGACATTTATTATTTCCTCACCTCACAGTAACATGGGTCAAGTATGAGTGCTACACAAAGTCGAGGTCACCTTACCTTCCTAAATGGAAACTGTCCTCTCTCCCTCGGATGAAGCACCCAAAATCACCTATAGACGTTCTGGAGGGCACCATTAGACTCTTATCCTTCTCTCCCTCCCCAGTGCCTCCAGTGGAGGGTATTTATTCTCTGATGATCACCAGCCCTCCTGAGTCTCCCAACCCTGTCTCTCCCCCCAACCCCCCATTGGCCATCATGGATAATGATGAGAATGATCATGAGGAGTCTTGCAGCTGGCAGACACAAGTAGAAAAAAGTGAAGAACCCTCTTATTTTGCCCGGCTGGACCAAAGCCGAACAATCGTGAATCACCTCGGCTGAAACCTGAGAGGAGATGTCAAGTTTTTATTCACAATCTACGCTCATTGGCGAAGCTAGATGGTATGGTAAAGATAGTCAAGTTTCTCACAGGCTCCGACCCTCTCATCTTCTACAAACTCCCATGCAAAATTAAACCTAGTGTGGCTTACAGGATTACCTGTATATTTCAACACCTCGAAGTTCATAAAAGTGAGAGATTTGGTCCCAATATAAAAGTCTCAAAATATAACCTTATCCGGGACCAAATCACCAGAGGAACATACTGACACCCCAAGCAGGGGTTTGGATACCTCTATTACAAGAGCCAGACAACCTCCCACGGCGAGTGACTGCCAACCCCTGTTGGCTAACCCCCATCCACCCAATTGATCAATTCTTTCATCTCTCATCTTCATGAGTTGCCATGAATACATTAGATATAATCTCTTGGAATATTTTTGGCCTAAAGTGGAACATTCCTCTCTTAAACATGTTCTGCAAAATCTTCAAAGGCATCATTGAATTGGAAGAAACGCTCCTCTGGCCACATGACCTTTTCATCTGTGATTCAGTACATGAAGACTTCAGAGCTTTCTCGACCTCACTGATGCTTGTTACAGATAAAATCCTAGCTGTTCGCCCGAAAGGGGACCTTTCTTTCCTGTTGCACAAACCGTTAGACAATATGGTAAATGTGATGTTTTACACGAGTGACAGATTGCTGAGGTTTCAAGTGACAGTAGGGAACTCACTCTAAGATCCTAATAATATATGTTTATATGCCCTGGGAAACTAATAATAACTTTGATAAATATTGCATAATTGTTGGTGAGTTATTTACGAATCTCCTGTTGATTATATTTGTATAATCCGGGACTTTAATCTCCCGAACACAAAACAATTTGATAATGAACTTACTCGCTTCATCAAAATTATGCTCTCCAAATTATGCAATATAATGCTCCTACCTCCCTCATCTTATTCCTATGTACAAAATACAATGGACACAATTGCAACTTCCTGGGTGGACCATTGGATCACATCCCTCCCTACCGTAAACCTTCAATTGATCGCCCAGCAGCTGTAAACTGGGACTTTAAAAACCAACAGAAAACCAGATAGTTTAAGGTGACCATTAAAACCAGGTTGTGGTCAATAGTTCTTCTGGCAGACGCCTTACTTATATTACCACAAAAATGACCACCACAGGAGAGACCTGAAACATTCCTATTTGAACATAATTTCTGCCATGCTTGCTTCCGGCAGGGCTACCTTTAGATTTCGTCAAGGTAACTCTATAAATATACCTGGCTGGAATGAATTGGTTAAATATCTGTGTACACATTCACGAGAAATTGTTTTACTGTGGAGGCAAATTGTTAGCCCAAGGGAAGGACACTTTCCATTGTTAATGACACAGGTGAACACACAGTTTACAGTTCAAAATTGCTCTTAAGCACAGCAAATTAAATTAAAAAGCAGCTAAGAGAAGATGAAATGTCTAGAAATTTAGAATCTGGTGATCATCTTCATCTTTGGAAAGACATTCAATCTCTAAATCCCAAAACTAAAAAGCTATCAGAGAGAGTAGGAGAAGCCGTTGGTGACAAGGCTATTGCAATTATGTGGAGCGATCACTTCAGCAATACCCTGAACTGCATAAACAATCAAGATGTAGATAACCTCCTTAGTGATAACATTCAATTTCACTTCACAGATCAAATTACATCAGGTAACATCGACAATGTGATAAAAAACCTACCTAATAGTACATCGCCTGGTTGCAATGGTCTTCCTGTAGAAGCTTTCAAATTATGCGAACCAATAATTTTTATTTTGCTAGCTACCCTATTCAATGCATGCATAATTCACCAGTTTCTTCCAGACTCCCTACTCTTAGATCACTTAAAACCATTAATCAAAAATGAGCTAAAGGATGCAGCTGGCCCTTTATACACACCACTGACAATCAATTCGGATTTTAAAGCAAACCACTCATCCAACACCTGCATCTACATACTGAAAGAATTGCTGAACTATTACATATCATCAGCCTCTCCTATTTTCCTGAATCTGCAAAAAAGAGGCACACCTCTATATTTAATTGGCATTTTATATTGCTGGTTTTCCATACAGCAATTCTGTGTCAAATGGGGTAACTTATTGTCGTCACCTTCAGCTCCCTAAACGGGCTTCAATAAGGGGGCATTCTCTCTCCATACCTGTTTGAAACGTACACAGATGCCCTGAAATTCTAACTGAACTCACTCTTAATTGGATGCACTGTCAATGAAACAACTATAAACAACCTCTGTTACGCTGACAATATGGGGTTTTTATTTCCCCATATGTGAAAGGTCTCCAGTGAGCAACTCATCAATGCTTACCACCAAATATGCAGAGGAACTTTATGTCCTATACAACAAAATCAGGACCCAGTTCATGTCACTGCTCCCAAGATCACTAAGAATATTGCAGAACCAAAAAATTTCCTCAGAAAACATTGGCTAAAATTCGTGCACGAATTTCCGTATTTGGGTCAGATTATCACAGACGACTTAAAAATACGGCTGACATAGAACAGAGGCATCATAAACTATGCACAGCCAGCAACAAGATTGAAAGGAGATTTACCTTCTGTCACTGAGACGTGAAACTGCTGCTCTTCCACTTGTATTGTTACAGTATCTATGGGTGTTCCCTCTGGATGAACTATATCCGAGTGACCATGAGATGTATCACTATTGTGTGCAAACATTTTGAGACGCCTCACAAATGTTCCTCACTACCACTCCGCCACACAGATGTACACAGAAAACTGCCTGAACAATGTAAAAATCATTGGAAGGTGAACGATGTCCAGTCTGATAACCCAAGTGAGAAACAGCAGCAATTATGTTTTAGTTTAACTATTCTCAATATTATTACTGTCATTACCAGTATGATTACTAACTTTTATACTACTTCAGCAACTGTGTGGATATTGCCAATTAACCATTTTTTATTATGTTATCTCATGTACCTAGATTGTGTATGTTGTTGTCTATACTTTGTATATTCCATATATATGGCCTTAAGCTGAAATAATATTTATTACTATTATTATTATTATTGCACAATCTCGAACTCTTGTGCCATTACTGTTCTTCTTACAGACCCCTCGCCGGTCTCCAGCAGAACCACCTCAAGTTCCTGAGGTGCCATATCTGCAGTGCCAAAGTGATAATCATTTGCTGCAGTGTTTTAGCACTGTATATTATGATATCTTTTAAGCTATTTTCAATTGTGGGTAAAATTTGCCCCTATTTGACTACTCTCACCACTACCACTTTTGAGTTAATTCTTAATCTATTTCCCTTGTCCTTGTAACTGCCCCAAGAACTTAATTGCAGGTGCTGAGGCAGGCAAAGCCGGCAGAGGAGGAAGGACAAAAGAGAAAATGCCTCCCATTCTCAGCAACCGACCCATGTGACCAGTGCCATCTTCAACATCTGGGGCAGATGACTTCATGTCCAACAAACATGACCTTTATAGGAAACGCGGTCCCACCATACTATAAGCATCTACAATGAACAGGATCTTAATCTCCCGATACTATAAAAGTGCATCATACGAATGCACTGTCCTCAGATAACGGAAACTTATTCAGGATACTTCAGTTCTTCTTTGCTCCCTCGAGTTGTCCCTTGCTGTCCCACATGGCTGTCCAGAGCCTGAGTTATTCTTGTAGTGAATCCCTTTAACACTACCCTCCATCATTGATTCCCCCAAAGGCAAGGACTCTGTCCCCTGGGAAAGGTATTGTGCCAGAGTCAAGGTTCTTATATCAATCACCTTTCATAGTACGATTTACCACAGCGAGGCCTGTATCTTGTTTTCAAGGTAAGAGTGTAATGTAAGGGCCTTATCCATTATGGCTGGGATCGAGTTGCCTGGCACCTGTGCAATTCCTCGATTCCTTATCAGTGCGTTCATTTTTTTTAGCAAAGTACCATATGTATTCTCGATTGCAGGTAGGAGTTAGCCTGCTGTGGGTATATCTACCATCTTGTGTGCATAGTTTCTTCTGAGAACTATCCAGTTGTTTGTTAATCTTGTACGGCAGGTCTCGTTTACCTGTCTTTAGTTACAATTCCATTCTGAGAAAGGGCCTCAGCCGAAATCTTTGCATTTGACGTTACTTGAACTCATTATCAAACTCATTACTAAAGTCAGAGTTCACCCTCCCAAGGTAAGTTACCTTAGCCTTCGGTGTACTACCATAAAACACACACAAACAGAAGCTTTTGTATATATATATATATATATATATATATATATATATATATATATATATATATATATATATATTGTGACGAAGTGGCCTAGATAATATATGGGTCTGGATACCATTAATACTTGGGAAGCAGCCAAAAGGTTCTGAGGTGAATTAATCATATTACCAAAATTATAATTGCATTACAAAAGTTACATTATAAGATTCCTCCCCCAAGAAGATTAGTTATTCCGGGGTTGAATCCAACGATTCACAACGGGATAGATAATCAGCAACTACATTGTTCTTACCAGATATGTGCTCAACCTTTAAATTATACTGTTGCAAGCACAAAGACCACCTGGTCAGTCTTTGATTACAGTTTTTCATCCTCTGTATAAATGACAGGGGATTGTGATCAGACAACACTAAAACTTCTTCATTCCTAGGTCTGTTCACATACACTTCAAACTTTTTCAATGCTGTGATTAAGGCTAGAGTTTCCTTTTCAATAGTTGCATAGTTTTTCTGATGCTTTTTCAGTTTCGAAGACAGGAAACACACAGGTTGTACAAGCTTATTTTCATCTTCTTGAGGTAGCACAGCTCCAATTCCACAATTAGAGGCATCAACTTGTATCACAAATTTCTTATTAAAGTCTGAAGCTTAAAGCACTGGTCTTGAAGTTAAAATGGCTTTTACCTTCTCAAAGGATTCTTGACATTCTGGAGTCCAAACATACTTAGCTTTGGAACTAGTTAAGTTTGTCAAGGGAGCTACTAAGGCTAAAAAATTTGGACAGAAATGACGATAGAATCCAGCCATGCTAAAAAATCTTTGTAGCTGCTTCCTAGTAGTAGGGGGAGTAGCCTTACAGATACCTTCTACATTAGCATTCACCGGAGCGAGAAGGCCTTTACCAACTTCAAACCCAAGGTACTGAACAGTCGCCTTCCCAAACTCACTCTTCTCTAGGTTGACTGTTAGTCCTGCCTCTTGTAGTTTCTTAAAAAATTTCTTCAGGATCTGCAGATGTTCTTTCTACGTTGTAGAGGAAATGACGATATCATCAAGGTATACACCCACTCCTTCTATAGATCCTAGCAGTTGATCCATCACTCATTGAAATGTGGCTGGTGCATTCATCAGACCAAATGGCAGTACAGTATACTGATACAATCCAAAAGGAGTAATAAAAGCTGACAGTAACTTTGCATTTTCATCTAAGGGTATCTGATGATATCCCTTCAATAAGTCTATCTTGGAAACAAACTTGGCTTGCCCAATATTATCAAGTAACTGATCTATAAGAGGCAAGGGATAATTGTCAGCCATTCTTATGGAATTCAGTTTCCTATAATCAGTACACATCCTAAAGGAGCAATCAGGTTTCTTCATTAACACACATGGAGAACTGAAGTGACTTGAACTGGGTTCTGCTAATCCATGTTTCAGCAAATACTCGACTTCTTTCTTCAGAACATCTCTATGATAAGGTGATAACCGATAAGCTCTTTGCTTGAATGATTTTCCATCTTCTTGAATCTTGATTTCATGTTTGGTCAGATTAGTACGTCTAGGTACATCTGCAAAAATCTCTGTGAAGCTTCTAATCACTTCACTCAATTCCTCACCTTGTTCAACATTAAGGTGTTTCAGTTTATCCTCCAAATTTTCCAAAATTGAAGAATTATTCATCTTGCTTTCAGCTCCCAATTCATAGCTGTCATTGTCTTCTGTAGATGAAGTTGTCTGTATTATTGACACAGTTTCACTTCTAGTTTCTGAGAAGTAAGGTTTTAAAAGGTTCACATGTATCTTCCTCTGTCGTTTTCTTCTTTCTGGTGTTTCAATCACAAAAGCTCTATCACTTAACTTCTCAATTATCCTGTAGGGACCTTGAAATTTATTGGTAAGGGGAAATCTCTTGCCTGGCAGAAACACTAACACTTGTTGACCAACACTAAAACTTCTTAGCTTAGTCTTCCTATCATAGATCCTTTTCATTTTCTCGTGAGTCATTTTCAGATTTTCTAAAGAGAATTTTCTAATCTCTTCCAACCTTTACCTTAAATTCTTCACAAACTCTCCTTGGATTTCCTCTTCATTTTCTACCCAATTTTCTGTAAGAATCTTCAAAGGTCCTCTCACTTCTCTTCCAAAAATCATCTCATTAGGTGAACATCCCATGCTTTCTTGATAAGCATTCCTAACTTCAAATAACATTAAGGGTAAACCAACATCCCATTCTCTTCCTGACTCAGAAAAATACTTTGTCAGCATACTTTTCAATGTCTGGTGGAACCTTTCCAGGGCACCTTGAGTCTCTGGATGATAAGCAGTTGATAACTGTCGTTTACCCATAATAAGTTCATCACATCCTGGAATAACTTAGAAATAAAGTTCGTTCCTCTATCACTTTGTACAATTTCTGGTATACCAAACTTTGAGAAAAACTCTACTAGTTTCTCAGCAACTATCTTGGCAGATATGTTTCTAACAGATTGCCTCAGGATATCTGGTAACAGGACACATTAATGTCAACAGATACTCATTTCCTTTCTTCGTCTTCGGAAGTGGTCCACCCATATCTATAATCACCTTGTTAAAGGGTTCTCCTCTAACTTCTATAGGTTGTAGGGGGGGCTTTCCGAATGGTTTTATTAGGTTTTCCAGCTATCTGGCAGGTATGACACTCTCAACAGAATCTGCTAACATCTTTGTGAAGTCCAGGCCAGAAAAAATATCTCATGATCTTCTCCACAGTCTTCCTGATTCCCATATGTCCAGACTCATGAGCTACTGCCACCAATTGCTTTCTCAATGGACATGGAATCAAAATCTGATGATATTCACCCCATTCAGCATTTCCGGGTATATCTGAATGTCTATACTTCCTCATCAGCAAACCTTCCTTCAGATAATAACAGGTAGGAGTTTGTTGCATCTCTTCCTGATCAACAACTCTGAAGAACAAATCAGCTAACGATGCATCCCTCTTCTGCAAGTCCATTAGCTTCTCTCTTGTTACCTGTCCAACTTCAATGGTTGAACTATCTATATCTGATACCTCAGCTACTGCAGTTTCACTACTATCTTCAGGAACACTCTGACTACTTGGAGTCTCTTCAGGAACAACAGATTCTTCATTTTCTTGGGAAATCCTTTCTCAGTCAGCTTCACGGGAGGCATCACGCCCCTGGAACAATTGTTCTAAGTTCAAAGATCCTTCACTTGATCCATCTTGGACATGCAAATCCTCAGTTTCTTCACCAACAGTTGTAATTCTCCTCATACTTCTGGTAGTTACACAACTAGGGAACAGGTGGGGGTTATTCTTCTCCAACTCTACCGTAGGACTAATCCTCAACGGTTTGTCTGTCACTACAGGACAAGGAGCAAATGGAACACCACCAACTTCATTACCCAACAGAACATGTACACCTTCCACAGCCAGTGAGTCATTCACAGCAAAATCAACAATCTCTGTCACCAATTCACAGGACAGGTGTAAGCAGCATATAGGAGTTACTTCCCCTCCTCCTATACCCTTCAAAATAACTGAATCTCCAGTGAGATTCTTCTCCAACATTGGGTTGCTCCCTGTATCACGTAAAATCTTGACTGGTACCTGCACACTCTCTTCTTGAGTTGCCAGTGTACCCTCATAGATATATGGCTTAAAGGCCTCCAAACTCCTCAGCCACTCACTGCTTGAAGTTACATTTCCACTGGTTGCTAAACACTCAGCTTGTTTAGTTTCAGTCTTCCCTGTAGTTGGATTTTTCCCCATATTGTTCTTAACAGTCTGTTTAACCTGGTCACCTCTTACTATTTGACCAACAGGCTTGGACTGCTGATAATTCCAATAAAACTCCTAAAGCAGACAGCATTAGGCTTTTGCAACTGTCTTGTAAAATTAGATGAGGATTTCACATTAGCTTGCTGAGGAGTATTATTACTTGTAGGTTTCCCATTTATAAAATTGCTCCTGAAACCTGGATGAGACTTAAAACCTGGGCGTGGGTGATTCTGGTACTTGACATTATAATTGCACCTGCTACTAATTATATTGTAGTCTTCACTCAGTGTAGCAGGTTTGTCAAGTTTTTTAACCTCTCTATCTCTCAAATAGGCTCTTATATGCTCAGGAATACCTTTAAAATATTGCTCTAAAACAACTAACTCTTCTAACTCTTCAAAAGTTGTAACTTTAGCTGCCTCCAACCATCTTGTAAAACACCTTCTCACTTTATAAGCGTAATCCAAGAAAGTTACTTTTTCATCCTTTCTTAAATTTTTGAATCTTTCATTGTAGCACATTATGTTTGAGCACCTTGTAGTCTTTACACTGATCAGCTGTTAAGGCTAAATAAGCGCTTCTCCCTTTACCAATCAAGACACTTTGTAGCAAAACTGACCTTTTATCTTCTGGCCATCCCATACCTGAAGCCACTTTCTCAAAGTGATCAAAGAACTCAGCTGGAGCCTCTTCAGTAAACTTAGGGATTAACTTCTGCACTCTTACTACATCAAATGCAGGGTCTTGATTACCATGGTTAGGGTTAGACGGTGTTACAGGCAATGTGGATCTGGCTCTTATTAATTCCATCTCCCTTTAATGTCTTGCAATTTCTCTTTCCTCTTTTATCCTTTGCCGTTCATCTTCTGCTGCCTTTTCTTCTTCTCTTTCTCTTCTCTCTTGTTTTTCCCTGTCTACTCTCTCTCTTTCAGCCTGCATTTTCAGCTTAATCAAACTTTCTTCTGCTTCTATGCGTCTGAGTTCTAACTTTGCATCACTTTTCTCTTTCTTTTCTACTTGCTTATTTATAAGATTAGCCTGTGCTACATTCAACAACTTTTGAGCCAGTTCTAACTCATCATCATCAGTTATTCTACCAGAGTCTATCATTGCTTGCATGGCAATGCATTTAATTTCCGCTTTTATCATGCTACTAGACACATGACCACCACATACTACTGCTAGAGCACTCCACTGTGCCTTGTTCAGAGTAGTTTCAGATAACACTTGGATGGAAGGGGCTGCTAAAAATTCCTTAGTATCGAATGGAGCCATTTTTCGCAAATAAAATTCTTACAATAAAATGCAAAAATAAATATATGGTCACTCTTCTAACAAAATATATTCCTAATACCACCAGTATAAGCTAGAGAGATAATGTGATTTGTTTTCCTCCTGGGTCTCTGCGGATCAATAATACTTGGTACACAAAGTGCCAAATATCTCGGGTCTGGGCACCATTAATACTTGTGACGAAGTGGCCTAGAGTATCTGGGTCTGGATACCATTAATACTTGGGGGAAGTAGCCAAAGATCTGTGTCTGGGCACCATTAATATTTGTTAACCCAAATCGCCAAGTATCTGGTTACTACACTTACCATCTGTACTTGCTAGCGCAAGAGACCCTTTTATTCCTGGGTCTAGTACACCCAGCCGGCTTTCCGAAATGCTAGGTTCAGACTGAAGCCTGGCTCTCAGCTGGCACGTATTATAATTGCTTTAAGAGGCAAACTAATAATGTTACCTTCTTGTAAGAATTTCAGAATAACATTTAGTTTTATATCTTTCAAGAAATGTTATTTTCGTGAACAAAAAACGTGTTTTATATGTCAATTTTCCTCTTAGAAAAACTGGCTAAATGAATAGCAGATATCGCGATGTTATTCGGCGCAAAAACGTGGGGAAACCAGCCAAATTTGCTATTTGTTTCGAGTTATTCAGGTTGACAATCCTCTCGGTCGCTATAGGCCGCTAATCCCATACCATACCCCTACAAACTCAGATGACCATACACAGGGCAGACTTCTTGTTTCGCCGAGTTGTAATTGATTAGTAACGAACGTATTGCTGAGCTAATCATGTCTCTCCGACACCGGAAGTTTCTTGAAAACGAGGAGGAAATCTTAGAATACTTTTTTGGATTGCCTTCGGAATCAGAAGATGATTCAAGTGAAAACGATGAACCGTCTGCCACTCCTTCCACATACGATGAAAACAATTCTTTTATCATCGTGAATGAAGACCTGGAAGCAGAATCTCCTGACGATTACGAGGAAGAATACACCGACGATATGGTTATGGCCCATGAAGAAGACGAGGACGCAAATGACGAAAATTGGGCCAATGTAAATAACTGGGAAGAGTTTGATGAAGAGCGCCATGAATTACCCAGATTTACTTTCAAAGGAAGAGCAAAATTCAACTGTCCTGATCAAACTATCAACACTTCTTTACAATTTTTCATGCTTTTTTTTACACGCGAACTTTTCCAAACAATTGCAGTTGAAACGAATCACTGCACAGAGGAGCTGATAAGTAGGAAAAGGCCTCTGCAACAATATTCTATATGGCAAAACTGGCAAAAAATAAGCGTGGAGGAAATGATGGGCTTTCATGGAACAATAATTAATATGACTTTACACAGAAATAAGAGATCAAGGGACTTCTTTTCCAAGCAAGGGGTGGACGAAAGCTCGTTTTTTCTGCAAATCTTTAGGAGAGATAGGTGGTTCCAGATATTTTGGTGTCTTCATGTGTCTCCTCCAGCAGCCCCTGGCAGTGGCTTCATGGCATCTCGAAGGTCAAAAGTAAAACAAGTTCATGAATATTTATCTGAACGGTTCTTACGTTATTATCATCCTGGATGCCATCTAAGCGCCGACGAGTCCATAGTGCCATTCAAGGGCAGGACCGCATTCAAAATGTACGACAGCAAAAAAACCAACAAAATGGGGCATCAGAATATATGATATTGCCGATGCACTGACAGGATATATTCTAGGTTTGATTCCGTATTACGGCAAAGCTACTATCGAGTGCCTTGGTTATGCTGGTCATCTCTTCACAACTCGCATTGTATTGACACTAGTGGACACCGTTACGCGTGCCACAGGAGAAACTGGATACCATGTTTATACAGATCGTCTTTATACAAACTTATCCCTAGCTGCGGAGCTTCTGAAGAAAAAAATTCACATCATTGGAACGATAAATACGAATAGGAAAGGCCTTCCCCTCAAGTGAAGAAAAGAAAAAGATTATCAGTATTCTGTCTTGGAAAAATAAGAGGGACGTCATTATGTGCTCTACATACCACACCGCAAGATCCATCCAACATCGCCGTATTATGAAAGGGAATGTAGAACAAGTTATTGAAAAACCAGTGATGGTTTCCGAATATACTTCTAACATGGGAGGAGTGGATCGAGAAGATCATTACATATCATCATACTGTTTCCTACAAAAATCATTGAAATGGTGGAGAAAAGATTACTTTTTCCTTTTGGAAGTAGCCATAGTGAATAGTTTCATTCTCCATCGTATTCATATGAAATCAAAAGGTTAAAGGTATTAACTCATCTTCAGTTCCGGAAAGAATTGGTGAAAGAATTGGTAAGAAACGTAAGGAATGCGGCTCAAAATGGAAGAAGAAGCACATCTGATGATGAGGAAAGGTTGAATGGAAAACTACATATAATAGCCAAACAAGACAGGAAACACTCAGTCGAATGCATTATATGCAGTGACAACCGTGTACCTGGTGGAAGGAAAGAAAAAATATTACTGTAAAACTTGTACCAGGCAACCTGCAATGCATCCTGAGTGCTTTGAAGCTTGCCACACAAAAAAGGATTACAAAAAGAAATATACTTAATTTTGTATGAATCATGCAATATAAACTTTGTCTATTTCTTATTATAAATAATAAATACGTTTCTTCGTATGTTATTGTGTTAAAAACATTATTATTATTATTATTATTATTATTATTATTATTATTATTATTATATTATTATTATTATTATTATTATTATATTTAGCATAAATAAAGACCAAATTATAGACTTGCATGATTTAAACCTATAAGATGAATGAAATCTTTATTGAAAATTAAGAAATTATATTGGACCACTTTGACAGAAAAAAATGACCAAACTACAATATGTTCTTTACGTTCGACTCTGTATGATTATGTAAATTTATTCCTATGAAAAAAAAACATGATTATTATTATTATTATTTATTTTCTTTTGCAAAAATCGGAAATGTATACAAAGTTCACCCCCCGCCCCAAAAATAGCATTCATACCAAATATACTGTCTATTATAATCCACCTAAAA